>NW_012103321.1:3496238-3517513 GCF_000951045.1 Mandrillus leucophaeus | reverse complement strand
AGCCAGGATGGTCTTGATCTCCTGACCTCGTGATCCGCCCGTCTTGGCCTCCCAAAGTGCTGGGATTACAGGCTTGAGCCACCGCGCCCGGCCGATACTATCTTCTTAAAGTTTTATCATTTTTACTTTTATATTAAGTTCCATGATCCATCTTGAGTTAATTTTTGTGTGCAGTGAAAGTTAGGAGTTGATATTTTCTCCCTGTGTGCATCCTGTTGTTCCACTCTCATTTGTTAAAAAGATTTTCCTCTCTCCATTGAATTGTGTTGACATCTTCATGAAAAATAAATTGATCATGTATGTAAATTGACCATATGCTTCTGGACTATCTATCCTGTTACATGAATCTATTTGTCTATCCTTATTGGCATATTAATTTTAATAAGCCAACTTATATTATTTGAATACTTGAAACAAGTATTCAAAATAAATATGGAAGTTGAGTCCTTCCATAACTGCTTACTAGTGAACCATACACAAGAATTAGAATCAGGTTGGGCAATCCTCCTTGCATGTTGCCCAAATGTTTCCCCAGGCAGCAACCTTATTTTAAGTGATTCTGTAATAAGCAAAAGCCAAAAATATAGTCACAAACTTATTCAGGAATCATAATCCCAGTGAAAAAAAATTAGTATTTTTCAAGACCATTAATATAGAATGTGACTTCAACTTAATTTTATGTATTAATTTATTCAATAATTTATTGAGCGTCTACTGTATTCCAGACACTGTTCTAGGCAGGAAAAAGCAGAAGGAGAATATTTATTTGTTCATAATTTCTGCAAGAAAACATTATTTATAACATCAACTCTGTTTCCTATTTAACAGTATATTTCTCACAATTACAGAAAAAAATCTATACTTAGTAAAATAAGCTTCAGAATAAATGTCATCACATATTCTTACAAATTGACAGAAAATTATAAATATTCAAATATTAACTAAGAAAAAATATTTTCCAGCCTTTCCAAATCTTTCTATCACTTCCATAAGATACCTATTTCTTTTGAGACTAAAATGTAAACTATTATTTCTATTAGTTGCTTTTTCCAGATTACTTTACTCATTCATTCATTCATTCATTCATTCATTCATTCATTCATTTCTTTGAGAAAGGGTCTTGCTCTGTCACCCAGACTGGAGTGCAGCAGCACAATCACAGTTCACTGCAGCCTCGACCTCCTGGGCTCAAGTGATCCTCCTACCCGAATACCCCAAGTAGCTGGGACTACAGGCGTGCACCACCATGCCTGGCTAATTCTTTTATATTTTGTAGTGATGAGATTTTACTGTATTTCCCAGGGTGGTCTTGAACTCCTGAGCTCAAGCAATCCTCCCACCCTGGCTCCCAAAATGCTGGGATTGCAAGCGTGAGCCATAGCTCCCAGCTCCAGCTTATTTTAGAATTTAAATATTATCTATTCTTTCTAAGAGAATTTTTTGTTTTACCAACTAGACCTCCATATGACTGTTTCTTCTCTGGGTCTACATAATTTGAATAAATATGTAACATTATTTTAACTCATTTTCTCAGAGTATCTGGTGAATGATACATTTTCAGGATTATATGCAATTCTAGATGTAAGTTGTAAATGGTGAGGAACGTGAACCATTCCAAAACACCCTTCCTGAGGAATCAGTGATGATTTCTGTGGAGTCTTACAAACCTGAAGAAGCAATTTCTAAATATCATAGCACACAAATATGGCAATAGGAATACACTATGTTGGGGGCAGCAGAGAGGGATAATGTACAGAAGGCAAGTTGTTAATTGGTTAAAAAGGATGGCAAACTGCAAATAGAACGTCCAAGGTGCAATGCAGCCAAGCATTTGTTTGAGAGAAGACTCTAACAGGAGCCTTATGGAGTTCTGTGCAGATGGCATTTAGTAGGATTCTGGTTGCATTGAGTACTGTAAGTTCACATTGATTAATAACTTGATGTCTTAACGTTAAAATGAAATCTAGTTTGAATGGTCTAATGGAAAGGTTAGAAAATGGTCTTGTCTTTGCCCAAATGGTAAATAGTTAAGGGCTTTTAAGTCATACACTCTGCCATTGTAGGGCAAAAGCAGTCAACGACAAACATAAATGAATAAACATGACTGTGTTTCAATAAAACTTTATTTACAAAAGAGCTGAACAATGGCCAGATTTATCCTGGGGGCCATAGTTTGTCAGCTCTTCCAATGTTCAAGAAGTTCTGATGAGATACCTTCCAAAAATCATACATTGATATTGAAAGGCCTGTGGCCTTGAAAATGTTCTTCTTGAGTGCCTGGTACTTGGGGGGATCGCTTTAGAAGGGAGATGACTAGAGATAATTATATGCCGAAGAATGAAACGAAACCCCTATGTCTTGCCATAGACAAAAATCAAATCAAAAAGGACTAAAGTAAATCTAAGATATAAAACTATAAATCTTCTAGAAGAAAACACTGGGAAAACACTATCATACATTGGTCTGGTCAAAGACTTCTTGAGTAAGATCTCAAAAGCACAGGCAACCAAAACAAAAATGGACAAATAGGATCACAGCCAGCTAAAAAGCTTCTACCTAGCAAAGGAAACAATCAACAAAGTGAAGAGACAACCTATAAATTGGAGAAAATATTTGCAAACTACCCATCTCACAAGGGATTAATTATCAGATTATATAAGGAGCCCAAACGACTCAATAGTGAAAAACTAAATTATACATTTTTAAAATGAGCAAAAACCCAGGCTTGGTGCCATGCACCTATAATCCTAGCTAGTCGGGATGCTGAGGTGGGCGGGTCACTTGAGGACCTAAGTTAGAGACCAGCCTGGGCAACATATCAAGACTTCATCTCAAAAATATTTTTTATTTAGAAAAAAATTAAAACTGGACAAAAGGTCTATATAGATATTTCAAAAGAAGACCTGCAAACAGTCAAAAAATGTTCAACATCACTAATAATCAAAAAAATGCAAATCAAAACTAAAACAAGGTATCATCTCATCTCAGTTAAAATGGATTTTATCAGAAAGACAGGCAATATTGATTGCTGGAGAGGATGTGGAGAAAGGGCAACCCTCGTACACTGTTGGTAGGAATGTAAATTAGTACAGCCACTATGAACAGTATGGAAGTTCCTCACAAAACTCAAAGTAGAACTACAATATGATCCAGCAAACTAACTGCCGGGTATATATCCAAAAAAGTCAGAATCAGTATGTCAAAGAGATATCTGCACTCCCATGTTTATTGCAGCAATATTCATAAGAGCCAAAGTATGGAGTCAAGATAAGTGTACACCCGTGGATCAATGGATAAAGAAAATGTGGCATATATACACAATGGAATATTATTCAGCCATAAAAGGAGTAAAATCATGTCATTTACAACAACATGTATTGAACTAGAGGACATTATGTTAAGTGAAATAAGCTAAGCACAGAAAGACAGTAGAACATGTTCTCACTCAAATGTGGGAGATAAAATAATTTAGATCTCGCTGAGGTAGAGAGTAGAATGATGGTTGCCAGAGCTGGGAAGGGTAATGGGAAATGGATAAGTAGGGGTTGGTTAATGAGCACAAAAATACAGTTAGAGAGAATAAGATCTAATGTTCAGGAACATAATAGGGCAACTATAGTTAACAATAAGCTATTGTAAATATTTCAAAATAATGAAAATAGTAGAATTGTAATGCTCCCAACACAAAATAATGATAAATGCTTGAGGAGGTAGATATCCCACTTACCCTGATTTGATTATTACATGTTGTATGCTTATATCAAAATATCATACCTATCCCATAAATATGTACAACAATTATGTATTCATAATAATTAAAAATTTAAAAAAGAAAAGATCTGACTTCCAAGGGGAATTAAATTTTGAAAGTCGTTAGCACTCAGAACATATGTGGTCAAGAAAAACAATGTATGAATAAACTTAGCTCGGGGAAGTCAAACGCTGTGATTCTCCTTCAGCTTTTTACCTAGTTAGGAAGTGCCCCCAGCACATGTGACTAGCTGCTCATATGGCCACCTTTGGTGTGCCTGTCTGGGTCCATTCTCTAGGGAGCACCAGCCCATCTATTCTGGTTGCTCACTACTTGATAAACTTTACCATGAGGTATAGTGCTTGGTCTAGTTCGTGGTCCTTGGAGAGATTCTCATTTCTCTTAGATTCAGTATAGTTATGCTTTTAAAGCTATAATATTTTTATTATGCTAATTCCTTGAGATAGTTTTATAAAAATGACAAGAGTTAAATGGTCACATATGCGTAAGACTTGAGAAAATATTACAAAGCTGTCTGTTAACGCTTCTTTTGCAAAAGCACCTTTATGGTTTTTATTCCTCATATAAACAATGAATTTCAGTTTTGTTTAAAAATTTAATATAAAATCAAGCTAATCTCACTCAGCTCAGTCAACATTAAATTTATTTGGTTATGACCTACAATGTGCCTGGCACTGGGCTAGGTGCTGGGGATATAACTATGTAGAGAGCAAGTAACCCTCTGCTGTCTTGAAGTTTACATGCAATTTAAGGAGACAAATATTATACATGCAAACAAACAAAACAAAAACATAGGTGCTGAGTGCTGTAAAGATGATAAACAGTGGCATCACTGAACATAACTATGATGGTGATGGTGACATCGGTTCCATGAATGAACATAAATGGGCATGTGTATGTCCACGTGTATGGGTGCACGTGGATGTGTAAGTGTGTGTGTTTAGGAGAGAGGAAGAGAAATTACTTGAAAAAGAGTAGTCAAGAGTTCAAGACTAGCCTGACCAACATGTCGAAACCCTGTCTCTACTAAAAATACAATAGCCAGGCGTGGTAGCAGGTGCCTGCAATAGCTCCTTGGGACGCTGAGGCAGGAGAATAGCTTGAACCTGGAAGGCAGAGGTTGCAGTGAGCTGAGATTACAACACTGCACTTCAGCCTGGGTGACAGAGTAAGATTCTGTCCCCCGCCCCACTCCCCCCCAAAAAAAAGTAGTTTGGAAAGGCCTGAGTTGACAATATTTAAATAGAGACCTGAAGTATAAAATAAGAAAGCCAAGCAAAGAACTGGAGGAAGATTCCAAGCAATGGCAAGAGCATGTGCAAAGCCTCTTTCCAGTCCCTCCCCGAATCTCCCCCAGAGTGACAGAGAGTTTGACTTGTCTGAGGAACTGAGAGGTGAACATGGATGGAGCACAGTGCAGAAAGAGGAGAGCAAAAGGAGATAGGCAGAAACTGAGGGAGGTACAAAGTTACAGGGGGCATTCAAGGTCAAGAGGTTGGATTTTATTTTGAGAGTAGTGGGACAACCATGGAGCAGTTAGGCAACAGAGGTTTAAGTTGTGATTGTAGCTTAAGGAGTTAAATGTGACTGCTCTGAAAAAGATAGATGGGGGTTGATAGCGGAAGTGGTTCTTCACCTACATGGTTGAAACAGCCCACAGATGGGAGGCACGCCCGTTCACCTGCCTGGCATTAGATTTACGAGTGCAGGCAAAACAGTCGAAAGGAATAACCAATCACTTCAATGCTAGATGTGGAAATGCTTCTACATAAATTAATGTAATATCACAAGAGGTTATCCAATATCAGATGGGTAGAATGAAGACAGGAGTAAAAAAACATGGGAAAGGAGATATATTAAAATGCAAAGGCAGCAAATACTAAGATGAGAAGGGGAGCAGAAGGAAAATATAAGAAGATGATAGAATAAGATAAGATTTTTTTCTACCAAATTATTAATGGGTAATCACATAGGAAACAAAAACATGCTAAATATTGTTTAGAGTGTCTGTCAGTGCCTTTTCCCTTTTCCCTCGTTGTCTAATTCCTTACCCTACATTTCACATGCAAACCCACAATAAGACAGGGAATCTACTTGAAGAGCTGAGGCAAAGGAAAACATCCTCATGATCTTCTCAGCCTGGCCTCACCATCAGTGTGACTTCTGCCAAGTTCAAAGATATGTTCAAGAGGTTATTTTAGTGAAATTATTGTGAAATGAACAGAGAGCAAAATGAAGAGTAGTGAGGACTGGAAATAGAAGAAAAACGCAATTGGGCAAAGACTCGAATCTCAAGTTTCAGTTAGACTCTCAGCCAACAATTGTCCTTATTAGTACCATATGACCTAGTTACAATCCAGCATATCATCACCATATATCATAAGTGTCGACTGGTATTGTGGCATGGATTAATTACTAAATGAAGATTATAAAATTGATTATCAATGCATCCACTTGACCCAGCAGAAATATGGAGAGGAATGTATAAGGTCTATGATGTATGTGTGTATGTGTGTGTGTGTGTGTGTGTATGTGTATGTGTATTCATGTGTGTGAACAATTGGAAGCAGAGTCCTCAGTAAGGTGATAATAAATATAACTGACAAAATTCTATTTTCTTGACAATCAAGTATACATATCCATTGAAAGAATGGAAAAATATATAATTATTTTGTGAAAGACTTTTTCCATTTTGGTTCATTTAAAAATCATTAATGGGTAATAAAAGTTAATAACATTCCTTGAATCCATTCATGGCATTTCCACTCAGAAATACTAAATGATTGTGAAACATTAAAATCAGATAAATCTTGGATTGCTTTATCTATTCAGTTCCAAGTGAACTATCTTATATAGGAAACATATGACATTTCATCAACAAAAATTAAAACCACATTTTCCCCTTCAGTTAACCTGTGTCTGATGTAAAACACCATGTCAAATAGAGTTTTATTATTTGAACTATTGGGGCACTTATGGGTGTTAAGCAGTTTCCAAATAAAGTTTTCAACAGAGATCCCAGAAGTAGCACAGGAATGCTATTTTAGCTAAAATTACTTAAATGAACACTATCCATTCCTTGCCTATATGAAACAGGCTTCATTATCATTCCCTAAAAATGTAATGATTTTTCATGTAATCAAATTTATTTTATTGTCAATTTTGTACCTGGAATTTTACAGTCGACTAAAAAGGATCAAGATTTGTGACCTAAAAAATTGCCATTATTTCATGACATTTACAGGAAAAATCCTAAATGTATGAATTTTCAAATATTGATTTCATAATGTCTTCAGGTAGTTCAGCCTATTCTATGCATTTTTTTTCCATACAATTATGGTACTATAAGATTCTGGTATTTGAAAAACTAGAAAACAAGGAACATGATGAACAAGTAGATGAAAACCAGCTTATAACACTTAAATTAGGAAGAAAGAGTAGTGACTGAATAAAAGTGAAACATTAAGAAATTGTTAATGTCTGTTGAAAGGAAATAAGGACATGACATTACGTCTGCACATTCTGGCCCTGGGATCCAGAGTAAACTTATTATTTCTCAAGGTAAAGAAGAAAAAACCTTTTAAGGCAGCTTAGGAATTATTTTCCATATTTGCATTTAATGGAGCGGTCTTTGAAGAGAGGACTTATAAGCACAATGGACAGGAAAGGTAAAGGAGAAGAGTGAAAAAAGAGGATGCTCCTGATGCCTATTATTGGTATCCTATGAACGTAGGACAGTGGAATTCTCTGAATTCCTACTGTGCTAACCTACCTAGAAGCTGTGCTAACCTCAAACCATCACACAAGACCCTCACAGGTGAAGCACTCTTCTGGACCCTGGAATTGGAAACCCTAAGTGTTATGGTAGAATGTTTTGTCCCTTCCAAAATTCATGTTGAAATTTAATTCCAACCAAAATTCAGATGCTACCAATGTTATAAATTCTCATTAAAAACAGAAGTAGTGGATATTTATTAAACAGTTGATACAATTATATAGAGCTTAATACACACATATGAGTACAAATAAAATTGAGGTTTCTGACACCTCGATTTTATTTGCACTCATGTGTATGTATTGTACTCATGTGTGTGTATACCACAGGCAGCACCTCCAATGTTCTTGTGCTATTTGACAGTATATTCCAAATTTTGTCCTCGCTTTGCTCATGTTTATGTAGAGCATACGGAATGGGTATGAGCTAGATAAATAGCAATGACCATGAGCTACTGATGCCAAGGGGACATTTAATGGGGTTACACACAAGTGTTATGGCACAGCAGGATGGGAGATCAATTTTAGGTTGGGATTTCATATAGGAAATGACATCACAAAATGGAAATGTGTTTTCAGCTTTTATTTTTTATTTTATTTTATTTTTTGAGACAGTCTGTTGCTCAGGCTGGAGTGCCATGGCGCAATCTCGGCTCACAGCAGCCTCCAACTCTCAGTTTCAAGCTATTCTCATGCTTCAGCCACTCGAGTAACTGGGATTACAGATGTGTACCACCACACCTGACTATTTTTTTTTTTTTTTTTTTTTTTTTGAGATGGAGTCTCCCTCTGTTGCCAGGCTAGAGTGCAGTGGTACAATTTTGACTCACAGCAACCTCTGCCTCCTGGGTTCAAGCGATCTCCTGCCTCAGCCTCCTGAGTAGCTGGGATTACAGGAGCACGCCACCACACCTGGTTAATTTTTGTATTTTTAGTAGAGACGAGGTTTTGCCATGTTGGTCAGGATGTTCTTGATCTCTTGACCTCATGATCCATCCACCTCGACCTCCCAAACTGCGGGGATTACAGGTGTGAGCCACTGCACCCAGTCCTGCCTAATTTTTTGTAGAGATGAGGTTTCACCATGTTGGCCAGGCTAGTCTTGAACTCCTGATCTCAAGTGATCCTCTCACCTCGGCCTCCCAAAGTGCTGGGATTACAGGCGTGAACCACTACACCCAGCTCACAGCAAGATCATCTTTCTTTTGGGGGCAGTAGAAGAGAATCTATTTCCTTGGTCTTCCTGGCTTCAAGAGGTGCCTGCATTTTTTTGGCTCTTAGACTCCTTCTTTGAACAGCTAATTGAGGCCTTTTCACACTTCAAATTTTTTCTGCTGCTGTCTCTCTCTCACTGACTGGGGAAGAAGTTCTCCACATTTGATGACTCATGTGATTAGACTGGGACCCTCACTTCTAATGCTGCTTTCTCCAGAATATAACAAAGTTAAAATATAAGCCAC
Organism: Mandrillus leucophaeus; assembly: GCF_000951045.1. NCBI lineage: Eukaryota > Metazoa > Chordata > Mammalia > Primates > Cercopithecidae > Mandrillus > Mandrillus leucophaeus. The sequence continues at coordinate 3,508,507 of NW_012103321.1, read as the reverse complement.
ATTTTTCCCAGTAGTGAGCTGGAATTGTTGGCATTGCCTTCTCTCCAGCCAGATGGAAAATCCAGAGGACGTTAGCAGTGGTGTCAACCACGGAATGCTATATTCTTCACTCTCTTTCTAATGGCATCTTGTCCTTATTGGGTATTCTTGTTGGGTTGTCCTAAACTTAAAGCTCAGATAGATAGTGGAAATAATGAAACAAAGTGAAATAGAACTCAGAGGTGGGAAAAAAGACCCTGTTGAAAACACAAGAAAGATAGGAAACATCAACATCCACAAAGTTGATTTTAAATTAAACTCTTCCCACCCAATATCCTAATATTTCCAATCCTATGTGTGACTTAAAATATACATGTGACCTTTGTGTTTACTAAAGGCAAACAGAACAAGGCAGTTGAGAGTTATTGGTCATGGGGTAGAAGGAGGCTTTCAATAAATGTTGAACCACAAAAAAATTTAAACTAGAAGCTGAAGAGGTTTTTAAATGAGCCATCACCACATTGCATGGTTGTTTGGGTCTGGGGACACAAAGAATGAGCAAGTTTCCCCCAGACACCAGGAGACTTATTCTGGTGGTTTTCTCCAGCAGGGAATATTTTATATAAGCTTTCCTGGGAAATGAGAATTTGTAGGGCTGAGGATTCTGAACCGTCAGTGAGCTCTAACTATGTGGCCCATGAAAGAGTGCCTTGTTGCCATGATTCAGCGATGTCAAATGGTATGACAATAGTATTTTGATGACTTATTCACATAGAAGGATGAGAGATGTGGGGAGAACAGCAACCAAAAGCCCATGTTCAGAAACAGCCTTCAGTTTGTGGGCACATACAAGCTACCAGGTCTCCAGAGTCACCGCCAGGCACGTCATGGCGAGCATATCGGAAAATAGAGGCACATTCATTCATGCACACAGCAGAAGCCCTGCCTGCCTTATGGACCCTGCTATTTTTGACTTCCTTCCCAGGCATTTTCCTCAGAAACAGCTTTGGGTGGAGAGCACATTATTAACAAAGGGTGTTGATGTCTGTAATGAATGGTATTGATAATCAGTGTAAGTGTTAGCCAGGCTCCAGGAGGCACTGACCTCCTGGAGGTGGACAGAAATAAGGCACAACTTTGAGACCCCGGTAAGGTAAGTTGGTGATGTGTTAGAAAGATTCCTTCAGAATTCAGTGAGCCCATCTCTCTTATGCCAATTTATCCTGGCCTAGCAGCTCTGTTCATGCACAACTATATTCTTCATCGTGTTTGTTTCCACCTGGACACACAGAAGTGACCACACTTCTGATACTAACACAGTGTGGCTCAGAAGTCTGTGCCAAAATTGTCACACTGAGTTCAACTAAATCAAGAGTATAAAGACACTGGGAACTCTGTGCAAACATATCACATAATGGGGGCTGGCAAACATATGCATCTATTTGCAATTCTTTTAAAACATAGATACTAAAATATGGTTATCTGTGGGTTTTTCCATCCAATGTTTAAAAACCATAATATATCCATTTTAGACACTTGATGGCTATAGATCTCATTCTAGGTTGAGAAGGGGCTACTGTACTGTTCCTATACATTTTCAGTTCAAACTAATTTATAGTTACTTCTTGACAAAATGGACAGCTTGGCAGAAAGAAAAAGTATACCAAATCCTGTAATCCCCATGAGGAAGCATAATTCTCTTATAAAGTATTTCCAGAGCAAATCTTTACAACCCAACTATGGTCTATATTGCTAAGAGCTTATTTATGGTTCTTTTAATTAGTTCTTTAAACTAATAATATAAAACATCTAACAGTCCTCATCTGGGAGGTCATTTAATGGTGAAGCAAGGTCCATTGGCTTAAATAGAAGAGTAGCTCTTATGATATCAACCGATCAATAGATCATTATGGGAATGCCTCTAAAAAGTTTACATGGTCCACAAAACACAATTTTGTCTGTTTGTGTTTTCCTTTTTTCTTTTTCTTTCTTCTATAATCCCACCTGTAGCTGTTCTAAACATTGGCAGCTTTATTTTTTCCTCTGAAGTTATGTATATATCATCTTCTATAACCCTTTGATAACTTATGAAAATTCCTTCTTAGGTCACTGATTCTGTCTTTTCTTCTTGGATTTTATCCTCCCTCCTAGACCAAAGCATTTCAGCCCTAATCTACTTTCAGTCGGAAGATTCCTTTCTAAATATTCTAAATATTTAATAATAAATATGTTGTGTTTATAACAATTATATCCTATAAGACTTCAGTTGGATTCTCAGTTCCTTGAAGTGATTTTCAATATTTAATTAAGAAGAAAAATGTCCCCACAGGACACTTTCAAGCAAGAAGCATGAACTATAAATTAGTGAATCCAACTAGTGAGAAGCTTTAGAAGAGTAAAGGCTGGCTCTCTGAGCTACAGGCACAGCTCTTACTCACCATCAGCTTATGTTGGATGTTGCCACACAGGAATGTGGGCTCTGTTCGGCCAGCTCTTCCACTTTTCAAGAGAAACCAAAAATTCTTATTTTATGCGACGTCTCCCACTTTTAAAATAATGGGAACTAAGTCAAGCAGTTTTGACTTTCTGCAGGCTAAAAAGAACATAGCTATGGACCAGATGTGCCTGTGAGCCAATGCTTAAAAAATCTTGAAAAAAACATATTGGTATAGAGCTATTCTGTTGGAATAAAATTATCCTAAATGTGAGAAAATATGGCATGTGAAATTCCTTTGAAGACTTTTTTCTTTTTTTTTTTTTCCACTTTTTTTCTTTTTTGGGCTATCCTTTAAATTTCTATGTATTATAGGCCTCTAATGTGATTCTACTGACAGTTTGTAGAACCAGTGCTCCACCACTGCAAATGTCAATATTACAATTATATGATCATACCTGTGTGGCATTCATGACTCTTGGGTACTCTGTAATTTGGATGCTCAATATAGAGTGAAAATTACAGGCTTGATCTAACAATAGTTTTCATAGAGTGATATTATAAGCCTTAACAACATAAAATGCCTTTTGCAGAGGGCTCTAGTTAGAAGCACAAAGAGTGCATTTCTCCCAATTTTTTCATAGCTTTTCTAACGCCATAGAGTATTATGTTCATAGATTGAATGAAAGTGAAAGAACTTATTTTCTTGGCTTAAAATTATTCATAGTGAAGGAGAGACAAAGAAAAGGAATTTTTTCATTAGTTATTTATAACCAGTCTAGAAATGCCAATATTTTCTCAAAGCCATGCCTCAGGCTAAGTGGCTTTTATGAAAATGCTTCCACTTTTTACCTTTCAAATGCTGCCCCTATATTTCTTAAACCATACTGCTTCTAGGTCCCAGCTGCTCTCACATGGCCTTTCCCACTCACATCAGATTGGCTAAGGTCTGCAGATGCCACGGGACCAGATGCTGCCTAGAAGAGAGTGTGCAGAACCAGTGAGAATGAGCCAGATGAGCTGCCCGGCTGCCCTCAACGCTCCTGGTCACCTTTGGTCTATGAGTAGGATCGCTTTGCTGTGGCTCCCTCTGTGGCAGTGGTAGCCTTATGGCTGGGGGGTCAGCAGGTGAAGAGTGTCATATAAAATTTAGCAAAATACAAGCATGCTTAGAACAGCAGGTTTCCCTTATGAAATTTGTACAGCTACTGGAAAATGGAAGAACAATACTTTCTAGCTCTTAAAGCACGGTGATAGCGTAAAAATAACAAACATGCATTTTCAGTGGTCTGAATGAGTTGAGGATTAAAGTTCAGGCAAGCGTCTTATTTTGTAAGATGCTATGGAAGAATTAATTTGCATTTATATTTATTGCAATATTTAAGTAATATGCAGATTGAATATCACAGATTATTATTACTTGTATTTTGAGGGTTGTTACATCGTTTGAATTATTAAAATTTAGAAACTTAGAAGATGGAGTTGAAAATCAGATCTCCAAGGAGGGGACACAGACTGGCTGGTGATTGCATCTGGTGGGGAAGGGTCAGTTCGTCTGGTTTTACAAATTTGGTTGGATTCAGCTGCTGCTGTTGAAAAGAACTGCTACTTTAGGAGTAGAGAAGTGTTGCTGGAATAATGCTCACAGCGACCACACACACACACAGGAAGCCTTTAAAAGGATTAAATGCCCTCTTGCTCCCCAATTCTTGCATTCTCCTTCCATTATTCCTGTTGGCAGAGCATAACACAGAGCCAGCTTGCAAAGCAGAAACAGGCTGTGCAGAGTCCCAGTACCCGTATCGTAAAGCTAAATAAAGAAGATTGGGAGTATAGAGACAATAAGTTAACAACTGGCACAATATTGCTCTCCGCTAGCTCTTTAAGAAGCTCGTGGAAAAAATAGGCTATTTTTAGAAAAAATAGTCATTAAATTTTTTCACTTAAAAGAATCTCTAAAAAAGGAAGTGTTGTGATCAATTTCATAAGAACCATTGATCCAGTATTTATAGTATCAATTTGAATTATTGATTTTTAAGAAGTACATATTTAATAAGTCAATTTTGTACCCAAACCTCTACTCCCTCAAAAAAAATTCCTTCATCAAAAATTCTGAAATTTGAAATAACATTATTAGAATTAATTGTGCTAATCACCACTATTAAAATACAGATATCTCTCAATTACTATTAGGTTTCTATGTGAATAACAGACTTTTAAAAATGGCTAAAATAAAAATAAAAATTTATTTTTCTTATGTAAATGAAGTCCAAGGAAGGCATTCCAGGGATTCTATGATGGTTCCAGCATTATCAGGGACCCAAGTCCATGCAGGTCTCTGCTCTGTCATATCAAGGGTTACATAGATGAAATCTGTTCTCAACTGGCTGCTAAAGCACCAGTCATCACATCCATCTTCTAAGCATCAATAAAAAGGAAAGTAAGAGAAGCAGTTGTTCTCTTCTATCTTTTCAAGAATTATTCTTACAAGTTCCACACAATATTTTCACTAACTACAAAGGAGCTTGTAGATGTGCCCAGCTGAAAACTGGGGCCTATTAATTGAGGGTGTTGAGTAGAATGGCTATTGGTAAGGAAATAACTGTCTCTGCCAGACATTGGAAGGGACATTACCTCATCAATTATAAGCCTTGGTGTTAATGAGTCCATCAGCTCCTTTTTGAAAGCAAGATTTCATAGGTAAGACAGACTGTGAGCATACAAGAATACTAGGCTGGAGAGTGGAGGCTACTGAATGGGGTGGGTGAAGAATATTGAAGATGAACCTCCTCTCTTTTAGAATCTTGCCAGAGCCACGATCAGCCCCACTTCCATCTTTCTTATTTATATTTTTGTTCATTTAAAGAATTTGAATTCCATACTAATAGAGAAGGGGTCATATCATGTATCCACCATATTTCTTTTGTTTCAAAGGACTAGTTTTTTTCATATTTTAAGTTCTAGGGTACATGTGCACAACGTGCAGGTTTGATACATAGGTATATATGTTCCATGTTGGTTTGCTGCACCCATTAACTCGTCATTTGCATTAGGTATTTCTCCTAAGGCTATCCCTCCCCATGCCCCTCACCCCACGACAGGTCCCCATGTGTGATGTTCCCCGCACTGTGTCCAAGTGTTCTCATTGTTCAGTTCCCACTTATGAGTGAGAACATGCAGTGTTTGGTTGTCTGTCCTTGTGATAGTTTGCTCAGAATGATGGTTTCCAGCTTTATCCATGTCCCTGCAAAGGACAGGAACTCATCCTCAAAGGACTAGCTTATTTTTTAAAAGATATGATCACACTTTTGATTGTGTTCTGTTCCTTCTCTTTTGGAGAGACACCTTCTAATGCCAAGATGGTTTTTGGATTTCCACGGTTATTACATTCATCTTTGTGTGTTTGTCTCTCCCTTCCCATGAACCCTGAAGAGAATGGAAAAATGGCATCATGTTGATAAAAAGTGATGCCTTCCAAGACATTCTTTAAATGTCCTATGTGCAGATATGGTCAAAACGAATAATCCAGGCGAACTGAGTGAACATTCTCCAGAGATGCTTGAGGTAAAACTGTCTGGCTTTGCAAAGTGATTCTCTTTATAAACCAGCAACATTGCTTTATGATGTTTTGGGTGACAGGCCAATTTCTTAGGTGATTTAAGTATATGTATTTAGTATTTTCCAGTACTTTTGCTTTTAGAGCTAACTTATAAAGGGAGAGCAACCAACACTGCTGTGCCGTGGCATGTTGCCTTTGCACAGTCACTGGCGGAAACATTATGCATTTCTCCATAAGACACCTAAGTTCCCAAAAATTTCACTGGCTTCCAGCTACCTCATCTTTCATATTTTGATACCTTTAGTCACAATAAGGGAAAAATTTCAGGAGAACGTTGGAGGAGGAAAGGGATGGTAGAAAAAGAAAAGCTGAAGATTCAAATGGACGTTTTGTGATGTTTCATCGTGTTTGCTGCAGAGAAAATATTTGCAGTGCACAAATGTTTGTGTGCGGTAAGATCTATCCCTAATCAAAATGGTGACATGGCTTCAAACTGAGCACTACCTGGCCTCTTGGGGCAGCCTTCACTTTTACCCTGTGCCCATGATAAAGAAACACAAAACACAACATTCATTGGTGGTCTGCCCCATTCCCCCAACTGGTCCCTACCTCTGCTGGTTATGTAGATTTTTCTGAAGATATTGGTGAAATTAAGACAAGACTCTGTACTGCACATCACTCAGGAAAAACTACATCTAGAAAACAACTGTATATGGAAAAAGTGATTCTTTTTTGGGGGGCGGGGGGGAGTTTCACTCTTGTCAACTAGGCTGGAGTGCAGTTCCGTGATCTTGGCTCTCTGCAAACTCTGCCTCCTGGGTTCAAGTGATTCTCCTGTCTCAGTCTCCTGAGTAGCTGGGATTACAGGCACCTGCCACCACACCAGGCTAATTTTTGTATTTCTAGTAGAGACAGGGTTTCACCATGTTGGCTGGACTGGTCTCGAACTTCTGACCTCAGCTAATCTGCCCACCTCGGCCTCCCAAAGAGCTGGGATTATAGGTGTGAGCCACTGCACCTGGCCTGGCAAAAGTGATTCTTAATGCAGAAACAGAAAACCAAATACCACACATTCTCACTTATAAGTGGGAGCTAAATGTCAAGTACATGTGGGCATCAAGATGAGAACAACAGACAGCAGTGAATGCAAGCGGGGGGAGGGCTGAAAAACTACCTATTGGGTACTATGCTTACTACCTGGGAGATAGAAGATTCATGTGTAGTCCAAACCTCAGCATTACACAATATGTCCATATACCAAACTGCACATGTACCCCCAAACCTATAAAAAAAAGTTGAAAAAAAATGGTCCCTGTCACTTAACATTGAAAACATTGTGTTCCGTAGCCCCAGTCTCCCTCTTCTGCTTTGTCCCTCTCAGAGGCTTCTCCTCTGTGCCTTGTCTGCCCTCCTTTTCTTTGCCTCTTCTTTCTCCTAAAAGGAAGCATAACAGCTGGTAAGAGCTTAGTTACCTTTCCCTGAGGCATATGGATAGTACATTAAAACAGGGATGAAAACTAAAGGGAAGAAGCTCTGCTGGAGGAATTTAGGCAGAATGAATAATGGAAAGAGCCACATACTGGAGCCAAAGAGAGCTGGAATTGATTCACAGTTCTGTCATTTAGACACTGACAGCCTTGGGCAAATTACTTGTCTTTTCTGAGTCATTTTCGTTACTTATAAAATTGAAATAATAATACCTGCTTCATAATTATTTAACAATTAATTAAAATTACATTTACAAAAACATCAGTGCCATATCTGGCACATAATTGGTATTCAATAAATATTACCTCTCTTACCTTATCAAAAGGGAGATGGAGGGGTTGTTATGGAAAGTCATGGAGATTTCTCAGTATTCTAATCTGCTGGGAACAGAATTGACTCGTGTGTGTGTGTGTGTGTGTGTGTGTGTGTGTGTGTGTGTATGAGAGGGAGAAAGACAGACAGAGAGACAGAGACAGAGGAAGAGAGACAGAGACAGGGAAAACTTAGGGGAAGGAGGCTTATGTGATTGCATTGATTTTTCTAATCTGCCTTCTTAAATCATATTAGTGTCTGCAATTTCCTAGTATCAAGGAAAACGATAAACTAAAATTCCTCAGTGAACAGAGCCAATGAAGCAGAGTGGTTTATGGAAATAACCCATGGGCTGGATTAAAAACCTAATGAAATAATTTTACCCTATTCCTATGTTCCATAGATCTACTTTCTCTTTTAGATGGTACTAATCAAGTGATAAATTTCTCTGTTTCATTTTCTAGGCTGGCCACTCTGGGGCCAACACGTACTTTTGTCACATCTGTTAACATTACTGTCTTAAAATCTGTCAAAATAAAGAATAACTTCCTTCTCCTTGCCAGACCTGATCTGATACTCTTAAAGGCAAGGATTCAGACCTTTCTTGGCACCTAAGTCAGGAGCTGGGCACAGAGATCACAGCTCTTTTTGTTCTTTATCAAGTCCAGTGCTCGGGGTTTCCATATTCCCAGGACTGCTGGCCTTGCACTGCCCAAACTGAAGTGTTTGCAGTGATGTGCAGGATCCAGCTTCACACCAGGGCTGCTCCTTCTGTGGTTAAGAACGGATGCCTTAGAGTTTATCACCCTGATCTGGGTCATCCTTCAGGAAATGAAAAAGGTCCTGAGGCTTCTGAAAATAATCGTTTTGGGGAGCCAGATTATAAACCCATGGTAAAATTTACTCATGACTTTTCCCAATATAAAAATTTAGGATTCTTCCCATAAATGGGTATCTAAGCTGCCACTTCTTCTGGTGGGGATTCTTGGGGAATCCAGTGCTTTTGTTTTATATTTTAAAAATATTTGGAAGTCATACATATATAAAACAAGAAAGTAGGTATGATACCTTTAAGAAAAAAGGGCCTCAAGCAGCATCTGTGTATCATCTTTCCATGAAAGATCTGCAGATATCTCACCAGGATGGGTGCCAGCCTAGGCTGTACTCTGCTGGAGAATTATAGCTCCACTTATTAATACTCTATTCCCATAATAAACAAAAGTGAATACATGATGTGTCACAAGAAGTTTATGTCCCTCTGAGGGCTATCCTGATAATCCTCTTAAGATTCATTCTTGAATTACTTCTTCTGCAAGAGTTCTTAGTTTCAGGTCCATGGACACTCAAGAAGTCTGTGATACAACTTTATCTCAATTAAAATGTATATCACAACTAGAAACAGTTGACAAATTATTTCAGTAAAATTGATTTCACCTGTGATAGCAACAATTTTAATTTTTTGCTTGTAAACATATTACTCAGAATTGTCAGAGGAATCCATGTCACTAACAAGTTAAGGATCTCTGACGTAGTGGAAGTTTCTGTGGGGCCCAGGGGGTCTTTTTGTATGACCTGCTGATTTCATTAATCTAATTTTCACAGTTTGCAGTTTTCTCTTCTATGGTCTTACCACCCTGGTCTCAGCCTCTGTAGGTTTGCCTCATCTGTATCTATGATGTGCTGTCATTGTCAAGTTAACTTTTTGGGCAGAACACTATTTTTAATACAGTGATAGTGCAATTGATGATGGAAGATTTCCTCAGGTTTATGTCAGTTTATTGACCAAATCCCATATGCTGGTTATTATGCTAGTCAAAAAGTATACAAGGTCAATATTTAAAACAAGCAAAAAAAAAAAGAAAGAAAAACACAAAAAAACTACGGCCCTTTATCAGTTTACAGCCCAAATATGTGTGTATGTGTGTGTATACATAATAACTTCTTATGTCTCCCACACCCCTCCACAGATCTTGCAGACATCTCAACTTTAATGAGGACTTTCCAACATTCCAGACTGCTGTCCTGCAATGAAGCTCTGAGTCATGGTCTGTGGGGCTAAGGTACTGGCAACAGTGTGAACCCCAGGACAACTAACCTCACTAACCTTCACTCTAAGCAGAAGCCCAGAGTGAGTCTGGCCTGAAATCAGAGCAAGCACTACAGAAAGACATCTTTCTTAATGGAAAGAGGAAAGAAGAAAAGAATTTCCAATAAGTTACAACAAACTTTTCACCATTCTAAAGAACCCACTTTCCTTATCAACCAAGCTGGGTTTCTCTCTAGTGACTCCTATTCTAGCCTTTTGCCAGAAACAGAGAGTGTTAATCCTGGTGAAAAGATTAAGACAGACACTCAGAAAAAGAGACCTGGGACTGTGATACTATCAAAACCGTCAAGTCGAAGAATTATATCGGAAAGCCAGCTTAGCCCCCCTGTGATCCCGGCCCGCAGGCCTGGATTCCGGGTATGCTACATCTGTGGTCGAGAATTTGGGTCCCAGTCAATTGCCATTCATGAACCCCAGTGCTTGCAGAAGTGGCATATTGAAAACAGTAAGTTGCCCAAGCACTTGAGAAGGCCAGAACCCTCCAAACCACAGTCTCTGAGCGGCAGTGGGTCCTACAGTCTTCAGGCAAGTAATGAGGCTGCATTTCAGAGTGCCCAGGCTCAGCTGCTGCCCTGTGAATCCTGTGGCCGCACATTCTTGCCAGATAATCTTCTTGTTCATCAGAGAAGCTGCAAGCCAAAGGGTGAGGGTGCCAGAGCACCACAATCAAACAGTTCTGATCATCTTACTGGCCTCAAGAAAGCTCGTAGTGGAACCCCAGCCCGACCAAGGACTGTTATCTGCCACATTTGTGGTAGGGAATTTGGCACCCTGTCCCTTCCTATTCATGAGCCCAAATGCCTGGAAAAGTGGAAAATAGAAAATGACCGGCTCCCTGTGGAGCTCCACCAGCCACTCCCACGGAAGCCTCAGCCCCTTCCGACTGCACAGTCCAGCCAAGCGAGACCAAGTCAAGCTCAGCTTGTGTCCTGCCCAAATTGTAGCCTAACCTTTACCTCAGACCACCTTCTGGTACACCAGAGAAGTTGTAAAACTCAGCCTCAGGGGCCAAAAGATCAGAATTTGACCTTAGGGAGTAAAGGAGGCCTAAAAGAGTCCACTAATTCCAAGCAGCAAAGGAACAGGGCAGCACCCAGTGTAACTGATAGGGTAATTCATGCCACACAAGAGGCTTTAGGTGAACCTGGTGGCGCCCTCTGCCTGTAGGGGAACGAGAGAAAACTATCCCTAGAATCAGTCACCTCGCCCCCTAGTATTTTTTCTATCAATGCCTTACATCAGCCTCAATGCAGCCTGTTCAAGTTAACTCCCTGTGGAACTCCAGGGCCTATATCTCTCTTGGCTGAATAGATATAAGAACATCCTTGCCTAATGGGTTCATATTCCTCTTCAGTTCTGCTGTCTAAAAGGAGAAGAGATGGACTTCTTTCTTCCCTGATCCCTGATACAAATAATCCCCAGGAGACTGTAATTTGAAAATGAGTCATTAATGCTGTGTCTACATCACAGAGATATAATTCCCATTCCAACAGCCAATATTTATTGCTGGTTTATTTTAGTCATCTACCTTAGGAATTCATCTTTGGCACTGCTGGGTTATGCTGAGTTTATCTTACTAAAATAGAATCTGTGTCAAAAACCCCAAATGACTTTAGCAACAATTAAACACTGAAGAACTTGCAAAAATACACATAGTCTGTAAATACAGCATATTTTTTCTTTTGACACTTATATGGTTGTAGTAAGTAGGAAATTAACCCCAGTGTAGACAATGAAGCAACTAGGTTATTTTTTGGGAGGTGCTTGGTTCCTGCTGTTGCTCTGTGCCCTGTGTTCAGGCTGACGACAAGGCCCTGACCCCCCACGTGGGCCATTGTGAACAAGCATGACCCCAGGAATCACCAGCTTGAATGGCAAAGAGTTTTTAGGGTTTTATCTAAAGTTTCATCATGGACAAGGATTGTAGAGAGATGCTTACGAGGGTGGCTACCTGCAAGATAGGGCCTGGTTCATGTTCTTTGTGCATTAAAACAGATTGTGGTTGCTTTGTCTTGTGTCAACCTTACAGAATATCAAATCATGAGAAACAGGAAGTGGTAAAGGTCTTTTTTCCATGGCTTGCTACTTGAAAAGCCCAGCCTGCAGAGATAATGACTTCTTCAGAAAACTAAGATTAGGCCGGGTGCGGTGGTTCATGCCTGTAATCCCAGCACTTTGGGAGGCCAACTCCTGAAGTCAGGAGTTCAAGATCAGCTTGACCAATATGTCTCTACTAAAAATACAAAAATTAGCTGGGCATGGTGGCGTATGACTGTAGTTCCAGCTAGTTGGGAGGCTGCAACAGGAGAATTGCTCGAACCCAGGAGTTGGAGGTTGCAGTCAGCTGAGATTATACCACTGCACTCTAGCCTGGTTGACAGAGCGAGACT
>NW_012103321.1:3491490-3495952 GCF_000951045.1 Mandrillus leucophaeus | reverse complement strand
GGAAGGAAGGAAGGAGAGAGAGAGAGAGAGAGAGAAGGGAGGGAGGGAGGGAGGGAAGAAAGAGGAAAGAAAGAGAACTAAGATTACACAAGCTATTGTAAAAGGTTAAACCAAAGGAATTGGTTGGGAAAGGGGAATTCTTTGTTTCTAATTTGATTTTTCTTTCTTTTATTTTATTACTTTGAGGACTGTCTAGTCCTTTGCTCCTAAATTCTATGTTAAAATAAAATGAGTATGGTCTTGCTGGTTTAGAAGTTTCCAAGACAATGATTCGAAAGCTGAAGAGTCACTCACAGCTGCTGGGCAAGTTTTCCGATGAACATTGAAGAAAAAACAGCTCGTTTCTTTGCCTAATGAAAAACCAAACTCCTCAGTGTGGCATAGTCTTCAAGCTGGTTTCATAAACATGACCTGTTTTTCCTATCTTCTGTCTGTTGCTTTTCTTCCATAACGTGTGGGGTCTGGATTCAGAGAATATAAGAATCTGTGTCTCAGGGTCACAAATCAGAAACTCTGTTCACTTTCTGCCTTACAGCACTGTTTCTTGATTGTATGCATTTACTTCAAATGTTCTCATTACAGATCTAGAGATAGGGAAGCGTGTGGTCAGGATTCTTGTGCTTGTTGTTATAACACATACTTTGTGCTCAAGAGTAGAGCCAACAGGCTGAGCACAGCATGTTCTCACTCAGTCATGATGGCTGCAAGTGGCTGGCTTGGGCCCCCAGCTTCCTTCCCTAGGAGACACCTTCCTGACTCACCCGGTCATCTGGAGGGGAGAATGTCAGGAGAGGCCAGCGATGGTCCTTCAGTGACTCGACTTATGCATTTAGACAAGAGTAGGGGGTGGTGGTCTAGAGGACATGGCTATGTCAGAGCACACCCAACCCTGCTCTCAGGCCTGAGAACACACATGTGAATGAGAAATTGGCCCCGACCACTGTCAGATATGTGCTGGCCTGTTTGGGGACCACACAAGATTCAGTAGAGGGCATAGAAAGGTCATCCAACATAGGGTCCCTTTGGCTGCCAGACTTAAAACAAACTTGGGTTAGTTATGAAGGAGAAAACTCTCAGGCTTCCAGGGAGCATGAGAACTTTCAAAGCAGTGGGCTTTAGTCCTTCCTTAGAGGAGACATTTACCATTCCATAGTGCTTTCAGCAGAAAGCCTTTCCTTCACTGTGTAGTTTAGTTATGATTTGATCCTGCCTATGGATATTTTTCTTTCTTTCATTTAAATTTTAGATAGTGCTATGAATTACTCATTTTCCATAAAGAACACTACTGTAATGATTATTAGATTTCAGAATTTCATCTGTCTGTGAAAGCTGACTTTTGGCAGCCTGTGACACTCATACATTCCTTCTTACAATTCAGATTTCCCTCTGGAATCCTTGGTCTCATTTCAGATTAGAATCAGCTATCTTGCCTTATGTTCTCACGGGGTTCAATCTTGTAGTGAATTCAGGTGAGAGAAATAGTTTCAGAACTATGATCATAGTAGTTGGAAAACAATTCACTCCAGTGACCCCACAGTCACTGTTTCACTGGTAGAATGAATTACCTTTCCCTCGGAATGTTTCTCCAAAATAGATTGGCTCAGGTCCCTTATGGCACAGATGCTCCTTTGATCCTTCTGTCAAATCTAAACACAAACACCGATTAGACAAGTTCTGCTCCAAGATCTCAGTGGGCATTTTGCATTGCCTTCTAGCCAATATGCTGGCTCGAATTGTCTCATTGTTTCACATCCAAAGTATAGGACTGAACTCACTCTTCCTGATCTCCCAGGAAACTTGTGTAGGACCCTAAACAGTATTTAAGAGGAATAAAACCTTCGGTGTGGATTTTTATTTAAAAGATGGAACGGTCCTGGGACTGTGTATATGTATTTCATGGTGTAATGAGCAGCATCACACTTCCTTTCTTTCCTCTAAAAAAAAAGCCTGGATGGGTAATACCCAATTTAGCAAAAATTTAAAAGTGGTGTCAATTCCAGATAAAATTGTGATTCATAATATGGATCAAACTGTATGTTAACATTTTAAATTTTAATGTCATATCTATTCAATGAGATTCTTGATGTCTGTTTTAGTAAATGATTTTCTCAGCTATGCTGAGGAATATAATAATAGAAGTAATTATTCTTATTTTAATATGAATGAATAAATGTTAATAATTGCATTTAATAGTTGATAAAATTTTGTCTGTTTTTGGAAGCTGATTGTAATTCATTCTTTAGCTTTAGGCCCTTTCAAGCTAATTGGAACAGAACAGAGTTCGTTAAATATAACTATAAACCAAAATGAAACTTTTGCCTAATAAGTTTTTATTAGTTACGGCTTGGGGTTATTTTCCTAGGATTTCACTTGTAACCTATGAAACACTCTTCCTAAAACCTTATTCTATACTGCAAAATATGTATTATTTTTCTTAAGGGGGAACTATCTTTTCTATAATGATTGTCTCTCTGAACACAGTTTTAAGCTACTTTCAGCATCCTCAATGCTCAGGTTTGAGCTAAAGCCCCATCAGACACATCTCCAGCATCTGGTGCTGCCATCTGGTGTTTTCTTTTAAAGTAATGTCTTCTGCGCTATCAAATCATATCATTGACATTTTCCCCCTTTGTGTTATCCCCAAATGTATTGGAGAAGGTGCCCTTATAAGATAAACTCCAGTTATTTAGTGCTAGAGTTACATATTTGATTTAAAGCTACAAATGTTCTTCTCTGGGTAAGTATCTTATTCTTTACAGGCAAAACTCACAGTAGGAAGAGCATAATCAGAAAAATCCAGAAGGGCGGGATAGATATTCTCATATTTTCAAATTCTGTATGTGTGCATGTGTATCTATTGGGTAAGAAGAATTTGGAATTTAGGGGAAGGCGTGGAAGACAGGGAACTAACTTTTCCTGAATAACTTTATGTCTTAGTCCATATGTGTTGCTATAACAAAATACCAAAGACTGGGTAATTTACAAAGAACAGAAATTTATATTTCATGGTTCTGGAGGCTGGGAAGTCCAAAATCAAGGTACCAGCAGGATTTTTATGAACTTGTGAGGAATGCTCTACTTCCAAGATGGTAATTAGTTGCTAGATCCTCTAGAGGGGCGAAATGCTGTGGTGGAAGGGATGGAAATGCGAGAAGGGTGTTCCCTCTTCTAACCTTGAGCCCTTTTATACGGGTGTTAAGCCCATTCACAAAGGTGGTGTCCCCACAACTTAATCACCTCACAAAGGCCACACCTCTTAACATTGTTGCACTGGGAAATATGATCCACTGTGAATTTTGGAGGAGACACCACCATTGAAACTGCAGCACTTTATGATTAGCACTTTATATACATGATGTCATTTTAATTCTCATTATATTACTATAAGATAAACATTATTTTCTGACGTTCTAGGTTGGAAGACTGTGGTTAAGCAACTTGCTTAAAGTCATACACTGGATTTGCAAGTGGCTGTCAGAGCCATTCTGTCTAATTCCACAGATTCATATATTTTCATGTCACTATAAAAGGGGCATAGAAGTGATATAAAAAATGGGTATTGCTACCCTGCCAACCTGTGAGTGTTAGGAAAAAGAGGACAGAATTCCATTCATTCACTAATACTTATCATTAGGCCTTGGACTAAGTACTAAATATAGAGTCATAAAAATATAGGCGTAGTTCTTGACCTCATGGAGTTTTTAGTCCTATTGAGGAAATTGTATGGAATTTTTAAAAAATATACAATTTAAAATTGTGTTATGACGGTGTGGAATGGTGGAAGACAGACATTCAGGATCTTGGCTAGAGAAAATCTATGGGAGGAAGATATTTCAGCTAAGACATAAAAGGTGTGAAAGCACTAGCCAAGAGGAAACATGTGGAGGAAGGGAATGGTTAGAGAAAAAGACATTAAGATAAAGGGCAGCATGTATGAAGGTTCTAAGGTAAGGAAGATCTTATAATGAAATGAAAGAGTGCACATGTGGCCAGGGCCTAATACAAGAGGAAACAGGCACATGGATGAGGCTGAAGAGGTAGCATAGTTTCCTCCAGCTGCTCTGTGGACACAGGGACATCAGTTGTTTGGTTACTGCAGGAACCCAGGTGACAGCTGGTGATGGCTTGGCCTATCATGTTGGTAGCAGAGATAAAGATAAAGTACAATGGGCAGATCTTGGTGATAGGTGGGATGTGGAGGGTAAGAAAGAAGGTCAAGGATGACTCCCAGATTTCTACCTTGAGCAACTGCATTAGTAGTGCCATTTTCTAGGATGAAGAATACTGTGGAAGGGTTGGATTTGGGGAAGTTAGATCTATAGTTTAGGCCGGGCATGGTGGCTCACGCCTGTAATCCCAGCACTTTGGGAGGCCGAGACGGGTGGATCATGAGGTCAGGAGATTGAGATCATCCTGGCTAACACGGTGAAACCCCATCTCTACTAAAAATACAAAAAAAAAA
>NW_012103321.1:3448489-3491360 GCF_000951045.1 Mandrillus leucophaeus | reverse complement strand
AGAGCAAGACTCAAAAAAAAAAAAAAAAAAAAGATCTATAGTTTAATTCTGGCCATATCAAATTCAAAATGCTTATGAGATTTTTGAGTTAAGCTGAATCTATGAGTCTGGAACTCAGAAGGGAGGACTGGGCTGGGATATACATTTATGCATTATTAACATATATTTAAAGCAATCCGAATGAATACTCAGATAGAAAAACAGGCCCAGGGCTGAGTCCTGAGATACAATATTTAGGGACTAGAGGGGAAGAAGCTGGAGAACGAAGGCCTGGAGATGCAAGAGAAAGGTCTAGAGTAGGGTGCCATGAAAACTGAGATCCGACAAATGTTGTAAATAAGGGTGTTGAAAACAGTGTTTTATGCCAAGAGGTTGAGTAGAATGAGGACCAAAAAATATTTGATTTGGCAGTGTGGATGCAGCTGCTAACCTTGGAAAGAACATAGTGGACTGGTGAGATCTGCAGAGTGTATGGAGAATAAAGATAGGTTGTGTTTTGAGAAGTATGGCTTTGAAGACTAGAATAGAAATAGTAGGTAGGCTAGGAATAGAGATATTGGGATGAGAGGTATTTTTGAAAGATGGGAGCTTCTAGATTATGTTTTAATACTTAGGATAATGATCCAGTGGAGAAAAGGAGATTGAAGAAGCAAGAGAGGTGATCAGAGATGGTGCAAAACCTGGAGAAAAAATAGGCACCAGGAGATGGGATCACCAATGTGTGTGGAAGGAAGGACTTCGAAAGGAGAGGGCACTTCTTTGTTTCAGGAGAATGATTAATACAGATGAAGGCAAGACTGTAGGTTATTAGTGGGGAGATAAAGTAACTACTATCTGTTAGCTTGTATCTCATATTTTCTTGATGAAATATCAGGCAATCTTACCAAGCCTATCAGTGAGAAAGAGAGGTATAAAGAGAGAGAAAAAAGTTAATGTTAAGAACTTTCTTAGTCCTTTGTCTCTCCATGCCTTCTGTTAAACTGAGCACCTGAAATCAAGAATAAGTCTTTTAGAATGCTTTCCCTCTATGATCTCCGCTTCTTTGAAGGTGGTAGATGAAATATTCAGTGGGATCCTACTTGTAGATTCAACCATTTTAATAATCTTCAGTGGTCCTAGTTCACCTCCTCAGCTGTGCTGATGTCATGAAAACCAGCCTCGACCTCACAAACTACCCCTTGATGATGCTGACAGCTGGACTACTAATAACCAACTCGCTGTGCCGCTTCTTCATCTTTCCTTGGTGCCAACCATGCCTGCATATCAGGGCAGCATTCCATGATCCCATGGCTCTCAGGTCAACAAACCACAACACTAAGGTAACAGGACCAGTTCTCTTCTACGTTGTTGGCTCCAGAAGCCAACCCAAGGGAATTTGTGTGTATGTATTACATGTGTGGAATATGTGTGTGTTGAAGGTGGGGAGAGTTACACATTTTAGAGCAACAGCCTCATCAGTGAAATTGATGTATAGCTTTCTAATGTAAAAATTTAAAGGATAATACTCACCTGTACAAATCACAGTCTAATCTAATCATTTAAAAACTCATCCTTAACTTATAATTATATATCACATATTGCTGGGTAGAGAGACTGTGATAGATACAACTACATCTCCCAGAGCCCAAAGCCCAAAGCAAAAATAGGTGCTCTTTCTTTGCACTGGCACTTCTTTATGTGGCTTTCTGCTTCTCTAGAAAGAAAAACACTGACTGTAACTTCTGTGAGAGGAGAGAATCGCATATTATAAATTCAAATATTACTTAGGCCTAAAATGAACAAAAACCATAACATAGTTATACTCTCAAAAAGTTAATCTAGCTTAATTTCGTATGTCTTCAAAGCCTTTTTTCCCCATCACTTGCTTCCAGCCCAAACACATGTACATCCACATTTCCTAGTGATCATGGATACTGAATCGTTATATAGTGAGCGAATGGATATAGCTCCAGTACTTAAAAATCCAAATTCCAAGGTCAACAACTACAGTCTCTCCCAAAATTCTTAAAATTCCAACAAAGGTAGTGCAACACAATCTGTAAAGAGTCCTTATTGAAACAGAGGTGATTGTCCCATAAACAGAATCTCAGTGCTCAATGTGAGGCATAAGTTCAGCCTTATGGATAGGTGGGGAATTGAGAGAACTTAAGACTCCATCTTCTTCTCTCCCATTATGTTGTGCAGTGCTCATCTTCCTTACGTCTCTTGTCTCTTTGTAGCATTTACTCTATGAGGTTGTCTTATACATAGAAAGAAATGACCTACAAATTGAAGAAAGGGCTAGTAAATCCAGGAACTCAGTAAGTTTCCAGTATTCTCAGCCCAAGCACCTGCTCTGATGCCATGATCCCATCTTTAAAGTCTCCCATGCTGCTGTCATATCCCCAGTTACTTTTAATCAGAGAAGGTGGGAACATAAAGGTATCACTGGTCCCATGTTAAAACTTCAAGTAATTGGAGGCAGAGAGTAGAAGCAAAGGATAAGGAGAGATCGGGGTCAACTCTGATAGGAAAATTTTTTAAAAATATCTTAAAGTTAGAATTCTTTCTGGCCTATCCAAGGCGATGGTCTTCTTTTTATAGGAAAACTCCTTTTCTTGGCCTCCACCCCTGAGTGGTATGCGCTCTAACACGTAAGCTGTAGACAAATCAGGCACGAGAAAAAACCCAAAGTCCAAGTTCAGGTCAGAGAGCATTTTTTTTTCATCTTTTTAATTATATGCACTGGACAAATTGAGTGTCTGCCATAGCCCATGGGTGTTTCTTGTCTTTCCTCCATTTTCCCTTGTTTCTCCATTTTACTCTGTGACCTGGAAGCCAACTGGCCTAAGAGTCAGGCCTGTATCCAAACTGAAGAGCACAAGAACCAAACACTAAGAACATTCTCCAACCATTTTCTTCAAGGAGAGCCATTTCAGACAAGAGTTTGGCAAGACGTTTAATCAACACCTCAAACACTTCACCTTCCAACTATGTTCTTCTAAGATCACAAAAACAAAAACAGAAACGGTTCTTATCTCAAATGTGAAAATTAAAAAAAAAAAAAAAAAAAAACCTTCAGCTAGGAAATTGTGTTTCTTTCAGAAACCTAGACCAAATTAGAGTCTAATTTGGAATTCATTCTTTGACCTATATTTTTCAGCTTTGTAGCTTAAGATTAACAATTAAATAACTAAAATGTCAAGCATGCATTTGAAATATCAATAGTTCTTTTTTAAAAAATAAATACATAAAGATAATTTAATAAAAACAACATTTCCAAATGAATGTCAAATCTTTCTTATGTTAAAAGGAGCAAAACAAAACTCCAAATCACAAGTAACAGCCTCTTTTAGTTGGCCAATAGACAGGCCGGATTGGGAAATTCTTTTACGCGGCATCCAGTGATTTCCAAAAACAATTTAATTTCAAACAACGATCCTTCCAGATGTGACATTTGGGGAGAATTGTTTAAAACACCAGAAGTAAATGTGAAATACCAGTGGTTTCTAAACAATCAAACTCTCCAATTGTTAGGGTTTGGGATTGAACTATGCAGTTACTCCTATATATTAAAATACTATTTATACTTTGTATGTAGGACATGACTAAAAGAGTAGAAACTTAATTGTATACATTCAGACTCAGTCAGGTTGGTTGAAATTATGTTTTAAATGGCTGAAGGCAAGATTCTGATTTGGAGAAATGAGTCTCTGGTTGCCTCGCCTCATATTCTAATCTCCTTTGCATTTTAGCACCTTCTGCACTCTCCCTACCTCTGCCACCCCCACCCATTGGTATTGTTGGAAGGGGGTCAAGATAATTTTATAAACTTAACAGAAAACCATCTTTCATAGGACTGTTTGCATTCTGAAAACCTATCTGGGAGAAAGTAATGTTTGACCCAAAGGAATAAACTTTCGAGATAGTTGGGAAAGCAAAGGCGGGAGTTTTGCTAGTTTTTCCCCAGTCCTGTCCAATGGCTGACTCTGGACATGTAAGGCAGGGCATGATACCCCACTGACCACTGATGACTGTATCTCCCATGTTTTTAGAAGCAACTGGAATCAGACAGACCTGGATTCAGATCATAGATGCACAATTAAATCAAATATCTTTGAACAAGTTACTTAACCTCCCCAAGTCTCAGTTTCCACCATGAGAGATTGAAATGAGAGGATGCCTGCAAAGGACCTGGGATGGTGCTTGACAAAACTTTATCTGTGGGCTTCTCCCTGCCCGCTTTACAGAAGACCCAACTCTCTGCAATAGAAACCAACTTTTCCACTTAGTAATCACTGTGTGCCTCAGTTTCCTGGTTTATAAAGTCGGAGCACTGAGCTCTGCCCAGAGGGTTATTATGAGAATAAATGAAATAAAGCATGTAAAGTGTTTAGTACAGGGCCTATTACTTAGTAAATGCTGGTAATTAGCTGCCATTATGCCACTTGGTCAGACATGTTTAATATTGCAATATACACAAGGATTTATAAAAGAGGTTTTAGCCTTTTTTATCAAGTATGGAGGGAGGAGAACGCTCACTCTTACTTCCTCCATCCAAACTTCCTGCATTCTATGATATGCCCTGTGCACTTACCACAGAAATCTCAATTATTTGGCTTAATGGAAGGAATCCGGAGTGTAGAAAATCTAAAACAGAAGCTAAGGTCCAAATTTTTAGTTTAATTTTATCATGGAGAAAGAGAAATACTCGTTGATGGAATGACACACATTCAAATATCTACACAATCACATAATTCCCCCAGATCTTGGCAAAATGTGCCCTGTTTTTGACAGCCTGGGATCCAGCTGGGAACAGGGAAAGCAAAAATCCCCCAGAGAGCAAATGACTCAAGGATTACCCATGTTCACTGTGTGCACAGCGTCTTGGAAATCAGTCTCATGCCTTAAAGTACAGTTTCTTTTGCCTAAGGATAGGCTTCAAGCCTCCTGTCAAGTTCTGTTGTAATCGTCGTCGTGCTTAAATTCAAAAAGAACAAGGAAGCTTCAATGTGACAATCTCTGTGTCACTATGCTTTTTTTTTTTTTTTTTTTTTTTTTCCTCTAAAGTACCTTTCCTACTATCCTACTACCTGGCAAGTTTTGTTTTAATTCCTCAGTCAATGATTCAGCTTTTGAGTGAAAACACTGACTCTATAGGAGATCTCAGCTAAAATACAAAAATTCCCTTGATAGGTGACAACCCTTTTTAGTCATTGGCACATTCATTTCTTAGACATGAGATATAAGGAAAATACTTTTTATTGGCGATATGACTGAGGAGAGGAATTGGAAAAATAGGCAGCTCAGAGTCACAAGCTCAAATGCTTTCAGGGGCAGAACAGGCTGCATAGAGGGCAACGGGGAGTGGTAGAGCTTGTGGTATACTAGAGAGTCAGCCTCACCTAAAGATATTCACATTTAAAACTTTTAAGAACATTGTCCTGGCCAATTAAAACATGCTGTTGATTAAAATGACTGTTGGTCCATCCGCTTGCAACCTGAAATCCAGAGCATAAAGCCGAGAGGAGGCAGTACCATTGGGTAGTCCAGGTGAGATGCTGTAAAGACCCAGGCCTGGGCCAGGAGAAGACAGCTGCGGATGCTGAAGGAGCAACATGTTTGTGCGACAGCTGTGTGCAGGGACCAGGGGCATACACACTTCGTACCTGAGCATAGGGTAACTCACCCCAGCAGCCAACTACCATGTGGATCACCTGTGGGAGTCTCTGGAACAATGAAGCTATTCTTCTGGATCAGACATCTTGGAGCCAAACCTTCTGATAATTTTTAAGGACCAAAAGTCAAGGATGCTAGAGAGGCTGCACATCTGGAGAGTAGTTTTCAAAATTAATCAGTCTGACTTCAAACATGTTAGTGGGCAGAGAAGTCAGGATGCTTCCTCCACTCAACAGGTCCCCTTCTCACCCTGCCCCTGTATCTTGAGTAATTTCAAATGAATAGGCTCAGCACATGCCAAATAGGGATCTGTCAACCTGATGCTGTCTCAGAGATAGAGCTTTGGACAAAGCTAAAAAATATTTTCTAAATAAAGGGATTGGATTGAGACGAAAGGGGCAAAAAGAAAAGAAAGTAAATAAAGTAGTGAGTTCAAGATAGTCATTTCCACTGTTAGGGCTAGTTCTCAGTTCTGTACCCAGCACAGTCCCTGGCACATTGTCAGTAATCAGAAAATACTTCTGAGCAACAATATCTGGGCTTCAATTAAATCACCTAGCAAGGGACAGCCCTTTCCTCCAGATGCATTTCCATTTAGTGTGGGTCTCAGCTGTGTTTCCAGCAGATGTCTGGTTTATTTCTGCTCACAATGGAAATGCAGTATCAAAATCTAGAATCCTATTGTTTCATTGGCTTTTGAAATTGAAAAGCATCTGATTCATCCCAGATATTTGTGGACTAGCATACTGTACTGGTTACCAGTCACACTCCATCTGAGAGACAAAGTACACATTGACATATATGGCCAGTTCTAGGCCCAGTTGTGAGACAGGGTAAGGATTTTCCTGTCTATCTCCCCCGTGGTCACCATTTTTTAATTCTACATGTTGTGACTTGTCTTATTACAGATTAGTGATTACAACCGTATGGTTGGAAAGTGTCTGAAGGTAGGAGTGCCTTTTTTCTGATTTGCTCCAAGTCACGGTTCAGGCTTACAGGGGCTATTTCCCTTACAGGATATTCTCTTACCTCTGGGTTCCCTGAGTTCTCTTTGACTCTTAGGTTAATGAATAATCTCAAATGAACACAGGGAACATGGCTGTTTTGATGTAGGGATGATGCAATCTACAAAATGTAGGTTTGATGTAGGGATGATGCAACCTACAAAAATAAAAAAGACCATTAAACTTTCTGCATTTAAAAAAATATTTCCAAGTAATATACAAAGCATGTTACTTGGGAGGACACAGGCATTTCATTTGCAGACATATTTAGTAGTAACATAGTTTACATTTTGATGTGGCTCTTTGGCAAAGGCCCACTAAAATGACCTCATCAAAAAAGCAGAGTGTTTTTGTAATGGTTACAAATAAATCCAGCAAATTACTGCCTTCCAATGTGTGATTGCAGGAGGCTTCCTCTATTCCCTGGTAGCAGATGGGTAATTGTTTCTGTGCCCTTCTAGAGCCAAAGTTCTCAGTTCTCTCTTTCTGAGCTGAATGACCCTAAAGAAAATAATTGTAGGCTGGAGAGTAGACAAGGGCAAGCACAAGGAAAATATAAAGGAATAAATAGTGTGACACAAGGGGAGCCTTTCAGTATCCCTAAAATCAACTGTAGATGAAGACTAACTGAATTTATGTGTTTTGTGCGTATACACACACACACACACACACACACACACACACTTATATACTAATAAACCTTGAAGTTCCTCATATGTTGGAAGATAAGAAACTGGTCAGTTATGTCTCTATTTTATTATTATTAAACTTTAAGTTCCAGGGTACATGTGCACAACATGCAGGTTTGTTACATATGTATACATGTGCCATGTTGGTGTGCTGCACCCATTAACTCGTCATTTACATTAGGTATATCTCCTAATGCTGTCCCTCCCCACTCCTCCCACCCCACGACAGACCCCGGTGTGTGATGTTCTCCACCCTGTGTCCAGGTGTTCTCATTGTTCAATTCCCACCTATGAGTGAGAACGTGCAGTGTTTGGTTTTCTGTCCTTGCAATAGTTTGCTTAGAATGATGGTTTCCAGCTTCTTCCATGTCCCTACAAAGGACATGAACTCGTCCTTTTTTATGGCTGCATAGTATTCCATGGTGTATATGTGCCACATTTTCTTAATCCAGTCTATCATTGACGGACATTTGGGTTGATTCCAAGTCTTTGCTATTGTGAATAGTGCCGCAGTAAACATATGTGTGCATGTGTCTTTATAGCAGCATGATTTATAACCCTTTGGGTATATACCCAGTAATCAGATGACTGGGTCAAATGGTATTTCTAGCTCTAGATCCTTTAGGAATCGCCACACTGTCAGTTTAATTAGATCCCATTTCTCAATTTTGGCTTTTGTTGCCATTGCTTTTGGTGTTTTAGACATGAAGTCCTTGCCCATGCCTATGTCCTGAATGGTATTGCCTAGGTTTTCTTCCAGGGTTTTTATGATTTTAGGTCTGACATTTAAGTCTTTAATCCATCTTGAATTAATTTTTGTATAAGGTGTAAGGAAGGGATCCAGTTTCAGCTTTCTACATATGGCTAGCCAAGAAACTGGTCGGTTATGTTTCAAACAGACAAGATGCCATGCACGTGGGTGCAAAGGGACAGTCCTGCTTTTATGTTATTCATCTCTGGCTACAGGGCTCAGGTACTGAAACTCTAGGGTTGAGTTTTTCTTGAAGAAATCTTATGTAGATGGGGTTGCTTCTTAATGGACTTTGTCCTACAAAAAATGTAATGTCCTGAAAAAAAAGTCTTGATAAAACATTTTCTAATTTGGTGTTTTATTTGTTTTCTTTTGTGGTTATATGCTTTGTTTTTTGAACTAGGAAAACTTCTTGGGAGACAAATTAAAGAGTTTAGAATAGAGATCATTTGAAATATTCCCTAGGTCCCGGCAAAAAATAACTAAAATACATTACTTGATTCTGGAATTTCTTTTACAATGTGTAATGCTGACTTTCAACTGACTGCATTTCATGAGCATGGCAATGCAAAAATACTCCACTAAACTGTATCTGCACGAGTGTTTTTAAATCAGCCTTATTGAGAAATAATTTGCAAACAATAAACTGCATCCATTAAACATGAGCAATTCAATGAATTTTGATGGTTTTAGAAACCTATTATACCACCACCATAACCAAGACATAGAACATTTTCATTACCTTCCAAAATGTCTTATATTTCTTTATCACCTTCCACTTCTAGCCTCCAGGCAACCACTAATCTACAGATTAGTCTGGATTTTATATAAATACAATCATGCCATGTGTATTCTTGTGTTTGGTTTCTTTCAGCATAATGATTCTGAGTTTCATCCACTGGTGCAAGTAGCAGTCGTTCTTTTTTATTGCTCAGTAATAGAGCATTGAATGACTGTATTCAACTTTCTTGCTCTATTTATGGATGTTTCCAGTTGCATTCGTGTTTTGTTTTATTTTATGTTTTTTGTTTTTTTGAGACAGAGTCTCACTCTGTTTCCCAGGCTGGAGCCTCAGCCTCCCTAATAGCTGGGATTACAGGCACCCACCATCATGCCCAGCTAATTTTTGTATTTTTGTAGAGATAAAGGTTCATCATGTTGGCCAGGCTGGTCTTGAACTCCTGACCTCAGGCGATCTGCCCACCTCGGCCTCCCAAAGTGCTGGGATGACAGGCGTGAGCCACCACACCTGGCCAAATTCATGTTTTTTTATTGTGACTTCAGAACTTTAGTGCAGGCAGAACCAATTTGCATTTCTCCAATATGGGAAAACCAAGATGGTTTAGTGTATAAAAATTATAAATTGTCCCATCTGGCCCATTTCTTAATCTGATTATGTCTCAAAGATATGAAGTCCACATTCGTATATTCAGGGCTCAACACAATCCCCAAAATTGCCCTCTCTCTATCCAAAACAACATAACACCTTAACTTGACTGATGTAGCTCTCTTATTACAGAAAGTCCTTCCTTTCAGTGTTATTTGTCAAATCTCTACCCAGCTATTCTGACAGGAGGATGAAGTCTGGGATCTGGACTAAGGTGGAAAGACAGAGGGTCAGGGGAGACACTTAGAAAACGTCACGACCTTCAACTATTTTCTCAAGGTCTAACCACTCGTGTTTCCATCCTATGTGGAACAGATTGATCTTCACTTGTATACTTCCTCTAAGCAGACTTCTTGTTTCCATTATGGGCATTAGGGCTGTCATGTTCACATACTACAGTACTATTAAACAGTTGTTGAAAAGGTCATGTTGTTTAGCAGCTTGCCTAAAGGAGTTCTCCTCTCTCCAGTACAGTTCTACCATTCAATAAACCCACTTCAGATATTATCCACTTCATTGGCTTCTGATCAAAACACTTCCTTTTCTTCCTGCTTCAGACTCCTGTGGCACTATGTCCCCATATCATGATACTTACACCTTTTGGCTTGTAAATTAATAGTTTATATGTTTGCCTCCATAACTACAGAGAGTTAAGGATTGGAATTCCCCACAACCTCCAGCTTGGTGCTGGAGGAAGTAGATGAATGAAGGCATGGACACAGCAAAGTTGAGGACTGTGGCCTCTAGCTTGGGGAATAGTGTCCAGTTTGGTGTGGCTCAAAGATGTGTTTCATGGGGCTAAGATTGGCCATGGCTGAAGTCTGCATGAAGTGTTAGACTTTACTCTGTAGCTGCAGAGAACCATAAAATTACTGAGATCATGTTAGATAGGCCAAGTTTGCACAAAACAGTCAAGTGGGGTGGGGGCGGAGATAGTTGAGAAGATGAAAATTATATGGCGATATGTCAATCCATCTAGAATGGGCAATACAGGATCCAAAGGATGGCCTGGTTCATCCATCCACCAAATTATCCTTTTGACCGCCACTTTTCAAAATAAGATGACTAGTACCACACAGCCCTACTTAGTTGCTTGTGAGTTCATTTTTTGACTAATGCGTTCAGGCGTGGGAAACAGCCTAGACAAAATTAAAATATCTGTAAGAGTTGCATTTAGGATTATCTTATGGTGGATATGGACTCAGGCTAAATCTTGTTCTCAGATTATTTTTCCAGACATTTGTTACTGCTTTTTAAAGTAATGGAGCAGAATTCTAGGATTTCAATTATGTTTTGCCATACAAGTATTTAACTGACATGTACTCAACTACAAACAATTAGCAAAATAAAATAGTATTGGAATAATGCAACTTAAAGTACTATAAGTATTTTTATTTTGTATTTAAAAGGAAAATGTTTTCTATTGACAACATTTCTGACACCAAATGTGTGGATTTTTACTCCTACAGCAACAACCAGTTCTCCAGTTCTCCAGACAACTGAGTGTTGTCCCAGAGTTAGCGCAGACCTCACAAGTTGAGGGCTCAGTCTCACAAGACTGCCCCCCAGCTTCAGAAGCCAATCACAACTACTGGGAAGTCAGGTTACTCACACTTCTGTCAACTTGGTTAAAAACTGAATTTCCCATGATCCTCCCTTTATGCTTAATAATTTGCTCTAACAGCTCACAAAACTCAGGGAAACATTTTATCGTGTTATTTATGTCACCAGTTTACTATAAATGATTACAGATGAACAGTCAGATGAATAGGTACATAGGACAAGGTATGGGGTTGGGGTTAGTGTGGAGCTTCTGTAACCTTTGGGGCCACCACCTTCCCAGCACCTCAATGGATTTGCCAAGCTTGAAGCTATCTGAAACTCTTCATTTGGAGTTTCTATGGAGCTTCCATTACATAAAAATAATTGATTGAATCATTGAACATTAGTGATTATCTCAATCCCCAGCCCCTCTTCCCTCCTCAGAGGTCAGCAAGTAGGGCAGAAATTTCCAGCCCTCTCATCAGGCCTTGGTCATTCTGGCAACCAGCCTTAATCTTTAAGCTGTCTACGGGTCCCAGCCACCCGTCATTCATTAGCATACAAAAAGACACTCATCACTCCCGGGGATTCCAAAAGTCTTAGAAGCTCTTGTTGCAGAAACGGGAAAAGGACCAAATACAATTTTAAAAGCTCCTATCAACCCTATCACTCAAGAAGTTACAAGGATTTTGAGAGCTCTGTGTCAGGAAGTAGGTGCAGAGACCAAATATGCATTTCTTATTATGCCACAGCCTTGTAATTTTATGCTATGCAAAACTGTATTCATTCCTAATACTAACTCTAATTCCAACTACTAGTTTGTTATAATACTAAACTATGTTATATACATAATCTTGGAATATCTTTTATGAGTTATTTCAGGAATTTTCAGAAAGTAATTCAGTCTGCATTATTTTACCTTTAAGACTGATTTTACTACCCAATCCAGATTAACTTTTGACTCCAGAGCTGATACTCTTTTTTTATTAATTTATTATAAAAATGATACAAATTCATTTTAAAATTCAAGCCATTAGGAAAGTATAAAAATTACCCCAGACTCCTCTAATTTGACCTTAGTGGATATCATTCCAGGCATCTGTGTACACAGACATACATAAGTAGACATGTATATGTTTTCATATAAGTGAGATTATTAGTAGAGATAAATTTAATTTACTTGCATTTGACAAAAAGACACCAAATAATTTTGCTGAACTTCAAGATAATATTTCTTCACTAAAAGTTTAATTTTTAAAGGGACCTACTAAAGTTGAAAAAAAAGTAATTATTCAAGGATTTGCAAAACATTAACTTCAAATTTTAATTTTACACTGCTTCAATTGACTGTTTCACATGAAAACTGAGGAATTCAATGTCATTAACTTCTTTGTACTGCTCCTTCCCCTCCTAATTTTGATAATTTTATATTCTCTTCTCTATAATTTTTTTTTTTTTTTTTGAGACAGAGTCTCACACTGATGCTCACACTGGAGTGCAGTGGCACAATCACAGCTTGCTGCAGCCGCAACTTCCTGGGCTCAGGTGGTCCTCCCACTTCAGGCTACTAGTAGCTGGGAACTATAGGCACGTGCTACCATGCCCAGCTATTTTTTACATTTTTTGTAGAGATGGGATCTCACTGTATTGCTCAGGCTCTCAGGCTGGTCTCAAACTCTTGGGCTCAAGCAATCTACCCTCCTTGACCTCCCAAAGTGCTGAGATTACAGGTAAGAGCCACTGGGCACAGCCTCTACAATTTCTATAGTTATTTTGCCTCCCATGATTTAAGTGGATTAATTGCCACTCTTTTAGTCACAATCTCTATATTTTTTAGTTTTTTTGTTGTTTCATCCTTGATTTCTTGTATTAACTAATGTTTTTCAAAGAGAATCAGAGGTAGAGTGGCTATATCATGTATTTATTATACAGGGACATTTTAGAGAGTAAAAGAAGAGCTATTAATATTAGCAAAGACAACAGGTAAATAATAAGACTATTCTAGGCAAAACAGTGCTTAGAATCACCCTAAAGCCAGATATGGTGTATTTTATAAGCTCTTGAATGCTTCAACTCAGAACTTTCTGAGCCATTTAAACAGTGCCAAATGGCCCCTTTAGCAACGAATTATCTATTGGAAGAAAAAGTTTGACTCTGGCTAAAGGCCCAGTAGCTCACTTCCTGGGGCTAAT
Organism: Mandrillus leucophaeus; assembly: GCF_000951045.1. Classification (NCBI taxonomy): domain Eukaryota; kingdom Metazoa; phylum Chordata; class Mammalia; order Primates; family Cercopithecidae; genus Mandrillus; species Mandrillus leucophaeus. The sequence continues at coordinate 3,478,137 of NW_012103321.1, read as the reverse complement.
AGATGAGTTTTAGGGAATCTACCAATCAACTGAAACCATATCCACAATTCTGTATACATACGCATTTTTCTGGGGAGATCACTGTGACACTAATCAGATTTTCAAAGACTATTGCTCCATAAACATTTCTTACCAATTTCTATTTCATAAGGTGATGCTTGGATCACATTCTCTGAACTCCCCTGTAAATAACATCACAGAACTATGCTTTCACATTATAAGTTATCACTTCATATCTTCTGTATAATTAGTGTAAGAAGTGAACAAATGTGGGCTGGGAGTGGTGGCTCATGCCTGTAATTCCAGCACTTCGGGAGGCCGACGCAGACAGATCACGAGGTCAGGAGATAGAGGCCATCCTGGCTATCACAGTGAAACCCCATCTCTACTAAAAATACAAAAAAAGCCAGGCGTGGTAGCGGGCGCCTGCAGACCCAGCTACTCAGGAGACCAAGGCAGGAGAATGGCGTGAACCCAGGAGGCAGAGCTTGCCGTGAGCAGAGATCGCGCCACTGCACTCCAGCCTCGGCGACAGAGTGAGACTCCATCTCAGAAAAAAGAAAAGAAAAGAAAAGAAATAAACAAATGTGGAGTGTTTCTGATATTTTGCAAAACTGCTAGTGATGACTTCCATTTTAGTTTTCGTTACATCTTTTATTAAAATTCATAAATTCATCCAATAAATTTAGTGCTAAGAGTATTTTTTTCCTTCTGACCAGTTGTCATAGTTCTTTCTGCAAACTCTGTTAGTTATTGAATTGTGTATTTCACAGTGGTTTCCTTCTAGCCTGTACTATCAGAGAGGTCATCTAGAGAAATTTGAACCTATCTGAAATATAGGTATTCTAGTCTTGGTTTTCTGAAACAACTATGTCCATTCCTCTTTTATCCAAACCTCTCTTAAGGTTCTCCAACAAATCAGTCTCTTTTCTTGGTCCTTCATCTTTCTCCCCTGCTTCAATAATGATACTATGACTATTTCAAACAGTAACAATGAATGGATGGATGCCAGGTGATATATACAATAATTAGGATAAAAGTAGTTAAATATCCACTTCCCTGTGTGTTACACAAACCTGACCTAAAACATTGAACATGAAGTGTTCCTGACAGAGAAAAGACATTAACAGAAAGAAAAAGATGCTGTGTGGAAAATAATATGATAATTCCAATAGTGGCCAGCAAAATAATTGAAAGCATATGAAAAGTTAGTGGATTCAAGTTAAAAGCTTTCCCTAAAGTGTTCAAGTGCCTGCCTATATCTAGCCTAAATCAACTTTCCCAGGAAACTAAGAGGACCAAAACAAAATTGTGATGAGCCCTGACAGACTTTTATGCACACTTACATAGATTTAGTGATTAACTTTTTGTAAAAAATGTCTTTTACCTTGATGTTCGAAAAGTAATGCCACACCAGCAAAATATTATCTGAAATGTTACAGGAAAACTGTTGACCTAATTCTTTGCTCTTCAGCAACCTCAGACTTATCAACTTCCTCTTTGCCTTCCTTTGATAACACTTTCCTGAAGTTGGCTGGTCCTGGCAAGGGCCTCCATAGACAGGGCACCCTGCCCTCATATAACCTCCTCAGCCACCCTTCCCCTGCCCTCCTTACTCTGTTATGCCATGCCACTGAAAGCTACAGCCTGCGCATTTGCTAAGAGGGAGCCTTCTGCTGATTCTGCCAGAGCTATAGTCCCTTCTTTCCGTTCCTTCTTTCCATCCCCCACATATCCACTTCTATCTGAAAAAGGCCAAATAGGAAAACCCTGGACTGGAAAAAGAGGCCAAACAGGAAAACCTTGGCAGCTGGGGCAGTGGCAATAACCACAAGTTGGAGATTGCTCAACTTTCCCTGGAAGTTTCAGACTGACAATTGTAAAGTCAGTGAAAAATAAGATAGGTTTTCTTATCTCTGTTCAGACCCATGTGGATGTATTTTTCTCTTCTGCTGTGGCTGGGTTGTTTGCGCTTCACTAGAGCATGGCTTAGGGGTAAGATGCTCAAAACATAAGAATATGGAGTATATTGCAGGTTCAACGGAAGTTCAACCACAAATACAGAGCATGGGGCAAGCTTTAGAAAATATAATATAGACCATCTTCGTCTTTTTATGGTATTAATTTTCTCCCACATCCCTTTCAATTGTTTGGTAGATGTCTTCTGACCTCTGTGTCTGCCTGTTTTCTTCTAACTTTCCTTCCAAAGGAAATCTTCTGACACGGTGACACAAATGTCTTCATTTATGACCCATTTATTTTGCTTATATGCTTGGTTAAATACTGGATTTGGCTCATACTTTCCATGTGGAATTTTATTAAATTCACTATTTTCAAAGTAAAAAGAATAACTTCTCATTTTAAACTAAAAATCTGCATTTAATTAACCTTTCCAGTAAATAAACATGTAAAAAAAGTAGTAAGAAACATTTAAATGTCTTGAAAATTTTTGCTTATGCTTTGTACTTTCTGTTAGGTCTTTCTTGAATTTTTCAAATATTTTTAATGTGACTTTTCAATTGTTAGAACCCACCATATGGCTAAGAAAAGAAGGATAAACAACTATTTAGTTATTTTGATAAATGTAGACAGTTTATTGGCATAAGTTAGTATAGAATAATAGAATAAAATATTCCACTTCAAATAATACTCTTTTTATAAAAACTTCAATCATCCAGGGAGTCACTTTATTTTCCCTTTTTGCTTGGTCTATGTAACTGTGGATTTATTCACCTAACATCTCTTTTTATGTCTGGTAAGCAGAAATCATAAATGTGTTTCTTTCTGGTTTTGATATTGCTCTGTGCAACGTGAAAGTCCCAATAGTTATAGTTAAAAGTAGGCTGATTATATGACATATACATCTACCTAGTTTTATTTCCCCAAAGGAGACCACACAATCAGCTTAATTTGTTTCTGTTTTCATGCCACCTGGAGCTACTAAAGAGCATATTGAAAAAAAGTCATTTAATTCCAACAAAATTTCTTGCAGCTTCAGGTAACTAGGTCTTTTCCATTATTCAGTGAATATTCTTCCCTAATTGAATCATTACTACATTCCCCAGAGTGCATAATCCCAGCATCTTTCACTATTCTATTTCCCAGAATTCAAATCTCTTCATTCTCTGAAGATCACTGCCTCATACTTAGAAGACTAAGTCCACGTATGTGAGCTCCACCAATTCCTCACTTCTCTGCAAACACCTTTTCCCTTTCTCTAGCTTTCCTTTTTTTCCCTTTTCTCAGAGGCTAACACCTCCAATTATGCCCTTAATCTCATCTTCTACTGCCTCCTCTGTGATTTTTAATTATCCCATTTCATTGGGGACCTATAATCTTTTCCTCTCTACCTAAGGCATCCCTATCCTATAAACAACAACAAAACAAACCTTTCTTCTACTTTGCTTATCTCTCAAGTTTTTTTTTCTGCAAGTTTTTTGAAAGTATGTTGTTCTCCTCCTTGACATAACTTTTAACTCCTAACAATTTAGCCTTTACCATTACCACTCCTTTGGAACTAATCTCTCAAAGTCCCTGCTATGGAATCCACTGATAACTCCATCTAATAGCCTTTTCTCAGCCCCTCATTACTCTTTGTAGCATCTGACAGGGTTGATGATACCATATTTCTGGAAACCAGAAATGTTTCCAGAATTCTGAATGGAATCTTTTGTCTGCATGCCCTGTTTATTTAACTGCAAATTTGAACCTTTCTCTGTGTTTTCTGGCTGTAATTTCCCGTGTCCAATATCCCTACTATAAATATTCTCCCAATAATTTTTCTCCATATATTCTTTACATACTCCTATTTATAGAATTTACATGGTTTTAAACATTTTTTTCTGTGTGAATAACTCTGAAATAAATGAATACTGAATTTGCAGGCCTGTATTTCCTGTTTTGGCTGGATTTATTTATTTAAATTCTACAATTATGTCAAACTCAACAGATCCAGAACAAAATGTTTTTCTCCTTCCCTAAATTACCTTTTTGGATTTATAAATTTTATTTGTACTCTGTGCAATGCTTTTCTATAGCTCTATCCTCAGATTTAGACAGGTCCTGTGTTCCTAAAATGGTAGAGGCTTCTGTCAATGTCCAGTCCTCTCCCCAGTGTCAGATTGTTACCTCCTATCACTGGGTGTAAGACTTGGTGGGTAGGAGAGTATACACAGATGGTCCCTGCATGCCTGCCCCTTAGAGGTGCTTACTCTCAGCTACTCTGCCCTTTTCTTGTGGCAGACAATTATGTCTCATATAAAGTTTGGAGCTTGGAGGCTTTTTCTTGGTACTATTGATCTATCTTCAAACTTAGGTAGGCCTTTTAGTTCATCTATTTATCTTGCAACTTTGAGTCTCCAATGGACTCAAAAATTATGATTCTGTAAGCTATTCAATTTGTTCTCATTGTTTAGGTGGAAGCAATGATTCTTCTGCTTTTCTGTATCCTAGACAGAAACTGAATTTCCCTATTGCATCTTATCCTTAACTCTCCCGTAGATTTGGTTCTTCCTAAGAACAAGAAAACTAAGAATTTTAGTTCAAGTAGTTTATTTGGGAGGTGATCTCAGGATACCCCAGTAAAGGAATAGGAAGAGAGACAGTGAAGAGAACAAAGCCCAGCTAGTGTGTTAACAAGTGACTGTGGTCCAGTCACTCTGGGGACTTCTGGAGGACTATATGGAATCAACCTTGGTGAGGAAGCTGGATATGTATTCGCTGTGTCTCATCTGCAATTGATGAGCTGCTCTGCTGTGGGCAAAGCCTCCTCCCGATCAAAAAAAGCAAAGAATCACAAGTGCTTGCAGTAGAAAGTTGTTGATATGATCCCAATGTGGGCAGGCATAATAGTGTTAACAATGTCTGTTATAAACTTTCCACTGACATTTATTACTTTTCCTCTCAGATATATGGGTGTACTAGAGCCTGGTGTTATTGAGAAGAGTAGTTATGCCTGATTTATCTTTGTATTCTCCCAGCATAGTAACTTGGATATAATAGTCAGAAGGCAATCGATCAATATTTATTAAATGAGAAAATATAATTTATATAGTATCAATATGAAGAATTCTGGTTAGCTCTTTTTTATTTCCTCCGAAGCCCATGTTCTCACCCCAATCCCAAGTACTCAAATAATATAGTTTAATCTTTTAATTGCCAAAAAGATAACATCACCTGACTAGTGGGGATTTTTTTAAATCACATTGATTTTCCAGTTAACTTAAATGTGATATAATTTTAAACTATGATTTCCAAATCTAAGCTTTATCTAACAGATTTTTTTTCTTTTTTTTTTTTTTTTAATTATACTTCAAGTTCTGGGATACATGTGCAGAATGTGCAGGTTTGTTACATAGGTATACACGTACCATGGTGGTTTGCTGCACCTATCAACCCTTTAACTACATTAGGTATTTCTAGCCCACCATCCCCAATAGGTCCCAGCATGTGATGCTCCCCTCCCTATATCCATGTGTTCTCATTGTTCAACTCCCACTTATGAGTGATACCAGGGGGTGTTTGGTTTTCTGTTCCTGTGTTAGTTTGCTGACAATGATGGTTTCCAGCTTCATCCATGTCCCTGCAAAGGACATGAACTTATCCTTTTTAAGGTTGTATAGTATTCCATGGTGTATATGTGCCACATTTTCTTAATCTAGTCTATCATTGATGGACATCAGGGTTGGTTCCAAGTCTTTGCTATTGTGCATATTGCTGCAATAAGCATACATGTGCATGTGTCTTTATCATAGAATGATTTATAATCCTTTGGGTATATACCCAGTAATGGGGTTGCTGAGTAAATGGTATTTCTGATTCTAGATCCTTGAAGAATCGCCACACTGTCTTCCACAATGGTTGAACTAATTTACACTCTCCACATCCTCTCCAGTATCTGTTGTTTCCTGACTTTTTAATGATCACCATTCTAACTGCCATGAGATAGTATCTCATTGTGGTTTAGATTTGCATTTATCTAATGACCGGTGATGATGAGCTTTTTTTCACGTTTTTGGGCTGCAGAAATGTCTTCTTTTGAGAAATGTCTATTCATATACCTTGCCCACTTTTTTATGAGGTTGTTTGTTTTTTTCTTGTAAATTTGCTTGTTTTTTTCTTGTAAATTTGTTTAGGTTCCTTGTAGATTCTGGATATTAGCCCTTTGTCAGATAGATAGATTACAAAAATTTCCTCCCATTCTGTAGGTTGCCTGTTCACTCTGATGATAGTTTCTTTTGCTGGACAGAAGCTCTTTAGTTTAATTATATCCCGTTTGTCAATTTTGGCTTTTGTTGCCATTGCTTTTGGTGTTTTAGTCCTGAAGTCTTTGCTCATGCCTATGTCCTGAATGGTGTTGCCTAGGTTTTCTTCTAGGGTTTTTATGGTTTTAGGTCTGACGTTTAAGTCTTTAATCCATCTTGAATTAATTTTTGTATAAGGTGTAAGGAAGGGGTCCAGTTTCAGTTTTCTGCATATGGCTAGCCAGTTTTCCCAACCATTTCTTGAATAGGGAATCCTTTCCCCATTGCTTGTTTTTGTCAGGTTTGTCAAAGATCAGATGGTTGTAGATGTGTGGCATTATTTCTGAGGCCTCTGTTCTGTTCCATTGGTCTATACAGCTGTTTTGGTACCAGTACCATGCTGTTGTGGTTACTGTAATCTTGAAGACAGGTGGCATGCTGCTTCCAGTTTTGTTCTTCTTTTTGCTTAGGATTGTCTTAGTTATATGAGCTCTTTTTTGGTTCAGTATAAAATATAAAGTAGTTTTTTCTAATTCTGTGAGGAAAGTCAATGGTAGCTTGATGGGGATAGCATTGAATCTATAAATTACTTTGTGTAGTATGGCAGTTTTCACAATATTGATTCTTCCTATCCATGAGCATGGAATGTTTTTCCATTTGTTTGTGTCCTCTCTTATTTCCCTGAGCAGTGGTTTGTAGTTCTCCTTGAAGAAGCCCTTCACATCCCTTGTAAGTTGTTTTCCTAGGTATTTTATTCTCTTTGTAGCAATTGTGAATGGGAGTTCACTCATGATTTATTTTGTTACTTACAGCCAGCAATGATACGGCGTCCACCAACAGTTGTTTGCTACATTTGTGGTCGTGAATATGGAACAAAATCTATTAGCATTCATGAGCCACAATGTCTGAAAAAATGGCATAATGAAAACAACTTGTTGCCTAAAGAGTTAAGGAGACCAGTACCTAAAAAACCAGAAGTCAGGACCATTACTGGTAAGTTCCTAGAAAAAAGATTTGAGTGTATAAGGGGAGACTTTTCTCTGTAAACTAATAAAAGCAGAAGTATTTTCTTTTTTCACTTGTTCAAACGACCAAAATCAGCAACATTTCCTGCTTTGGTTAAAGACAAATAAGAAAAACAGTTCTGGAATGCCTATCCAAAGTATTATCTTCCGATGCTGAGACATAAAGACACTGTCCTGGCAACACTGTGCATGAGAGAGATCTATAGGAATTTGCTCTATTTCCCAAAAGTTTCCTTCATATATCATCAAACCCTTTGAATGTAAAATAAATAATAAAATATTTTTTAAATAAAAATAAATAAAACTTAAAAAATATGAAACTTAAAAAAAACCTTTGGGAACATCCAAAGTCATGTTTCCAAATATGAATGTGTCTTGGTGTTCACAGAGCAGGGGTACCAAACTTGAATTTTCACCAGGTCCACTAGTCAGGTTATGACATTGAGTAAACTGGTCTGTGTGTACAACAAAGGGGAAGTAAGGACTACGATGAGGTGTGGAGCATCAGATCACTCTAAAGGAGACAGGCCGCTGCCCAGTTCCAGCTGGTGTTATCATTAAGAAATTTAGTCCAATGTACTCATATCTTTCAATAACACAAAACAAACTAGAAATCCAGACATCTATTTTAAGTTTCCAGAATTTTTTGCATTTAATCATTTGTAAAGCCTGGTGCAAACCAAATGAAACTGAAACTACACCGCCATGTTTGGCCTCATCACAAAGCCTCATGCTTATTCATTTAGGGTATGAGAATAGTTAAGAAAATATTTTTGCCATGCAAGCTCAGACTTATCATATTTTTACCATTGTCATTTTCTCAGTAGATCCCCTAAACCATCTCATAGGACAATGTTGGTTTTAAGAGGAGTATCTTTCCATTTATCCGTTGTCCTATGTAACCATAGATTTGCAATGCTGAAAAGTACCTTGGGGGGTCATTTAATGTCAATTAGTCCAAAGCACTTGTGTCAGAGATGTGACACAAGGAGAGTTTTATAACAACCTACAAAGTAGATCCTAGATTGTATGATAAATTCTAGATCCTGCTAGATCCTAGCTGTTCACAGTCCTTGCCAAAAAGAGGGCTTTACATACAGGTGGGAAAAGAGCTGAAGATGAAAACAATCAGCTACTGAAATTAGAGAATTTTCCACAAACAGGTTGTTTATTTCATTGAAACTCTCTTTCCAGCATTTCTCACTTGGTGTCAAAATCTGTTTCCTTCCCTTCTGATCTTTATCACTTTCTCTGCTTGACCATAACTACCAGAAGGCTAGAAGTAAGAGGAACGATTAGTCTGAAAGCCCTGGTGGTTCACCATTCTGTTACTGCCTACAGATGGAAAAGATAGGTCCTATAACTGCATTGTCTTCCTCTCAGTCCCACGTTATTTATCTCTGAAGATGCCCTTCCTCTCTAGGTAAAAATATTTCACATTACCATTTTTATCTCATGAACTCATTGTAGTCATAGGGTTCAACTAACCCCTCTTCCTGATCTGAAATCAAAGCCCTATGCAAAAACACTTAGAAATGTGATGAATCACCTTCAAGTGAGAGTCAATGACTACTCTGGAATTTTTGAATTCATTTTAAAACTCATATGAGTAACGAGAAAGTCAGCATCATTCTTTTCTCATTTTTCAAAGCACTCAAAATACACATTCATATCCCACATAGACAGTGACGTTTGCTATATCCAAAGAAGAAATACTAGATTTTGCTGGGATTTAAATTCCCATGGAGCAGAAAAGTAAGAATTAGGAGCAGACATGTTAAAAAATTTAAGGTTCACTGTGGTTGTGTGAACCATTAGATAGAAATAGTATGTGAATTGCCTAAGCTTTAACGAAGTAATCTATGCTGTGCCAAAGATAAAAACTAAGTAATATGTTTCTGAGTGCCTTGCTACATTTTGGGAGCCTATTTTCAGTGGTTCTAAGATATAGTCAGTTTAATGTACTAAAGCCATTCTATTTTAACTAAGGTTTATTAAAGCTAAATCCCACATTGTTTCTCTAAAATAAAGCCATATGCTTTTTTCCCCATGCTCTGCCAATGAAGATTATACATTTCTCATCTGTCTTTGTTATTTTCTTAAGGACACATCTTTTTGTCAGATTATTCTGTTTGCATTCTCCACTTTGATTACTTAAAGAATATCTGAGTTTATGACCATGAAGAGATGATAAGTTTTTAAGATACAATTCATCTTAAATTCACTCTCAACTGTCAGTCTTGGCTTCTAAAAACATTCCACTGAAGAATTACAGAAAAGGAAAATACAAATACATGCTGATTCCCCTTTGTAAGCTTATATTTAGAGTCAACTGAAAGAAGGCCAAAAGTTATATTTGCAAAATAATGATGTATACGCAAAGATGTTAATAATTAGTGAAGAATGCATATCATAACATGTAAAACAATGTCTTTCCTTTTTAAAATCCAAAGAGTGAAAACCTCTGTCTGATTCCCAGCTAACTTTACTCAACCCTTGAAAGAGCGAGCAGCCCTTTCTTTTTTGGAGGCAAAAGTAATATGATTTGTTTAAAATACTCAGTGAACAGGTATTTCCTGACAATATTTTCCATAGAAAGTAGAATATGGTTCTCCCGAATAAAAACTGATCCATTTTACCTTTTTCTTTCCTTTTTGTTTTTGGTATTTTTTTCCCTTTTTTTCCTTTTGCTTTTTCCCTTTAACTTTCCAGCCAAAGGCTTCTATGATCTTGATGCTTTAAATGAAGCTGCTTGGACAAGTGCCCAGAGCCAGTTGGTTCCCTGTAATGTTTGTGGGCGTACCTTCCTGCCAGACAGACTGATTGTTCACCAACGATCTTGTAAGCCCAAAGCCGCCAAGTAAAGCCCTTTTCTCTCTACTGAAGTGTTACAGGAATTAATCCCTTTGAAAGAGATTGGGATAGGGTGGGAAGGAGAAAAAGGAGGTGACGAGGGGAAACAAGGAAAACTGCAATTGACCAAGGGCTGTTCTAGCAGGGGAGGCCCAGCTCAGCGCTTTGGTGTTGTAAGCGTTGCTCACTATTATGCAGTTGGGCAAATGCTCTGGTTTTAACAAGCAGCTGCATGTGCATAGGCACGCTGGGGACCATTTCACACTTTTGTCAGGCAGATTTACAAGCAGGCTGCTTCTCATCAGAGCTGGGATTTTGTCTAAAAGAAATTTCAGAGCCAACCGTCCCCATTTTTCTTCCATTTTCGTTCCTGAACAAGATTTTGAACTTCACAATTAGGGCTCTTATTCAGTGCACAAGGGCTCCAGAGGCAACTTCAGGCAACTCTTTAATCCCAGGAAGAACTGGATTCCTTCCTCTCCCTGAGCTTTCTGAAATAACCTGTCATTCCACATGTCCTTTTATCCAGGGACATTTTTTGAGTTATTGATTGGGGCAGTTCTTTTCTCTATAAGATTGTTCAACAGCAGAGACATTCAAAACATCGCTGAGAACTCAAAGTACCAGAACCATATCTAACTCATTCTCGCTTTCAAATGGCAAGAAATGCTACAAGATATTTCAGAGCCACTGCCAGCCTCATGTGTCAGGAGACTGCTGCAATACAATTCATCAAAATAGGTGGAAGCTAGCTAGCTCCTTCCTTCTTTAGGAGAAGTCCAGCATGAATTCTTTATGCCGTCATAGGGGTTTATAGGTGTTTTATTGTTGTGGTCTAAATGCCTGCCAGAAAGTTCTGTGCCTCCCCACCCAAGGCACAGTAAGTGGGTTGTGAAACTGCTTAGTATTTTAGAGTCCTTGAATGTGTATTAATCGAGGTGGGGCTCTCCTGGGAGGACGCCAGGGTCAGGGAGGGACTCTGCCCAGGAAATTCTGCTCCCCCAGGCTGTGCTGCTTTGCCTGGACTCCCAGTGGTTTTGCTTGAGATCTTTGTTCATTTTATGGCAGAATTCCAGGGCCATTCTGGATCCAGTGGGTTCCTGCAAGCCTCACATTCATGACTTTACACGGCATAGTCAGATCCAAATTACACAGGCAAATTTATTCTACCTAATACTTTGATCATACTTCTACTTATAACACAGAGTTGGGTTAGGATAATTGTGCAAATCTTTCTATTTTTTCTGCCTGCTTCAAAGGAAGCAAGAGATGAACTTTTTAAGTCTTTAGATACCCTCAAATAAAAATCTTGTGAAAAATCATGGCATTTAGTGACTCATAGTTGATTATTTAGTTGTTTTACCTTATTAACCAAAATGACAAAAACATCAAATAGATGTTGAGTTTACTGTGGGTCAGGCACTGTGCTAAGTGCTTCATATATGTTACATTATATACATCTCATGTCAAGCCTACAGAAGGATATCATTATCTTTATTTTACGGATCAGAAAACTGATATTTGGTCTAAACAGCTAACTCAAGGTCACACTGAGCTTGAGTTAAGGAATAGTGAAGGAAGCAAACTCAGGACTGCTGGACTTCCAATTCCACACTCATCCATTGCTATATGTATGCTGGATTTCATCACTAATAAGATTACCCATACTAACACAATTGATCTGACAAATCTGAAACATTTTGTACATTATTTAAGTAACAAAGCAAATGGGAATCTTAGCATACGTGCAGTTCTGCTGCTGGTTTGGGTTTAACTTAGACTGAGGTGAAAACAAGCTTGAAGTGGACAGTGTTAGGTTTTTCAAAAGACACTTCTGCATTTTGCTGATGTTCAGAAATCAAGTAGCAGTGAATATAAAAAATTCTGGCCTCAACCATGAAATAAGTTGCCACTCAGGCCATAATAAGTGACTTTTGAGCATGACAAGAATAAAAATTAAAAACCCAACATCCTTATGTGTATGAAGCATTAAGTCTGTGAGTTCTTGAAGTGGTTGAAAAGAACGAGCTCTTGTAGAAATCATCATATCCACAAGGAACTTTGAGCCAGCTTGAGACACATCAAGGTGCTGAGTATGGAGATTCCATGATGGCTCCACCTCAGCTGGCCTACAAATGTTCCATGGAATTAAATCTGGAGCAAGCTCAGTTATAATGACATCAACCCAAGAGTTCTGGTCTATGATCAAGGCAAGTCATTAAAGTCTCTCTATTAATGGGAAAGCACTCACCTTCTCTGCCAATGGCCTTCCCACAGTGTGTTCACATCTGCACAGCTCTTTGTAACTCTCAAAATAAAATAATTTCTTTAACAATGCTTGGCACCTCCATGAACTATGAATTCAAACCTTGAAATAGTTCCCATAGATACTGTTTTAGATTATAAAGAGCAGATACTAGATGAAGGTACTAGGAAGTCTACACTAACCCAGGCCATTATTGTTGGGTGTGGGATGTAATGCTGTTACAGGCATCAACAACAATGCAATTTCCTCACCATTCTGTTACTTGGCACTGCGAAAAGTTTAACTGAATTCCCCTCTAGTCAAAGTTATAGGAAGAATTCCAGGATCTCTTGATGCTCATTTGCATTCAATTAACATTAAACTTTTAGGGTCCGTCCTACCAGAAGGGGGCTGAACAAGAATGTTCTAGTCAGGGGCATGGAGAGGGGAAATCTCTTACTCTGAGTGAGCATGTCAATCTCTCAGATCCATTATGGGGGCTCTTTAGATAGCTTCATTATAGTATTTCTTTTTTCAAAACTTTTATTCTAGGTTCAGGGATACATGTGCAAATTTGTTATACAGGTAAGCTGTGTGTCACAGGGGTTTAGTGCACAGATTATTTCATCGCCCGGGTAATAAGCACAGTATCTGATAGATAGTGTTTTTAAATCTTCTCCCTTCTGCCTCCCTTCACCCTCTACCCTAAAGTAGGTCCTGGTGTCTGTTGTTTCCCTTTTTGTGTCCATGTGTTTTTGTTGTTTAGCTCCCAGTTAAAAGTGAGAGCATGTAGTATTTGGTTTTCGGTTCCTTCATTAGTTTACTTAAGATAATGGCATCCAGCTCCATCTACGCTGCTGCAAAAGACATGATCTCATTCTTTTATATGGCTGTGTAGTATTCCATGGTGCATATGTACCACATTTTCTTTATTCATTCTACTGTTGATGGGCATTTATGTTGATTTCAGATTTTTGCTATTGTGAATAGTGCTGTAATGAACATACATGTGTATGTGTCTTTATGGTAAAATGATTTATATTCCTTTGGGTATATACCCAATAATGGAATTGCTGGGTAGAATGGAAATTCTGTTTTAAGTTCTTTGAGGAATCACCACACTGCTTTCCACAATGGCTGAACTAGTTGACACTCCCACCAATAGTGTATAAGCATTTCTTTTTCTTGGCAACCTCGCCAGCATCTGTTATTTTTTGACTTTTTAATAATAGCCATTCTGACTGGTGTGAGATGGTATCTCATTGTGGTTTTGATTTGCATTTCTCTAATGATAAATGATGTTGAGCATTTTTTCATATGATTGTTGGTCATATGTATGCCTTGTTTTGAAAAGTATCTGTTCATGTCCTTTGCTAACTTTTTAATGGAGTTGTTTTTTGCTCATAGTTTTGTTTAAGTTCCTTATGGATTCTGGATATTAGACCTTTGTTGGATGCGTAGTTTGCAAACATTTTCTCCCATTCTGTAGATTCTGTTTATTCAGTTGATAGTTTCTTTTGCTGTGCAGAAACTCTTTAGTTTAATTAGGTGCCATTTGTCAATTTTTGTTTTTGCTGTAATTGCTTTTGGCATCTTGTCATGAAACCTTCCCCAGGTCTTATGTCCAGAATGGTATTTCCTAGGTTATCTTTCAGGGTTTTTATAGTTTTATGTTTTACATTTAAGTCTTTAATCCATCTTGAGTTGATTTTTGTATATAATGTAAAGAAGAGGTCCAGTTTCAATCTTTTTCATATGGTTAGCCAGTTATCCTACTACCACTTATTGAATAGGGAATCCTTTCCCCATTGTTTATTTTTGTAGACTTTATTGAAGATCAGATGATTGTAAGTGTGGAGACTTATTTGTCAGCTCTCTCTCTGTTTCATTCATCCATTAGTCTGTTTTAATACCATACAGTATTGGTTACTGTATCCTTGTAGTGTAGTTTGAAGTCAGGTAGCATAATGCCCTCAGCTTTGTTCTTTTTGCTTAAGAATGCCTTGGCTATTTGGACTCTTTTTTGGCTCCATATACCATAGTATTTTCTAACAAGTATTTTTTTGTCTTTTTTTTTCTTTTTTTAAGACAGTTTCACTCTTGTTGCCCATGCTGGAGTGCAATGGTACGATCTTGGTTCACTGCAACCTTCATCTCCCGGGTTTAAGCGATTCTCCTGCCTTAGCCTCCCAAGTAGCTGGGATTACAGGCATGCACCACCACACCTGGCTAATTTTGTATTTTTAGTAGAGATGGGGTTTCACTACGTTGGTCAGGCTGGTCTCAAACTCCTGACCTCACATAATCCACCCACCTTGACCTCCCAAAGTGCTGGGATTACAGGTGTGAGCTATGAGCCACCACTCCCAGCTCTAACAAGTATTTCTAAGTGAAGTCTCAAGGATGGCTCCCTGATGCACTGCTCTAACAGCTTGGGGAACACGAGTCTGAGAGTCTTTATGAAAAAGGAAGCTCCTATTGATAATCAGGACCATTTGTAAGCTATATATATATGGCAAATAAATATCCAGTCCTCTCCTTTGCAAACCTGATAACAGCACTTGGTTTTCTGTATTCATTTACTTCTGGCATGAGTAGCACTTCTTCTTTATACTCCTTTCTGAGACCAACTCATATGGCTTAAATTCCATATCAGGTCAGAGCGGGAAGTCCTGCCCTTTCCTTCCCCACTCCTGAGAGGTCCTTTCCCTCCTCTGGCAATGGTCCCACTTCCCTTATCATTTATGACTTTCATATTGACTCACTGTCTGGACCACTCAAACTGCTGTGCCTGTTTCTGCTAGCCCTGCCTGCTCTCTGTGAGCACTGTGGCGAGATATGAAAAATGAAGCTTTTCTGCACTTGGAGGAAACCACACAAATGAGAACCAGTGAAGTTTCCAGTAGAGGCCAAACTGGGTGCTGTGGAGAGAATATATACCAGGAAAAACACTGCTGGGTTATCTCAGGATGGTAGACCTTTTTGCTAAGCTCTTTTAAAATTTTGTTATAAAACAGATACACTCATTGCGAAAAGTATAATGAAGTCTCATGTTCTCTACATCCAGGTAAACCTAGTTGTTGACATCCACTGAGGTTGAATTTGAATGGTTTAAATTCCAACTACTACTATTTTTAATTAAAAGGAAGATGAAGATGGCAGGGAGGGGTTGCTGGGATCCCAAGATTCCAGGGTATCTCTGACAATGCCTTTCAGTCCTCCTTACAGGAACATGAAATTAAGCCAGCATGGTCATAAGCTTACTGTGAGTGAGATAAGAATGTGAAATCTGCCCTAGGCATCCTGGGGCTGGGTCCCATCATTGTTGACACTGATCACCCTAGAGGCCAAGGGTTTTCAGATGTCTTTTAGTTAGCTGAGAATGTGTTAGGCAAAATAATGGGCCCCAAAGATGTTGACATCGTAGTCTCTAAAACTTGTGAACACAGGAGCTTAAATGGCAAAGGGAAATTCGCAGATATGATTAAGTTATGGACCTTGAGATGCAGAAACCTTATATGAGTTCTAAAAAGTAGAAGAAGGCAAAGGGTGGGTGAGAGAGATGGCAGCATAAGAAGGGTTTAACACTGTTGCGGGTTCTGAGCTGCAGGGAGCTACGTACGAGGAGTAAGAGAAGCCCCTCAGAGCTAAAGGCCACCCTCAGCTGAGAGCCAGCAAGGAAACAGGAGCCTCAGTTCCACAAGCACAAGTGGCAAACTAAATTATTTTAAGAACAGGAATGAGCAAGGAAACAGATGGTCCCTCAGAGCCTCAGAAAGAAATGCAGCCATGCCACCTTGTTTTGCATCAGGTGAGCCTAGGATTGAAGTTCTAACCCTACAGAACTGTGTGAATATCTGTGTTGTTTGAGCCACTGAGTTTGTAGTAATTTGTTATGGCAACCACAGGCAAAGAATGCAAGATGCATCTATGTGGTGTAAAGTAGGACCAATAAAATCGCCTATTGATCAGAGGCATACAGCTCTCAAGCCCATAAAGGTTACTGGCTACCTCCACAGCTTGTTTTAGTGAGAGAGCAACTAGACAACATTCTGGAGGGGCAGATACCCTAATTAAAAACTGGCTCCAAGATTTGCCACCATTGAATACACAACTATTTTGCAGTGTATATAAATTTTAGTTGCAGATTACTGATGTTATGCTAAGGAAAAATACTGTCTTTAATATTCTTAATCACAAAGCTAATTCTGTCATATGTACATACTTGTTTTTAAAGTAATAATAAATGGACAAATGCAGTTGAGTTATCTGATGATTGACTATTGGCACCAATAGCTCCATGCCCTTGCCCTGCCCACCTGTCTGTACTAGAAGTCATATTCCTTTCCATTAGCTGCAGAAAGAAGATCATAACTGCATAATCAGGAATGGTAAGCAGTTATAGGAACCTCTCAATAAGACACTGACTGAAAAATAATCAAAACATCTGAGCTCTGGAAATGTACATATGTTTTGAACAAATTCCAAAATTCTCATAAGATTTTCACTGGGGCTTTCCTAAGGAGCCATTTACAGATCTAAAAAGTAGCCTGGACCATCAAAATAACTGCTTACCGGGTAGACAAAGGGTGTTCAAAAGCACCTGATTTGAGGACCAGAGTTCATCTATATTATCAAACTTACCTTCAATGCCCTCATCTCCCATCTTTGAACCTTCTGCATCAATTTCCCCATCAAGGTTTCTTCTGCAGTCTCCATTGCCACCTTCTGCCTACCTCTGCGCAGTGGAGTAAAAACAGCTCCATTGTTCCTGTTGGAGCGAAAACTCAAGTGCTTCATGATAAAGATATTCCTTCATCTCCCCTAATCTTCCCTTTAACATTTTATTGCCTGTATCCCTTTGTCAACTTTTCACTAGGTATTTCATTGCAAAGACATCTGAGAAACTCATCTATGCTAATAGATTCATGGACGATCATGGTTGAATGTGCTATCTGTTTCAGGTGATAGTTCTTTTAAAAGAAGATTCCTGGAAGTATTACGTCTTTATCCAAAGTAATGAAATTCATGTGGTGGAATTTTAGACAGTGGTATTGAAATGGGGGCTGAGAGGGCATGGGGAGTGAGCCTCTCCTTAACCACTGGTGTGCCTTATCCCACCACACAGACCTGTGCTAACTTTCCATCTCAGTAGGGGCTTCTCTGACTATAGGGTATCCATTTATAGCTTGTATTGAGACAAGCTAGTTGCTGCAATAAATAAGACCAAAAGAGTATAATGGCTTAAATAAGATAGAAAATTATTTCTTGCACTAAAAAGAGCATTGGGCAAGTGAGCAGTTAGTAAGCTATCCCTTTCTCATAAAATCAGTCAGGGTCCTAGGCTGATGAAGTTTCTATTTTTAACATTCCATATGAGGCACTCAAAAGTTGCCCTAGTTGTGGGGGAGTGGGGGAAGTGGAGGGCTTTCCTTTCAGCCTTGCCAGAAGAAAAGATGAAGGAGTTAGCCATTTGGCAGTTTTGTACAGGCCCAGTCTGGAAGAAATGCTCCTCATATCACTAACATTCCTTGGCTGAATCTCAGCCACATGGTAGTGCCTAAGTGCAAGAAAGGATGAGAACTGTGTTCTTTCTGCAGCTTCAGGAAGGAGAGGTGCACAAGAATTTGGGGGACTAATTAATGGTGTCTCCAAGCAGCTCAAACATGAATCTATTTCTGGCTTCTTGTTTAGGGACTACTTTCCCTCTTACAGAAAACCAACAATATTTGGGCATTGTTCTTGCCATCAAGAACAACTTGTCTTGCCAGACAAGTTTGGCAAATAAAGACAAAAAATGTGAAACTTTAAAAAATTGCAGCCATTTTCATATATTAGGCATAGGAGCATCATTTCTTTTTTGAAAGAGAGAATCAATGTATTTGTTTGAGGAAACACTTTTAGAGGTGTTTTGTTATGCAAAGTTTAATCTTGGGTTTAGCCTCATAAATGAGAAGTCTCATTGGGGCCAAGATGAGAGAGACAATTTTGCAAAAGAATGTGAATAATGAATGGCCACCTTTGGAGTGGAAAGAGCTCCAACTCTGGGTAATTATGAAGTAAATTAGTTTTTCATCCTCTGTCTGGAGTCTGACAGAAAGAAATTGGAGCTCTGGACTCAGCACAAGATCAAGAGGAACGTCCACCTATATGAGAAGGGACTGAAACCATAAGCCATAGCAACATCTCAGCAATACAGACTGAGATGAGACAGCAGGTGGGACTCTACATTGGGATAAGACCAGTAGACTTAAGAGCAGTGGTCACTATTACCAAGTTTTAAGTGTTCCTTTTCTGCATTCTAATTCTGAATATTACCTTCCTCCCTCAGTACAGTTTTATTATTCACTCTGGCCTATTATTAGCTATGCTTATGAAACTTTATGAAACGTGCAAAAAATCAGTTAGAAGCAACATATGGCAAGCAACAGCTACAGAAATTCTCAGAGTCACCTGAGGAGAGAACTAGGATTCGTGAGATCATCCAACAAGGGTTTGGATCTTGGTGTTTTTTTGTTGTTGTTGTTGTTCTTGGCTAGCAAAAGTGTATCTGACCATGGAAGGCCAAAGAATGGATATATGGTTAAATATATTCAAGCAAAATATCCCAACACTTTGGGAGGTCAAGGTAGGAGTATCAGTTAATCCCAGGAGTTCAAGACCTGTCTGTGCAACAAAGTGATACCCTGTCTCTACAAAAATTTTTTTAAAAAAATTAGTTAAGTGTGGTGGTCACCACTTGTCAGGAGGATGAGGTGGGAGGATCTCTTGAGCCCAGGAGTTGGAGGTTATACTGATCCATGATCATGCCACTGCATTCCAGCCTGAACAGCAGAGCAAGACCCTGTCTTTAAAAAAAAAAATCAACGAACAACACAAGACTTAGTGTAATTGTACCAAATGGTGTTGTAAGGGCTCTACCTCCTGCAGCCAAAGCAGATGGGAGGACTGAAGTTGTTAGGAAAACCTCACTGCAGAGGGAATTTGGATCTGACCCTGAAAGGATGAGAAGGTAGAGGCAGCAGGGGCGCTAGAAGACACCCCAAGGAAAAAACCCATAGAAACTGTGGGATACTCCATGAATTGCAGGGTTGGATATGTTTTGTTTCCACTCTAATTGGCCTGTTTTTCTTTGTAATCCTCTGGGTTTGTCCACAGGATTTCCTGATAATTTGATAACGCATGTTACTTTGCCTTAATCTGTTGTATTTTCTAGACCACAATTTCCTAACCAATGTGCCCATTATTGATGTGCTAACACATTAACCCCTTTGGCTCTCCAGGCTGTCCTCCAGGACCTGTGGTGTTCACCTCTGGCTATAAGCAGCCTCATTGGTGAACACTAGCTTGTGTATTAGCATGTACATTAGATGCTGTAAAGTGAAACATGGTGGGACGCTCTGCAGCCTACATGCTGGTAAGTGACGTTGACCATGGGGAGGAAAAGTATAGTAGCATTCCAGACTGTATGGAATGTGGAATCCAAATGCACGTCGTGTCAACTTTTAAAAAGTTATCAATATTAATGTTTTACTCGCTCTAGTTAAAGGTATTATTTCTCTTCCTCTCTTTTTTTACTTGCTTCATTTTCCTCTTATATCACCAATGCAGTATTTTCCAGAGAGCGGAGGAACCCACATGCAGAAGGTGATGAAGCAATTCCATATACCTTTTAGCAATGAAGGATAGAAAGAAAACCCATATATAGCTGGGTTATAATGGGAGGCTCTGGGGGTATCTAAGAGTGGCCATGCTGTGTGTGCAGGTTATCTGGAAGCCCAACCAACAATGGGCAGCAGATCAGAGGAACAGCTGAAGCAGGGATGAAGGGCAGGACCAGGGTCTGTATACAAGGAATGATAGGGCTGTTGACAACAAAAAGATCATAGCAGTTATGGCTTCATTTCTTTCAAGCCCCTTACTTTCCACAGGTACGAAGGCAAGTCAGACAAGTTGTTTGACTTATCTGTTTTCATTCTGGAGGTCATTGGACAAGATGACCTCTACAAGAATAGTGTGGGTGGGCCTAAAGATTAGGAAGTTTATAAATCTACCTTTCCCATTTTTGTTCCCATATATTTTTTTTTTCCTAATTTCATTGTCTCACAATCGCATTGTCTCTATCCCCATTCATTCCATTTCTCTTCTCAGAAGCAGGCTCATTTCATACAACTCTAATAATAAGCACTCTCTAGCCAGAAGAGGGCAGTATTTGGAAGTGTTGAACATAGAAATCCTCATGGTGCAGGCACAGGCATTAACAGGCTGATGGGTTCTCTTTTTTTCATACGGCTGCAGCGAACTGTGAAAGGAGCATGCATTTCTTCTGGAGTCATATCAAATGACTCCTTCATCTCCCCACTCCCAACTTTTTAAAGAAATAATCATAAATATTTAAGATATAAATATCAAGTTGGCTTAATAACAGGCCACATTTTGGCTAGTTTCATGAGAAACTTACACAGCATATAGAATGCAAATATCCACATACTGTGAACAGAAAGTATATGGTGTATTCAGGCAAAACAGATACTTTGTTTAGAGTATGCCTGCTCCTACTAGGCAGTTGGGCAAGTAGAATTTGTGTTCTATCAAGTTTAAAAAATGTGCAAGTTAAGACAAGAAAGTGTTAACTGTCTCAATACATATTTACGGAGGTCCTATGAGGTGTCACGTACTAGCTGGACAATGGAGCGATGTGTTGATGACTTCAACAAGGAGAGAGAGTGGGTCTAGATGGTGGCATGGGCTTGAAAGAAATGATTTTTGAAGAAGGAAGGAAAAGTTCTGAAAAGGGAAAGCAATGAGGACTAAAGAGGGTACCTACTCCATCCCTGGGTCCTGTGGTGTGGAATATGGGAATTCAACAGTGTCCTCAAAGGAAAGCTGAGTTTTATTTAGATTAAGAGAATTTTTTCAAACATTTAGAGAAGAAATTGAGGACATGGGAGATTTGGTTGATGACAGGCCCTAAGGCAATAAAGAAAGGGGTTGGGAGTAGAGAGCATGGCTGGCTTTCAGAGTGTATAACCTATGTAGTCAGACAGAGCCCTGTGCTCAGAAGGGCCCCATGCTGGTTTTAATGTTTTGCTGATACCATCATGAAATTCTTAATAATTTTTTAACGAAGAGACCGAAGTTTTTATTTTGCACTAGGCTCTGCAAATTACACGGCTGGAGGTCAGGGAGAAGTTTGAGTAATGTAAGACGAGAGAATTTACAGATCTGTCTGTGGATATGAGGCTTCATAATGCTCTGGGAAGCCAGAATTTCTGGTGGCACTTAAATTAAGTGGAGATATAATTCCCAATGAGATTAGTACTGGGGGTCTTTTAGGGAATGCTTGTTCAGTTCTAACTGAAGCTCCCTTCTAGGACAAGGTGGAGATGTTGAGAGGAGGGATGCTGGGAGGGAGGCAGTGTTCAAAGAGCACTTACTATTCTGTGGGTCGGTAACAGGAAGGCTTAAATGGGAGCATTTGGGGCCTCACTTAGCTTCAGGGGCATTTGGTGCTTAGTCATTTCCTTTCTAGACTTAAGTGTAAAGTGTGGTGCAGGATTAAGGGAGCTTTGGGAGCCTCCAGTCTCACTGTAGGTAACCTTGCATGTGGAAGAGAAGTTGTCTTATCAGAAGTCCTAGAGTCAATCACACATTTCAATGTAGTAAAATGTTAGACTTTGGTTTTCTGCTTTCTGATTATAATGTATAGCTTAAAGAGCCTTTTCAAGCCTTCCAAAACTATAGTCTCCTAAGTTTCTTCTAAGAATTTTTAGTTTTTATATTTAGATCTTAGCTACCTGAAATTTTATTATTATTATTAGGTGCATATTAGGGATCTAACTTTTTCCCCAATGAAATTTTCTAGTATAATTTATTAATTTATCCTATATGTAAATAGGTTCATTTTTGGATGTTCCATTCTGTTCTTTTGATCTATTTTCCCAAGTCTGCAACATTATTACATTGCTTACATGATTATATCTTTACAGTACATTTTTATATTGTGTAGAAAAGTCCAGTTTCTTTTTCAAAGTTTTTTTTTTTTTTTTTTTGGCTCTTCTTACTCCTTTTTTCTTCTAGATGAATTTTAGAATCAAGCTCATCAAATAACATTGCAAAATTCTTCTAGTATATTGATTTGTATTGAATCATATTAATATATTCTTTTTAGTAATAATCAGCATCTTTTCAATATGGACTCTTTCTACTCAGGAACACAATATGTAATCTACGTTTTAAACAATAAATCTTCAATCTTGAATTCTGCTCATCCACTCATGCTAATTTGTTTTACCAATAACTCAATATTTTTGCACATTTTTGTGGGACCCTTGGCATCTCCCTTTTAAAAGTCATGTGTGTTTTTCAGATAACTCTGAGCCACCATGAATATATAGAGAGTAAAGAATTTGCGAACAGTAAAACCTTTATATCATGAAATTTTCTAAGTGCTAAGGGCTTCTGTTCATTCCTTAAAACTACGCTATCAAATTGTTTATTCTCTTAAGTGCTCTAGAAAAGATTTGAAACATTTTGCCTTAGACCCTGAAGGTGTCCATATCAATATCTTCCCTATAATCTAGTGGTTAAAATATAAAGCCATATAAAATTATATGCTAGGCATCACTGCAAATCAATATACAATTGGAAAATCACTTCACATAGCTCACTTTTTAAAGGCAACCAAAACCTTCAGCCATACCCAGCTTGTAAAATAAGGATATTCAGAAAGAAGAAAATAATTTTTATTCAGCCAGTTTACTTATTCCACTGTTCAAGGCTAATCAAGGCATATGATTAATAATAGTCTCTTAAAATTGCATCCTGAGAAATGTTTTCACTTAAGTTTAATGAAAAACACTTGGAAGCAACTGAGTGCTATGGAGAAGTGGTTAGATATTATCCTTGTTTATAAATTAACATAAGTTTAAAGAGTAGTTGATGCTGAAAGCTAAAATGTTAATTTCTTTTTCATAAGCATTTTTCCATCCAAACTGAAACCGAAAGATTGACACGTGTCAGAGGGCAGTTAGCTTGCAAAAGAAGCTGGAGGCCAGAGATTTGAAACCAGAGATGGTGGACTGGATAGGCTGATAAAAACAAGGAGCCCAGTAGGTGGCAATAGAGGCTCTTCTCTTCCCTATGTCCAGGCATTTTAAGTCATCTCTCTTCTTAACCCATCATTAAGGCAAACCTAATTTGAATTATCTATGGTCCCCTTGTTCTCACGGAAATAAGGATGAGTGGTGAGTAGGAGGAATGAAAGCTTGTACAGAAAATCTGAGCCCTTGAGAAGGGCTTTGCTTTCCCACATCGCTGAAGATGCCTATTTAGAAAGAACACATATGTTTTAGTAGGCTCTGAACATGCTAATTGTAAGGATCTTTTTTTTTTTTTTTTTTTTAGGTGGGGAGTGACAATACAATTTTAATCACCAATAGCTTCCAGCTTAATAGTAAGGCTTTTGGCTGACTTCCATCCAGCTTATTAGTTCAAAGGGAGCTCACTGAAATCCTTGAACTATTAATGACTGTTATAAAGATTGAAAAATTTAAAATATCAAGTGTTTTCATGCACAGCAGGGAGAAAACTGAGATGTTACTCATAAGAAGAACTTCTCCTCTATCAACTCAGGAGAATTTGGAAGAGGAAAACTTCTATAACAGGTTGGATTAGTATTTCCAGATCACACCAATGAAAGAAGAGATTATTCTATACAATGTTTCTCAAAGATCTGTCCAGAAAGGAGACAGGAATTTCTATTGGGATTTTTTTTATTTCATTTTTAAAGTATAGTTAATGGAAACAATAGTCTTCAGAGCTTAGAGCTTGAGTTTAAAATTCCACTTCCATCAATTACTACCTATGGGATCTTGAGTAAATGACTTGTCTTTTTTGTACCTCAGTTTCTTTTTTTTAATCTGTAAAATAGGATTTATATATTTACCTCATGGGGTTGTGAGTAATAGATGTAAAGCACTTAGAACAGTATTGTCATAAAAAACTACTCAACAAATATTGCCTATTATGGCACAGACAATTAGTGCTCACTGCTTATTTATTTGTTCTTTTACATTTCCCAGCTTGACCATGTGCCTAATTATAGCCAATGAACTGGAGCAGAGGGATGGAGGCAGTTAAGAGCCAGTGTGCCTTTGAGCTCTCTCTTTCCCTGATGAGGAAAACCTGGGGACCGCGTACTTCAAATGATATACCTCCAAGATGCAGAAGAGCCACCCAGCCCACACGAGGGCATGATGAGGGTGACAAACATACATTGTGTTCAGTCGCTGAGATTTCAGAGCCAATTTATTGCCATAACATAGCTTCATTATGTAAGGAAGATGTTAACAGTTGACTATTAAGAGTTTCTTTATGAATATGGTATTGCTATTTCTAGATAATGACTAATCAAATGTCAAGATAAAATAAGTAGCAGGCTGACTTCTAGTTCTTAATAAACTGGTTGTAATCTCCTTTGAGAGTAGAGTCTTCATCTATCTTATTTACCATTGAAATGTCAGTACCTAGAATATTACTTGGCACAAAGTAAGTGCTTACATATTTTTATTAAGATACTGCACATTTTCAAGATGCATAGCCGTCTGCATACATTGTGGAGAACATAGGAGATTAAAACCATGGTCTTTGCTCACAAGGAGAATATAAACCAAAATAAAGAAACAAATACACCTGTCTCCTATCTCGTCCACACCTATCCCCTGGTGCACAAAGCAGTGACATTGCTGCTTCAACTAAGAAATTCTATATTTAAATTCTAATGTATGCAACATAGAGAAGGCATTCAGACAACAGAGTGCTCAGAGGGCTGCAAACCACTGGGACAGGAAGAAGAGATATCTCAAGAGTTAGAGAAAGAGACCCAGGTTAGTGGGTTAGATAGAAAGGTTAGTGAAACTGCTGTCATAAAGACTCCAGGGTTCTGAGTTCTGGATGTAAGACTATAAATGTTAGTGAGATACGTCAGACTGGAAGAAAAACATATGTTGGAGAAGAGAAAGAAAAATAAGTGGAGAGTGGATGTCATAGTATCCACCCTTCAAGACTAAAGTCCTCATTCTCCCAACTGCTGGGACTGGTGACTACTGAAGTCTCTCAGCTGTGACCACTCCAGAAATTGCCCACAGCTGAAGAAAGCCACCTGGCCCAAGTTCTCATCTCCATTCCAGAGACAGCCATATCCAATGACTGACTGATGCTAAGTTATAAAAGCTGGGCCCTCTTGCTTCAATAGAGGGATTGTTCTGCAAGACCATCCCAGCTTCGAGGCACTCTACGGAATAATCAGAAATTTCTGTTGTGATGGCATCACAGCCTAACATATCTCACTGCCCAATCTGCTTCTATCACTTCTCCATAGCTATGGATTCCCAAAGTAGGCTCAACACTTACTGCATGCAAATTTCCACCTCAAAATCTGCTCTACAACAGATAATAAGGAAGAGACAAATTAATCGAGGGTCACAGAGGCCAGGAAGATCTTTGACTTGTCGGGGCAGGAATAAAAGAGAGTCACGAATGACTTCTCAAAAGAGAATGAGAGTCTGGGAAGGATTGGGGCTGGGTAATGGAATCAAGGCTAGGTAGAGGCAAAGATACTACATTTGGAAAGGCAGATATTGCTCTCAAGAATTCTGCCAGTACTGCTGTCTATGCAGCACTTCAGTGCAATGCCACTGTCTAGACCCCAGAACATTTGCCTGGAAAGTGTCTGCTATTTCGAAGTCCACTTAGGATGCTGAACTACAAGTCTGATGAATAAAAGAAAGTGAAATTCCTTTTTCGGCTCAACTTAAAGTAGAATCATTTGACTACAGATGAGTTCAGGAGTAGCCAGAGGTAAGGGTGATTTCTAGGTTTCTGGAGGAAAATCTCAGCATTTTGTAATCCTTTACAATACGAAACTGGGATTGTGAAGCAATGGGCAACTGAAAGGAAGACTTCATCCTTATTTGAAGAGATGAGCACAGCTGCCCCAAACTGTAGAAAATACGGATCAGTGAAAATTGTTGACTGTTGACATGGTAAGTTTTCTAGGCAGAACTTATATAACATTTAAGATATTTTCTCTAGAATAATAATAAGACATTTTCTTTCTTCCCAACTTTCTTTTGATTTCTTAACTATTGTCTTAAAGATGGTTTTCGTGACACTGGAAGTACCAGGATATAATGTCTGACATGCCAGTTACTGTTATGATAATATTCATTTGACAAAAACTATAGGAAAATCTAATAAATATTGTCAATGGAGTCTTAGGAAATGATTGTTTTGGCTGGAGCTATTCTGGAAGTGTTGATTGAACACTTAAATAAAAACTTTGGAAAAAAAAGATGACTCTTCCAACATGTTTGTATAGTAGTGCCACTAGTTCAAGTGAGCTTGGCATGCTATATTGGTGCTCCCAGACAGACGGAGCAGGCGCTGTAAAGTGTAAATGTGGGAATTTGTTCAGAGGAAAGAGGAAAGGTGGAACGTCCTAAGGCAGAATGCGTACGATGAATGGTTTTGGCACGAATGAACCCAGTAAGATTGGAATGATCTGCATTCTAAGCTCAGCTAAAAAACATTTCTTAAGCCTCTACCCTGTGCCAAATACTGCAAGGGGTGTATTGGCACATTTATTAAGAATTAGAACTGGTAAGGCTTTGTGAATTCAGACATATGAGGAAAAAATGTAAAAGAGAAAAGGGTGAAAATATTAAAATTTGTAATTGAGAAAATTAGGAGAACCAAGTGGCCATAATGAGAAAAACCTGCTCATTAAAAGTCCTTTGTAACTCTAATTAAGGTGATCCTGTGACTTCTGAGAGCAGAGCTACATTGTGGCATTATGGAGGGGTTAGAAGAATCTGTTCTAGAGTCAGCCTTCCTGAGTTTACATCCCATATCTATCACTACAACTATGGGACTTCGGCTAGTTTCCTTAATTTCCCCACCTCTCAGTTTCCACATCCGTATAACGAGGTTAATACATTACCTCATGAGATGGTTACTAGAAATTCATAAAAATAATTCATGTAGACTGCTCCACATAATGCCTGGCACTCTATAAAAGTCCTTGAATGTATTTGCATGTGGTATATGATGGTGGAAATGGTGCTGGGAGGGATATCACCAGAGAAATGAAAAGAGGCACCTCTTCTTGGGCTGTAACCCTTGCAAAAGCCCTCCTTAAGTTCTCTAGAGGGTAAGAATGGAAAAAAACCACCCAGCACAAGCAGACCGAGGAGCAAAGCTGGGATACATTCTCTTTGGAGTCATTCATCTTGCTGCAGACACCCACACGGACATGCAATTTCTTTTCTCTTAAGTTTATAGCTTATAGAGTGTCTTAGTATCTGATAGACTGCAGGTACCTTTTGGTGAGACTTAAGCAATTTTCTCAGTTTTTGCTTAATAAGAATAATTCACTCTAAATGCCAGGTTTACATAGTTTCTGATGGATGGAACAGTTTATAAATCCTCAAGATCTTTTTATTATTCCCTACAAAACAAACCTTTACACTTATTACCTGTGCCCTGAGGGCCTGTTTTATGGAAAGCGTCCTCACTCTAAAGAACAAAGGCAGGCAATGCTTAAAAAAATAAAAATAACAAGCATAATTGTCCTGGACAACTAAGGCTCTCTTCTACTCCAAACCTTGAAACTATTGTTCATTTGAGCACAAATGCATTAGCAAGAACAGGAGTAAGCCAGATTCACAGGACTTCTGTGTCAGCACTGCTGGGTCCTTACATGACAGGTGACAAATGGCTTTCCTTTGCTTTCCTTCACCCCTGCAACCCCTGACATATCTGAACTCTTGCTCTTGCGTTTTCTCAGCTTTTGAGGATAACAAAGAAGCTGCATGTTAAGCAGAGATTAAGTAGCCTTTGAAAGGGTTATTTTGGCTTTCATAAGCTTCGGATAAGAAGGAATGAAAGAGAAGTGATTTAGCTTGCCCCAAATGATAATATACTCTGACAAGAGAGAGGAATAGCATATTTGGGGTCTTTCTCAACCCTGTTTTCTGCATCAATCTTTAACTCCTACCGAATGCATTAGAACCAGGTGATAGAAGGGGTATTCCCCAGCTGCCCTTTCTTTCTTAGCTGGACATCTGCTTTCTAACTCTTCGCTCACCTTATTCCACCCTCCTGACTCAGCATGTGTGGGAGCCAAGTCGATACTAGAGGATATCTCTGTATGCATCTTTGGTATCAGTTAATTTAATAAAGGCCCTTGGCAGGGAGAACACCTTCCGGAGATAGGGTGTTGGGGGACAATTCTCCATGTGTCTCACTTGTCTGAACATCTTGCAAAAGATGTACTGATTGTCTTTTTTTCTGGCCACAGCTTTTTAAATGTTTATATAATGTTTCCCTTTAAAGCAAAGGGCAGGCATGCTTACTGCCATTATAGAAGATTCCGTTTCCCTGAGCTCGAGATTCCCGTCCTGTAATATAATCCACGGTGAGTGTGGGTGTATTATGGTTCTTCTCACATTGACCTGGAGGAAGTGGGGCTCAAGGACCAGCACAGAAATGTTGTTACTGCTGTTGTTACGTGTAATAAACTATTCTTCACCTTTGTGCAGGAGTCTTGTGTCTTCTGCCAGCATTCTGAATGTGTTGACCACTGCAATGCTATACATGCTCAGCCTATCCCACAGCTTTCTCAAATTCTAAAAAACTTTTTCTGTCATGTGTGTACAAAAATAGCTGCACTCCATCAGCATTCTCCTTGAATCCTTATTTCTGGAACTTTCTTAAAAGATGTCAAAAAAGCAACCCTCAGACAACTTTCTAAATGTTATCACACCTTTGATCCATAGACTAAGGATTAAGGCCCTGTAAATGAACAGGACCATTTTTGTTTAGCAATAACATAAAAGGTGTGTCTGCTCCCTTTGTACAGATTGGGCCGGTCATTCTGACACATTCGCTTATGCCAATCAATTTATGCATTAACTTTAAAAATATTTTTCACAGAGGTGAATAAGATAAACATAGCTTTTGTCTTTATGGAAATTATAGACTTCTAGGGTAGAAAATATTAGAAATAATTACATAAAATTACTTAATAAGTCACAAATACTATGAAGGAAATAAATATTATGAAATATATGAAGCATGATACAAAATGATGTAATGGGGAATTTTTTTTATTATCGAATATCAAAAGTAGCACAAGTTAGCAAATAACACAAAATTTTTGAACAACTGAGAAATTGAGATCCTCATTTGCTTTTTTTCTTTTCTTTCTTTTTTTTTTTTTTT
>NW_012103321.1:3412398-3448361 GCF_000951045.1 Mandrillus leucophaeus | reverse complement strand
AACTAAAATATATGTTCTTCACAATTTTACCCAAATAAAAGAACATTTCCCCTGGGTAAATTGGGTTTTTGAAAGGTTTCATGAAGATCTCTAGAGAAAGAAAAAATTGCTTCAGTGACAATCTTTGAGAAGTTTATTGGCTATTATGTAGGAATTAGAAGCTGAAGGGAATCTGAGAAAAAAAGACGCAGGCTTTACTTACAAGAAAGACTTAATACCTGGAACAATTTTCTCACTTTTCCAAGCAATGTTTTAGACTGCATTTAGGTGACTACACACTGCAATGACAAATGCCTAATCTGTTAATTTATAAAATAAGCGAGTTGAAATAAGGGAGGGGGGAAAATACATATAAAGCAATGGTTAGAATCTAAATAAAACTTTCAACAGGCAACTCTCACTTCATTCAATTCATAGGTTTGATTTGAGCAAAAAATTTACAAAACAGGATCAACTGGTATTCTAGAGCTTTAGGGAATATTCTGTTTATCATATCTGTCTGTCTCTACCTTTCTCTCCCTGTATACATGTAAAGTGATTTGTATTTATTGCCTTGGTTTTCCAAATAATTCAAACATGTGTGTTTGAGTCACAAAGACTATTTTTAAGTGAGAATGAAGAAGGGATGGAAGAGGAATGGATTTGACGAAAGGATGGTTAAAAAAAAAAAAAGAAGGTATTATTATGTTCATCTAGATTAAAGGAAGCTAATCCAATTGAAATTCTTCTTTTGAGGTGGTGCCAGAAAGGAATTTGTTTTTCTTTGTAGTAATGCTAGGACTTGAAATAACTTACCTAGTAATTAGTTACTTCATGGGAAAGAAAAGTCTCATTTGTGTTTGCATTACTGAAAATGAAGGTAAAGAAGCCAAGATGTGGTAGACCAGTTCTCTTCATCTGTCAGCAATGGTAGATGTTTATCTGTTTCCCTCTGAATGCTGCATGTATATCTGGTTGAGGTTGAGGCTTGCTGCCAAGGCATACAGAACTGATCCTTGCAATCCAGCAAACCACATTGCTTTCAGCTATTGCTTCTGACTTGTGACCCTTACTACACAGCTCATTTTGGAGAGGTATTGTTCAGTATTATTTTCTCTTGTTCCTAAAAGCAAATACATTACAAATTAGTATATGGTTTCTGATTTTATTTTACAGCATTGTTAGAGAAGCATGTTTTCTCTAACTCTCTAACCGTCCTTTCCTTCAACATGTTGACTTTACGAGACTTTCACTCCTGCCATCAAGGTCAAATAAAAGGTTCAAATGTCTGCAGCCTTTTCTTTCACTTCTCTATCCCATGAGGGAGAGAACTATGGGCAAGATATGGATTGGGTAAAAAAGCCATTTTGTAAAACAGAAGCAAGACTTTATTGATTGTATTGTCTACATTTGGAAATATCCACAGGGTGTTCAATTTCTTTCTTCACATCCAACACTGGCTGTTTCTGACACCTAGCAATAAAATCCTGGTGTTTTCTGTAAGAGTCTTGATGATTGCTACTACTTTACCTGAATTACCTCTTATAAAATAATATAAGCAACTGCCTCATATTGTATTAATGAAGGAAGTTCTCCTGAGTCAAAGTCAGTCTCACATTTCCTAAACAGAGAACAATCGTACCATATTGTGAGGGTATTCTTAGTCCTATTTCTACAAAGATGGATCTAGGTGAAACTGCCTTGAGAATTTTGTATAGAGTCAACCATTTCCATTTAATGACAACTGAAAGTAGAGAAAAGATATCTTCTAGAGAAAGTTATCCTACATATACAAAAATTTCCATTGGCAATTTGAAGTGTTTTGATCCAATGAGAGGTTATGAAAGAATATATTTAGATGGGTTTTTCAGTAGGGTAGACTAAGGGCTTTTGTTGGTCTGTATGTCACTCTGTGTCTCCCAGGGTCTTAAGTAAAGAGATGTTTATCTCAACCACTGATTTTTGACCAGGCTTCATCAGAGTCAGTTGGGAAACTTTTAAAATAATACAGATTTGAAGACACAGATTTGAAGTCTCAAGGATTCAGGTTCCATCAGCCTGAGACACAACTTTGGAATCAGTGTTGTTAATAAGACTCGCATTTAATTGCAAGGTGTGCCATGTTTGATAAATAGTTTTCAAATTCTTAAGATACTTTGGTTATTTTTTCCTCGTTTTCATGAAAACATGAGGAAATAAAATACTGACCTCTGATCATGTCCAAATAAATATCCCAGTGCTTTTTATAATTTTTATTTTTCAAAAAAAGTTGTGGTGGCAAACACTAGACTGTTAGGCGAAAACCAGCTCAGGCAAACATGTAATATGTCAAATATGTCTTAGGTACTCTCAGACCCTCCCTTTTTCCATAGTTGTCTGGGTGTCTGGACTACTAATGATAGATTACACTGTGAAAATGAACAGTCCTAAAATCTCAAAGGCTTAATACAGCAAAGTTTATTTACTACACATGCTATGATGGACTTTGGCTTTGATCCATAGCATTTTCTCTGAGGCTCAGGCTGCAAGAAGCCTCTGTTTAGAACATTGCTGGTTATTGTGGCAGAGGGGCAAAGAAGATATGGTGAAACATGCCTAGGCTCTTAAAGCTTCTGCGTAGAGAAGGTGACAACAGCTGTGCCTGAATTCCATGGGCAGCATGTATACTCCTACCCCAACAGGGAGAGATAGTACATATTTCAGAATGAAAGTGCACCATATAATACTTTTTAGAAAATAATAATGCTGTTCTTTTTGTTTGTTCATTTGTTTGAAACAGAGTCTCATTCTGTAGCCCAGGCTGGAGTGCACAGGTGCAATCTTGGCTCACTGCAACCTCCACCTCCTGAGCTCAAGCAATTCTCGTGACTCAGCCTCCTTAGTTGCTGGGATTACAGGTGTGCCACCACCAGGTCTGGCTTATTTTTGTATTTTTAGTAGAGGCAGGGTTTCTCCATGTTGGGCAGACTGGTTGTGAACTCCTGGCCTCATGTGATCTGGCCACCTCGTCCTCCCAAGGTATTGGAATTACAGGTGTGAGCCACTGCACCCAGCCTAATAGTACTGTTCTTAAAGCAACAGAAAACAAATATTTCCTGAATTCTACCATGTTCCAGACACTGTCTAGATATTGAGAATATAGCAGTAGGTAAAACACAGAAAATCCTAGAACTCTTGGTACTTTCATTGAAGGGATGGAAGGGGGACATAAAAATAAATTTTTTTGAAGAAAAACAAAATAGGAAAAGGGACTAAGAGTGATGGGATATTGAGGGTTTAATTTAGACAGGGTCATTAGAAAAGTGTCTTGAGAAGACATATTTGAGCATAGTATATTAAAAAAAGAAAAGGCTACCAGACCGGAAGGAAAAGACCTTGAGATAAAACAGCAATTGCAAAAATTCTAAGACAGGAACACATGTGGCGTGACTTAGGAACTATCAGGTCAGAGTGTCTGGAAAAGAGTGAGCCTATGGAAGAAAGAAATACAGTAGAGGAACCAGGAACCTGATTAGATAAAACCCTGAAGACCATGGTAAAGTCTTTGAATTATTTTGCAATGAGATGAGAAACAACTGGAGGATTTTCAGCAAAGGAGGGACATGATAATATTTTCATTTTAAAGGAATCTCTCTACCTCCTGTTTGGATATAAACTATAAAGAAACAAGAGAGGTAGGCCAGGTGCACTGAATCACACCTATAATCCCAGCAATTTGGGAGGCCAAGGCAGCCAGATTGCTTGAGCTCAGAAGTTCAAGGCCAGCCTGGGCAACAAGGTGAAACCCCATCTCTATAAAAATACAAAAATTAACTGGGCACAGTGGCATGTGCTTATAGTCCCAGATACTTAGGAGGCTGAGGTGGGAGGATCGCTTGAGTCTGGGAGGCACAGGTTGCAGTGAGAGAGCTGAGGTTGCACCACTGCACTCCAGCCTGGTGACAGAGCAAGACCCTCTCTGAGGAAAAAACAAAAACCAAAACGAGTGGAAGAGGGTGACCTGATCAGCCAGGAGGCCATTGCAGGTAGTTAAAGAGAGAAATGTTGGTGCCATTGCAGGTAGTTAAAGAGAGAAAAGTTGATGGCAGTAAAAGTGGCAAGAAGTAGTCATTTTGAGAATATATTGTAAAAATAGAGCTGTCTGGATTTCCTGATGGATTGGATGTAAGTTCTGAAAGAAGAGAAGAGTCAGGAAAATTTCTAGGATGTTGGCCTGAGCACCTGGGTGAATGGAAGTCCACTTACTGAGCTGAGAACTTGGAGGCGAGTTAGAGGAAGATAAAAAGTTAGCTTTTGAAAAAATTAAACGTGTGATACCCATTATACATTCAAGTTTGGGTATATGAATCTGAAATACAGGCGACAGTCTAGGGTAAGTTTTAAATTAGGGAGCCAAGATATGTATAAGATCACTTAGGAAATAATTAGAGATAGAAATGAGAAGAGGTCCAGGGTTGAGCCCTGGCATCCTCCAACATTTTGGAGCTTGGGATGGGAGAATACCCTGCAAGGACACCGAGTAGGAGAAGACAGTTGATACAGTTTTTCTGTGTCCCCACCCATATCTCACTTTGAGTTGTAATAATCCCCACAAGTCAAGAGCGAGGCCAAGTGGAGATAATTGAATCATGTTCTCATGGTAGTGAATAAGTCTCACAAGATCTGATGGCTTTATAAATGGGAGTTCTCCTGCACAAGCTCTCTCGCCTGCTGCCACGTGAGACATGACTTTGCTCCTCCTTGCCTTCTGCCATGATTGTAAGACCTCCCCAGCCATGTGGAATTGTGAGTACATTTAACATCTTTTTCTTTTAAATTACCCAGTCTCAGGTATGTCTTTATCAGCAGTGTGAGAACAGACTAACACAATAGTATGGTAGGAGAAAACTGTGAGTGTGGTATTCCAAAACCTTGTGAAGAAAACCTTTTGAGAAGTGCTCTTGTATGTCAAATTGAATGTTGATGAAAATGAGGACGGAAAACTGACTGCTAATTTCACCATTGTGAAGGTCATTGGTCATTTTGGCAAGGAAGGTTTAGGTGAAAGTATAAAGGTAAAAAAAAAAAGCTTGACTAGAGTGGGAATGGAAACTGAGAATTTGGAGAGCAAACATATACTGTTTAAAAACTATTACTATAAATGGGAACAGATAAGGTTCATTACTCAGTAGTTATCTTTTCAACTGTAATTATACCATTTTATGTACTTGCCAGTAGTAGTCTAAGAGTCTCAGTTGTTCCACATCTCAGCCGGCACTTGGTATGGTCAGTTTTAGTTTTAGCCATTCTAGTGAGTACATAGTTGTATCTCATTGTGAGTCTAATTTGCATTTCTCTGATGACCATTGATATTGAGCATCATTTTCATGTGCTTATTGGCCATTTTTTTGTGTAACTTCTTTTGCTAAGTAACTTTTCAAATTGCTCATTTTCTTATTGGGTCTTCAGTTTTTATAATTGAGATATATGAGTGCTTTCATTATGCTGGATACAAGTTATTTGTCTGATATATGTTTTGCCAATATTTTCTCATCATCCATGGCTTGCTTACCGTTTTGCTCCTCGTCAGCTTTTCATTCTGAAATTCTCTTTTCATTCTCCAGCTTCTGGAAACTCATTTTCCTCCTTCCTCTGGCCAGAAATGTGGGATATTTCTTGGCATTTTACTGCTTCTACTGCAGCAGATCATGGCCAGAGCCTACCAATAGGGCAGACCCACAAGAGGAAAGAGAAAAAAATGAGAACCATCTCTGTGTAGTCGCTTCTCCAAGATTTGATTCTCTTTCAAATAGGGCTACAGGTAGTTTTTTTTGTATTTTCTACAGAGTTTTTAAAGCTGTAATCAGTGCGAGGGACGGAATATAGTGAATTTATGTGCTATGCCAATACCAAAAAAACCAAAAAGTTTTTAATTTTCATATAGATAAAAACTTTAGTATTTTCACCAGGATACATTTTGTGTTTTGTTCAATAAGGTCTTTTTCACCACAAGGTAGGAGAAATACACACACACACACACACACACACATATTTATTTATTATATATAGTCTATTTTGTCTCTTTTGGCACTTTCAAAGTTCTTTGGTTTTGTTTGTTTATTTTATCTTAAGTTTACTTAGTTGTCCAAATACAATTTATTTGTAAAAAATTTTAGTTGTGGTAAAATATGTTTCTTAACCATTCTGAAATGTACAACTTAGTAGTGTCACAGTGTCAAATATTTTCACACTGTGGTGTATCCACTCTCCATAATATCTTTGTCTTGCAAAACTGAAACTCTATACCCATTAAACCATAACTACCTACTTCTTCCTCTCAAATTTCTTTTTTGTTTTTTGGTTTTTGGTTTTGTCATAGGGTGACTTTGATTTTTTTTTAATAGATGATGAATGGTCCAAGGACCATTTATTGTATAGTACATAACTTTTCCACTCATTTGAAGTGCCACTTTTAAGTATAAATCGAATATATATTTATATCTTTATTTATTTATTTTAAATATTTACACATACATGAATTTATTTCTGGGTTGCATTTCATTCTATTGATCAATTTGATGTATTGATCAACTTTGTATGTGATTTAATTTAAGTTATCAGCTTAAAATAGTCCGTTATAACTATAAGATATTTTAAGTAACTCCAAGGCAATGACAAAACAAAGAATAGACCATACAAAACTATGTAACCATAAAAATTAAAAAATTAAAATAAAAATATGTATAAATAAAAATTATACAAAGGAAAAGAGAAAAATTCAAGGCATTTCTATACAAAAAAAAAATCAGTAAAACACGAAGGAAGACAACAAGAGATGAAAAGACAGATGAAAGAAAAATAAGGCAAACATAAAGCAATTAACAAAATAGTTATAGTAAATCCTTCCATATCACTAATTACTTTAAATGCAAATGAAATAAACTCCCCTATCAAAATATGCAGAATAGCTGAATGGATTTTTTTTTAATGAGAACAGACACAGCTATATGCTATTTACAAAAAAATCCACTTTAGATTTAAGGACAATATAGACTAGAATGAAGGAATGAGAAAAAGTGTTCTATGCAAATGGTTGCCAAAAGAGAGTAGAGGTGGCTATATTTAAATTATCCAAAATAGACTTTAAGTAAAAAATTGTCACAGGAGGCAAAGAAAGACATTATATAATGATAAAAGGATCAAACCACCAGGAAGTTATAACAATATAAATACATATATGCATTTAACATTAGAGTACCTAAATATATAAAACAGATATTGACAGGTTGAAAAAGAAATAAGTAGTAATATAATAATAGTAGGAGACCTCAATACCCCACTTTCAATAATGGATAGATCATCCAGACAGAAGATCAATAAACAACACCATAGACCAAATGAACCTACCAGATATGTAGAAAACATTCCACTTCACATCACCAGAATACACATTTTCCTCAATCATACACAGAACTTTATTCAGCATGCAGCACATGTTAGGTCACAAAACAACCCTTAACAAATTGAATAAGATTAAAATAACACCAAGTATCTTTTCTGACTGAAAATAGAAATCAATAGCAGGAAGAAAACTGGGAAATTCACAAATATGTAGAAATTAAACAATATACTCTTCAACAACCATTGAGTCAGAGAAATAATCAAAAAGAAAAAAAGTAAATACCTCAAGACAAACAAAAATGAAAACACAACATACTAAAATACGAGATGCAGCAAAAGTAATAGTATGAGGGAAATTTACTGCGATTAACATCTACAATAAAAGCAAGAAAGGTTGAAAACAAGCAAGCTAACTTTATAAGGAACTAGAAATAAAAGAACAAACTAAGCCTAAAATTAGGAGATGAAAGAAAACAAAAATTAGAGTAGAAATAAATGAAATAGAGGAATAATAGAAAAAAATCAGCAAAACTAAGAGTTGGTTTTTGAAAAGATAAAATAAAATTTGCAAACACTTAACCAAACTAACTAAGAAGAGAGAAGGTTCAAATACATAAAATCAGAAAGAAAAGAGGAGACAAGACAATTAATGCCACAGAAATAAAAAAAGATCATAAGTGACTACTATGAACAAATATATCCAACAAACTGGTTAACCTAGAAGAATGGATTTAATTCCTGGAAACATACAACTTACCAAGACTAATTTATGAAGAAATAGAAAATCTGACCTAAAACTAGTTTGAAGATACAATTGATAATCGAAAACTTTCTAACAAAGAAAAATTCAGGACCAGGTAGATTCACTGGTGAATTCTTCCAAAACATTTAAAGGAGAATTAATGCCAATTATTCTCAAGTCTTCCAAAAAATAGAAGAGAAGGGAATGCTTTCAAGTTCACTTTATGAGGCCAGCATTACCCTGACACCAAAGCAGACAAAGATACCACAAGAAAAGAAAATTTCAGGCCAATATTCTTGGTAAATATAGAAGCAAACTTCTCAACAAAATACTAGTAAACCTAATCCAACAGTATGTTAAAAGGATCACACACCCTGAATAAGTGGGATTTCTTCCTGGGATGCAAGAATGGTTTAATATATGAAAATAAATTAATGTGATATACCACATTAAAAGAAAAAGGATTAAAATCATAAGATCATCTCAATAGATACAGAAAAAGTATGTCGCAAAATTTAACACTCTTTGATGATAAGAACTGTCAACCAACTTAGAATAGAATGAAAGTAACACAACAAGACATAGGCCACATAAGATAAGCCCTCAACTAACATCAATTCAGCAGCAAAAATCTAAAAGCTTTTCCTCTAAGATCAAGAACAAGGCAAGAATGCCCACTCTACCCACTTTTCTTCAATGTAGTGCTAGAAGTTCCAGCCAGAACAATTAGGCAAGAAAAAAATAAGTAAAAAACATGCAAATTGCAAGTAATGAAGTAAATTGTACCTGTTTGTAGATGACATAATCTTATGTATAAATAATCCTCAATTAAAAACCTGTTAAAATAAACACATTCAGTAAGGTTGCAGGATACAAAATCAACATTCAAAAATCAATTGTGTTTCTATACACTAACAAACTATCTGAAAAGGACATTAGGCATACAATACCATTTACAGTAACATCGAAAAGAATAAAACACTTAGGAGTAAACATAACCAAGAAGGTTAAAGACTTGCATTCTGAAAACTACAAAACATTGATGAAAGAAAGAAGACACAAACAAACGGAAAGACAGCCCACATTCATGGGATCTGCTGAATTGCATAATTTTACTCACACGAGGTATTTAAAATAATCAAATTTTTGGAATCAAAGAGTGGAATGGTGGTTGCCAGGGGCTCAGTTTGGGGGAGGGAGAAATAAGGAATGACTAATCAGAGGGCATAAAGTTTCAGTTAAGTTAAGTAAGACAAGTTCTAGAGATCTGTTTTGTAACATTGTACCTATAGCCAACAACACTGCATTGTACACTTAAAAATCTGGGAAGGTAGACCTCATCTTGACTGTTCTTACCACAATAAAACAAAATTTGAAAAAGTAAACATCGTATGAAGTAGTAATCTAAGTTTTAAAAATGGTTATTCAGTTGTTCTGATACCACTTTTTGCTTAGTCTGTCATTTTCTCACTGATTTGAAATCGCTTCTTTTAATGTAAACTATATTTATATCCATGCATGCATTTCTGGATGCTCTATACTCTTCTATTGACTTGCTTGTTTATTAATTTTTCAATATTTAGCAGTACTATTTTAAACCCTTTCGATCATGATATATATTATTTTTTAGTGAAATTCTCCATTAAAAGTGTTAATATTTTATTTAATGTTTTTGCATCTAGTTTTATAAGAAGTCTATTGTGTTCTCTTCTTTTAGTGTCCTGGTCTGATTTTGAAGAATCCATTCATAAAATACTCTGCACCTGGCTTTTGATTATATTTTCCATTTTGTCTGTGGTACTGGTTTATTCTGATTTTTAATTTCTTGATGCAAACCTCATTAATGTATACTTTTCCAGGAATGTCAGTTATTTTGGTTTTTTAAAATTACTTTGTATAAAAATATTCTCTTACCGTTTTACAAATTCCTGAATTAGTAGTTTTGTTTTTATTATTAATCTAATTTTTTAAAAAAATCTTAATCAGATTGCCAAAAGTTGGTTATTTTATTGGCATTTTCAAAGAGGCAACTGATATGGTTTGGCTCTGTGTCCCCATCCAAATCTCATGTTAAATTGTAATTCCCAATGTTGAGGGAGGGACCTGGTGGGAGGTGATTGGATCATAAAGGTGGATTTCTCCCTTGCTGTTCTTATGATAGTGAGTGAGTTCTTAAGGTATCTGGTTGTTTAAAAGCGTGTAGCACTTTCCCCTTTCCTCTCTGTCTCCTGATATGCCATGTGAAGATGTGCTTGCTTCCCCTTCACCTTCTGCCATGATTGTAAGTTTCCCAAGGCCTCCCAGCCATACTTCCTGTACAGCTTGTGGAACTGTGACTCAATTAAACCTCTTTTCTTCATATGTTACCTAGTCTCAAGTAGCTTTTTATAGCATGGTAAGAACGAACTAATACAGCAACCTTTTACTTTACTTACATTACTTCTGTATTCTATCGTGTTCTATTTCCTATTTAATTAGTTTATATTTCTATCTTTTGTATTCTCTCTTACATTCCTTAGGTGTATTTTTTTCCATTCACTCATGAGCTTATAACATTTAGTTTATTTAAATTTAATTTCTATTTTACTATATAGTTTTAAACCTAGATTTTTAAAAAATTATTATCATGTGTATGTTTTCAAGTTTCCAAGTGAATTGACTTTCTCATCTTGGTTTCTCTCTTTTTATTTATCCTTTAGGAATTTTAAATTTTATTTTATTACATTCTGGTTTGAAGATGTGACATTATACTTTCTGATTTGGGGGATTTATTAAAATTTTATTTTTAGCTGAATACCTGATCTACTACTTTGAATGAACCTTCTGTGTTTGAAAAAAAAAAAAAGTTCTTTTCACAAATGCATATTTGTTTGTTTAGATGTATTGTTTTTTCCATATCTTCTATATAATCATACATATTTTTTGTCTATCTGTTGTATTTGTGAGAGAGGTTTGTTAAAGTCTCCCAAATTAGAATCCTCCCTTGTTGCGGGACTACTCCCAGAATAGTCATCCCAAAATACCTATGTATTGCACTTTCCATGACTTTCCACAACCTCTGGAACCAACTCAGAGTTTCAGAGGGAGAGAGCTGGGAAGACAATGCCCAAAGGTCCTTAATGCAATGCCTGTTTCATCATCAGTTTGCTTCCCCAGCTGAAGCCAGATCTGTAGTATACTTGGCAAGTCAGACCCTCTCTCTGAAGGTAACTGCATGTAATTAATGAGCAAAGCATTCTTTCTGTATATGACATTATTTGTAAGATGTACTTGATGTGATGGAAGAAATTGGAAATTCCCTGGGGGAAGTCTTTGTATACACTCTGGGCACTTATTTACTTCCATAAAATACAGATTTGTAAACTGTTAAATGACCAAACAACTTTGACAATAGTATCTCCTTTTCAAAAAAAGAAAGTTTGACTTGTAAAGAAGCAAAGATGTCATAGATCCAGAGGAAATTTTCCAAAGCAAATTAAAATTAAAGTTTATTATTGTTCATAGAGTATTTTTATATACACTAGATAATTTTGTACCAGCAACAATTCTGTGACAGAAGTAAAAAGCCATATGACTATCATCACCATTCTGATACATACTACTGAGTACCCGGAATCAGAAGTGACTCAAAGTTATACGACTTATACGTGATGAAGCCAATATTGGAATACACACGTTATGATTGCAAATTTCAAGTTATTTACACTTCATCATAGCAACCCCTTACAACCTAGAGAGGAAATTTCTGTGGGACAGTTATCCTTGGCTTTCGATTCATGTGTATGATAAAGTTATGGAAATGGGAATTTCCTCAAATCTAGCTGTTGCATAAATACTAGTTGATTTAAAATAAATGTGCTAAATCTCGTAAGCACGGGATCACTGGGCTCCCTGGCCTTGGGAGAGTTGGTAGGGTTGGCCAGTGGGGACACTAGTAGGAGACCCAGGGAAGGAGGAGAATGAGGTCCAGACATTTGTTTCCCACATTTCCTCTTTGCTGGTTGTGGTGGGCTGGCCATGTTCTTTAAATGAGGATCCCAGCTCTTAAGGGGAGACCTTTCACCCAGTTCTCTCTTCTTCCCTGTTCCAGTAGCAGTTTCTTCCCCCGAACCCCTTAGGACTAGGGTGAAAGTGGTTACCTACTATCATCTACCCCAAGTACTACACCATCCCTTGTGGTTTCTCTGTGTCCTACCTATATCTTTGTAAATGGTCTCTTTTTTAAACAATCCTCAAATTGTATGCTTTGATGTGGCAGCTGTTTCTTGCAAGGACCCTGACTGATAAAGGAAACAAGTTACTCTTAAAGTATATGACTTAAGTGAAAAAAGCTGGGTGAAAGGACAAGTTTCCTAGCCAGTCCATATGCTAACATCTGATTAATTCAGTTTTGGAAAGGAGTTGGCTCTTTTAACATATTCTTCATTGGGGATTACACATTTTCTGGACCAGAATCATAATCAGATCCAAAGATTTCTAGTACTTTAGATATT
Organism: Mandrillus leucophaeus; assembly: GCF_000951045.1. NCBI lineage: Eukaryota > Metazoa > Chordata > Mammalia > Primates > Cercopithecidae > Mandrillus > Mandrillus leucophaeus. The sequence goes on along the minus strand of NW_012103321.1, from coordinate 3,435,767 downwards.
ATTAATAAAATTTACCAGTAACAGAAAAAATAAAGAAAAACAATCTTTTCAGTTTCCAAAGCAGAAAGAAAACCCCATGCATTGTTCCTAAATCACTCTGTCGCCAGGCAAACTTCATTGCCACCCCATCCTGAGAAATTTTTTAGAAGAGTTAGCGTCTCCTGATCTTTAGACTTTGAATTAAGGCAGGCACAGGGTACTGCAAAGGCTCACTTCCCAAAACTCTTTGTAAGTAGTGAGACAGACTGATGATCACATGCTAAAGGAGGAATTGAAACAACCCACATCCAGCAGTCTCTGCGTGCTGGAGACTGTGTGTGCATGAGAGTTCACACACACAGACACACAGACACACATACACACACACACACACACGGCCAGAAGGGCAATCCTGCAGAGAAAATGGCGTTATCTTCAGAATTCATTTTGGTGTTTGGGGACTACATGGGAATGGAGACTATTTACTTCTCTTCTGAGCCAGAGCGGGGTGATATGCTGACATGTCTGGTATTTTCTGCCAGTTGGCTACAATTTGGGTGAGTGGGAAAATATACTCCATTCTCCTCCCTTATTTCCTTGCCATGGCTAATTTTTAATATAATGCCATAAGGGACATTATGATTCAAAAAATAAGAAAAAAAATTGGCTACATAATTGCTTAATCAATATAGGATAGGTTTCCACTGTCAAAGTGGAAAGGAGCATCACCCTCTAGTGGATTTGTTTTCCTGTTGTTTGTATGTACAGCAGTTAGACTGACTACCTTTATTCCTTTCTTTGCATTTTAATGAGAAGAGGGATTGGAAATTAAAATATAGTGGTTGATGCTCCCTGAAGGTGAAGTGGAACAAAGCAAGAGTACATCTTTCATTTTTTTTTTTTGGGGGGGGACGGAGTCTCGCTCTGTCGCCCAGGCTGGAGTGCAGTGGCCGGATCTCAGCTCACTGCAAGCTCCGCCTCCCGGGTTTAGGCCATTCTCCTGCCTCAGCCTCCCGAGTAGCTGGGACTACAGGCGCCCGCCACCTCGCCTGGCTAGTTTTTTGTATTTTTTAGTAGAGACGGGGTTTCACCGTGTTAGCCAGGATGGTCTCAATCTCCTGACCTCGTGATCCGCTCTTTCATTTTAATAATTTTCAGCTTTGAAGCCAAATTTCCTTTTTGTCATTCAAGATAAGGAAATAAAGTGGTCTACTAGAAACTTAAATGTTTACATTTGTGTTCTTGACCAGTAACTATGGGTTGCTAGTTCCTTGGTTGCATTTTTAGCAGTGTAACCAATGTATCTTCAGACAATGAACTTAGGAGTATAGTTATAGCACAAAATAACAACAACAACAAAAAATTGTGCGTCAGTCTTTCTAGGTTTGAAACAATGAAAATAAGAGGATGCAGTTAGAGACTAAAATTATAATTGCCAAAATTAACATTTATTCTCTAGTTTCTCAAAGTGAGGAGCCATTGCAGTATTTTAAGTAAAAACTGATACATTAAGAACCATAGGAGACATCAGCAAAATGGCCGACTAGAATCTCCTAGAACTTTCCTCCCAGCCACACACAAAAATGCTTCAAAATAACAAACAATTTACATTACAACCAACATAACTAAAGGAGAGCGCCAGTGAACAGCAAAACAACTGTACAGCAGAAATCTTGAAGAGCACAGAAATTCAAGATGGCTACACAGGTAAGAGAAGGAAAGGGCTCGTCCTTACCACCCCATCCCCCAGGCAGGGTCAGTTAGGAACCAGGAGGGGCTTCTCCCTGTAGAAAAAAGGTAAGCAAGAGGATCCCAGCAGCTCCTACTGCCACTGTGGACAACTGCCGTCTTTGCTACTGGAGACGCTGCAGTCCTCATAGGCTCTGAGCCCTGCTGAGGGAGCTCCCTGCAATCCATACCCTGAGTTACACTCCGAAAAGGAGTAGATGCTGTGCCCTACCCTGCCACTCCACCTCCACCTGGCTTGTGCTGCTCTGTAACAAATGGGAACCAAAGCTACCTAGAGTGTCCTGCTGGGGGCGAGTAGCCCTTTGCATTCCTCCATCCCTAAAGTTCAGCTATTACTGCCAGTAGCTACCATTCCTTCCCAACTCCACACCCCCAGCCAAGCTCCTGCTATGCCCTACCTGTGTAGACCAAGCTACTGCAGAGCCGCTCCATTTCCCCCATCCTAGTTTCTGGTGCGCCCTCCCTTTAGGGCTGAGCTAAATTGGTGCCCTGGCCATAGAGAGCTGAGGCCTCAAACTGTTGAAGCAGTCATGTCCCAGCACTATAACTGAGGCAGCATCCTGGCCCCTAGGCACCTCCAGCACCCCAAAGCAATTGCCACTCACCCCGTTTTATAGCGGAGGCAGCACCCTGCCACCTGAAGGAGCTGAGTCTCTTGCACACCAGAGAAACTGTGCCTTCCAGCACCACAACTGATATGGCACCCCACCACCCGAGAATCCAGAGGCTCCACTGATCCCACCCTCTGGAATCCAGAGACACCACTGAAAATATACTGATATGTAGACTCACCCCACTACACTGATGTGTTGTTGTGCTTTTTGGGGCTGAGCAGATATGGCCGAGCCATGCCACCTTGACTTCTAGGCCAAAGAGTTACAATGCCCCACTGACTTGGAACTGGACTAGCCCTCACAGTTTGAGCTGCTGAGGCACCCCACTTCTCTGGGATGCAATCATCACAGCACCATTTCTCACCCTCGAGGGCCCAAACCCTGACAGCATCTGGCCATTCTTGGGACCTTGCTGCTGCTGCTGCTGCGCCTGGCCTCACAGAGCCTGGGCTACTGCCTTGTTCCACCATCCCAGGCTTCAGAGTCACCACTGCCTGGTACTTCATGCCCTAGAGCCTGATCTGCTGTTACACCCTGTTGGCTCCAGGTCCTGAATTGCAGTTGTTCCCTGCTCCCCAGGGCATTCCTTCTTCCCCAGAGCTCTATCAGTACTGTGCCCTGCCTATAAGGGTCAGAAGAACCACAGCTGTATCTCAGCCCCTTGAACCAGTGTGCCTCAGAGCAACAGACTCCTAGCATTGTTTCAGACAATGATGGTATGAAAATAGAAGTAAATAACGGGAGAAATCTTGAAAATTTACAAGTATGTAAAGTTAAACAACATGTTCCTGAATAACCAACGGGTCAAAGAAGAAATCAAAAGGGAAATTTAAAAATATATTGAGAGGAATGACAATGGAAGCACAACACACCAAAACTATGTGATGCAGCAAAAGCAGTTCTCAGAGGGAACTTTATAGCAATAAATGCCTACTTAACAAAACAGAAGAAAGATTGCAAATAAATAGTCTAACATTATGCCTCAAGAAACTAGGAAAAAAGAACAACTAAACTCAAAATTAGTAGAGAGAAGGAAATAAAACTGAAACAGAAATGAATCAAATGAAGAACAGAAAACCATATAATCAATAAAAGTTGATTTTTCCAAAAAAATACACAAAATTTACTAAATTTACAAAACTTTAATGAAAGAAAAAAGAGAAGACACCAAGATAAAAATGAAAATGAAGAAATTACAAGAGATACCTCAGAAATAAAAAGGACCATAAGTGACTATTATGAACAACTGAATTCCAAAGCATGCCAACAAAATGGATAACCTAGAGGAAATGAATAAATTCCTAAAAAAAATACAGCCTACCAAAATTGAACCAGGAAGAAATAAAAAGCCCAAACAGAACAATAACAAGTATATTGAAGGAGTAACCAAAAACCTTTCAACAAAGAAAATCCCAGGACCAGATGACTTCACTGAATTCTACCAAACATTCAAAGAATTAATACTAATACTTCAATTCTATCAAAAAGTAGAGCTATAGGGAATACTTCTAAACACATTTTATGAGGTCAGCATCACCTTAACACCTAAATGAGACAAATAAATCTCAAGAAAAGAAGTGACAGGCCAATTTATCTGAATAACATTGATGCTATAATCCTCAATAAAATAGTAGTAAACCAAATCCAAAACACATCAGAAAGATTATACATCATGCCAAATGAGATCTGCCCCTGGCATGCAAGGCTGACTTAACATATGTAAATCAATCACTGTGATACATCATATTAACAGCATGAAAAATAAAATTGACATTATCATCTCAATTAATGTGAAAAAAGCATTCGACAGACTCCAACATGTTTTCTCAATAAGAACTCAACAGTTTCAGTATAGAAGGAAAGTTTCTCAACAAAATAAAAGGCATTAGCCATTTATGAAAAACCCACAGCTAACATTATAATCAATGGAAAAAAAAGAACTGAAAGTTTTTCCACTAAGATTTGGTTGAAGGCATCTTCTGCTAGAGGTATACCTAGAATGGCATACCACTCTCAACACTTCTTTTCAACATAATGCTGGAAGTACTAGCAAGAGTAATCGTAAAGAAAAAGAAACAAAAGGCACACAAATCAGAAAGGAAAAAGTAAAATTATCTCTATTTGCAGTTGACATGATCTTATATATTAAAAAACTCTAAGATTCTACAGAAAATTTTTAGAACTAATAAATGAATTCAATAACGTTGCAGGATACAAAATCAACATACAAACATCAGTAGCATTTTATACACAAATAACAACCTAACTCAAGAAATTTAAAAAATGCCATTTACAATAGCATTAAAAAATAAAATAAAATACCTAGGAATAAATTTAACCAAAGAAATGAAAGATCTTCATACTGAAAACTATAAAATGTTAATGAAAGAAATTAAAGAAGACACAAATAAATGAAAATATATCCCATGCTCATGGATTAGAAGAATTAACATCATTAAAATGCTTATACTTCCCAAAGCAATATCCAGATTCAAAACAATACCTATCAAAATCCTAATGGCATTCTTCACAGAAATAGAAAAAAACAAGTCTAAAATTTATATAAAACCATGAGATGCCAAATGGCCAAAACAACTTTTGAAAAGAAAAACAAAGTTTCAGGCATTATACTTTCTGATTTAAAATTATATTATAAAGCCATAATAATCAAAACAGTATGGTTCTGGCATAAAATCAGACACATAGACCATTGGATCAGGCTAGAGAGTCCAGAAATAAGTCCAAACGTATATGGTTAACTAATTTTTTATGAGAACACTAAGATGACACAATGGAAAAATGATAGTCTCTTCATAAGTGGTTCTGGGAAAACTAGATTTCCATGCTCAAAAGATCACCATACAAGAAAGTCAACTTAAAATTGATAAAAAGACCTAAATATAATACCAGAAGCTATAAAACTTCTAGAACAGAACATAGGAGGAAATCTCTTGGACTTTGGCCTTGGTAATGATTTTTTGGATACTACACCAAAAGCCCAGACCACAAAAGTAAAAAATAAGTGAATGGAACTACATCAAACTGAAAGTCTTCTGTATAGCAAAGAAAGTAATCAACAAAATGAAATGGCAGACTATGGATTGGGAAAAAATATTTGTAAGCCATATATCTGATAAGGAATTAATCTCCAAAATTTATAAAGAACACATACAACTCAACAGTGGAAAAACAAAAAGCACAATTAGAAAACTGGCAAAACAAACAAAAAAAAAAAAGTATAGGCATTTCTCCAAAGAAGACATAAAAGTTGCCAACGTGTATATGAAAACGTGGCCAATCTCACTAATCATCAAATAAATGCAAATCAAAATCACTGTGAGATACCACCTCACACCCATTAGGATGGCTATTGTCAAAAAGTCCAAAGATAAATGTTGGTTAGTGTCTGGAGAAAAGGGAATTCTTATACATTGTTGATGGAAATATAGATCAATATAACCATTATGGAAAAACAGTATGGAAGTTTCTAAAGAAATTAAACATAGAACTACCATGCAATCCCTCTTCTGGGCATATACCAAAAGGAAATAAAATCACCCCCTATAAATATATCTGTGTTCTCATGTCCATTGCAGCCTTATTCACAGTAGCCAAGATATGGAAACATCTTAATATCCTAAGATGTTGCCTTGATGATAAAAGTAAATGACAAATGACATAATAATCAACTAAGTAAACAAAATGGTAGCAGGAGGCTTTATACTAATATCAAGCAGAGTTGAATGCAAGTCAAAAATCTTAAATCAGTTATTGATGCAAGTTAAAATCTATAAAAAGTTATAATGAGTGTAATTCTTCATTAGTAAAAAATACTATGAATAAAACATAAATAACAGAAATAACAGAAGATAAAGAATATATTTACAAGAATACAATTATAGTGCAAAATGATACCTCACTTTCAGCTTTTTGTAGCTCAAAATACAGAAGATTTCAATAACAATGTTTGTAATAATATTATAGTTAATAAATACACAAATGTATAAAATAAGCAACGTAAAGAGGAAATGAATACAGATGATGAGAAAATTATCATAAAAAATACACTCTACAACTTATGTTAATAACTTTTAAAACTTTCTTTTTTTTTTTCAAGAAGAAATAGACTACAAATTGTGGAAGAAATTGTCAATGTTGTCAAAGTTCTCAAAAGGCTTCAGATCTAAAAGGTGTCTTTGGTAGTTTTTCCATTCTTCCAAGAAACAGATGACTCCAATATGACTTAAATTTTTTCCAGAGCAACACAAAAGAAAAAATTATCTTAAATTATTTTATGACAGAGCATATGTGTGGTAGCAATATCTAACAGATTCTCTCTCTCTCTTTCTCTCTCTCTGTCACATTTCTCTCTCTCAAAGATCTAAATGATATATTAGAAAAGGTAATTCAGCAATGCATTAAAAGAATAATACAACATAACCAGGTTTAACTCCAAGAATATATCAAATTCAAAATTGGGAAATCCATTAGATTCTTACAGTCAGTCATATTACAGTAGATATAAAAGGTATTTGATTAAATTCAGACATTCTTGACTTAAAAACAATTTTAAACCTAAAGAGCATTAACCAAATATAATTTCATAAATGAAAACATATGTCATGTTCTTGATTACAAAATCTTAATATTTAAGACAATTGTCTACTTATTTTTCTCAAAATAACCTATAATATCTATGCATTTTTATTCAAAAGTGAAGCAAAATATGTTTTAGAAACTTATAAAACTATTATTATTCTAAAATTATTTTTTAAACAGATCTATAAAAAAGTCAAAAAAAATTGGAAGAATTTTCTGTAAAAGGAAATATAAACTTTTAACCTACAATATTGAGTTTGTAACTACTTCCAAACTTCAAACTTATAAATTACAATATCTAAAACAGAACCGCCACAGAGGCACAGAAATAGACTAAATTGAAATTGAATAAAGGAGCCAGAAATACACTCAAGGATATGTGGTAGTTAAGTATATGATAAAGATGGCATTTCACATTGGTGAGAAGATGAATTGAATTTTTAATAAATAATGCTGGGATTACTGGTCAGATATTTGGGAAAAGAAAGTTGACTCCTTTATGGGAAAATAGCTTCCAGATGGATTAAAGGTTTAAATGTGTAGGAGGAAAAAGGAAAGGACAAAAAGAAATTATAAAATACTAGAAAAATGGGTGAATAATTTTATAATCTTAAAACTAAGTCTAAGCAGTATAAGAAATTCAGGGTCCACAATAACATTTTGGTAAGTTTCATTACCTAATAATGTAACATTTATAACCATGATATTAGCTTTTGAAGTAATTCCAAAAACAAAATACAAACTGGGATATATGTAAGGAAGAGTTAATACACTTAATACATAAAGAGTTCTAGCTAATCAGTGAGACAAACTCAACCATTACAACAGAAAAATGGATAAATAAAACAACAGGCAGTACAAAGAAGGTGAAATAAAAAGGGCTGAAAAACATCTGCAAGATAGTCACTCTCACAAATAAATAGAAAAGACATGATCTATTATTTTTTACCCATTAAATTAGTAGATGTTTATGTGATTGTAGCAGTCACTGAAACATCTAAGTGAGGACTAAGCTCTGTTTTTTTTTAACCTTGCCAAAATTCCTATCTAAGGAGTCTGGGGAGTCATGCCCCACAAACCACAAATTCTCATCAGATGGGTTTTACTTAACCCTATATATTGTGACTTACTTTCCAACCTGACTCTGGCATAACATTACAAGACAAACAGGAAAATCAAAATGCCTTACCCCAAAACATGTTTCTTTGCCATACTTGAAATGTCCCTGGAAAGCTGTCCTTTGTGGGGAAAAATTTAGATCTGTAAAGAATCTCTACTAACATAGCTAGAAATTTTCTTCCAGACCCTCCCAATCCCAAAGAGATTAAGAATCTAGCACCTTTTAAAGATCTGAATGGGAAATTTTGGCATCTATTGTCTCTAAGGGCAGCCACTATAAGACTTCCAAAGAACCTTGTTCTTCACAATCTTTGATCTTAACCTGAACATTTCTTTTCTATGGATCCCAGGTCCTTAGACAAACTCAACCAACTGTCAACCAGAAAATGTTTAAATTTACCTATAGCCTGGAATCCCCCTCCCCACCCCTGCACCCCCAACCCCTTTGAGTTGTCCCACCTTTCTGGACCAAACCAATGTATCCAATGTATTTCTTAAATGTATTTTACTGATGTCTCATGCCTCCCTAAACTGTATAAAACCAAGCTGCACCCCAACCACCTTGGGCACATGTTCTCAGGACCTCCTGAGGGCTGTGTCACAGGCCATGGTCACTCATATTTGGCTCAGAATAAATCTCTTAGAACATTTTACAGAGTTTGACTCTTTTTGTTGAGATAAGTCCTATTGGCAGGAATGCAATTATATAGAAGATTTCTGAAGGGTAGTGTGGGAGTGCGTATCAAATCTTAAGTTAGATAACTTTTGGCCTAATAACTCTACTTTTAGAAATTTAACTGGAGGAGATAATTGTGTAGGTTAAATTAAAATATGTGTATGAGAATTTTCTTTAGTGTGTTTAAACAATCTATAAATGTCTCTCAGTATGGAACTGATTCAATAAATTATCGTCCAAACCATGTATTCAATAAAATAACAATATAGATCTCTTGACATATATTTGGTTGAGAAAAGCAGATTAAAGAATAGTAGGTACCCCACATAACTACAGTCAATTGATCTTTGACAAAGGAGTAAAGGCAATACATTGGAGCAAACATCTTCTTTTCAACTAATGCTACTGGAACAACTTGGATATCCACATGCACTAAAATTAATCTAGACACAGACCTTACAGCTTCAACAAAAATTAACTCAAAATGGATCACAGAACTAAATATAAAATGCAAAACTGTAAAACTCCTGGGAGATAAAATAGGAGAAAACCTAGATTACCTTGGATTTGATGATGAAATTTTAGATGTGACACCAAAGGCACAATCCATAAAAGAATTGATAAGATGGATTTCATTACATTAAAATTTTCTGCTTTTTGAAAGACACTGTCAAGAGAATGAAAAGAGAAGCTACAGATTAGGAGAAAATATTTGCAAGAGCTGTGTCTGATAAAGCAGCAGTCCCTAACCATTTTCATACCAAGGGCTGGCTTAGTGAAAGACAAATTTTCCACAGATGAGGGGTAGGGGAGATGGTATCAGGATGAAACTCTTCCTCATCAGATCATCAGGTATTAGATTCTCCTAAGCAGTGTGTAACCTACATCCCTTGCATGCGCAGTTCAAATAGGGTTTGCGCTCCTCTGAGATTCTAATGCCACTGCTATCTGACAGGGGGTGGAGCTAGGGTGGTAATGCTTGCTCTCCAGCTGCTTACCTCCTGCTGTGCAGCCCAGTTCCTAACAGACCCGGGACCAGTACACGGCCCTGGGGATTGGGGATCCCTGTGATAAAGGACTGTTATCTAAAGTATACGAAGAACTCTCAAAACTCAACAATAAGCAAACAATTTGATTTTTAAAAATGAATCAGACCTTAACAAATACCTCAAAAAATGTATATACAAATATTAAGCAAACATATGAAAAGATGCTGCACATCATATATCATTAGGGAAATGCAAATTAGAATGAGATACCACCACATACCTATTAGAATGCCAAAAATCCAGAACACTGAGAACAGCAAATGTTGGTGAGGTTGTGGAGCAACAGGAGCTCTTACTTATTTCTGTTGGGAATGCAAAGAGGTACAGCCACTTTGGAAGACAGCATGGTGGTTTCTTACAAAACTCTTGCCATACAATTTAGAAATTGTGTTTCTTGCTATTTATGCAAGCAAATTGAAAACTTAAATGCACACAAAAACCTGAACACAGATGCTTATAACAGCTTTATTTTGAGTTATGAAAACAACCCTAAAGCAACCAAGCAACCATCTTGGTTGAAAGTAACTAACATATCCTTCAGTAGGTGAATAGATGAATAAACTATTACATGTCCATACAATATTATTCAATGCTGAAAAGAAATAAGCTATTAAGCTGTCAAAAGACTTAGAGGAATCTTAAATGCACATTGCTAAGTAAAAGAAGCCAATCTGAAAAGGCTATGTATTCTATGAGTCCAACTATGTGACAGTCTGGTAAAAGACAAAACTTTACAGATGAAAAAAAGATAAGTGGAAGCCACAGGTTAGGAGAGAGAAAAAGGGCAGAGTGCAAGGCTTTTTTTTTTCTTTTTTTTTCAGAGCAATAAAACTATTCTGTATTTTCCTAAAATGGTGGATACTTGTCATCATACGTTTGTCCAGATTCATATAATATGCAACACCAAGAGTAAACCCTAATGCAGACTATGGACTTTGGATAATAATGATATGTCATTGTATGTTCATCAGTTGTAACAACGAATGTACCACTCTGGTAGGATATGTGAACCCAAAATATCTGAGTCAGTTCTCAGTCAATTTAGGAAGTTTGTTTTGCCAAGATTAAGGATACACCTGTAACACAGCCTCAGGAGGTCCTGACAACATGTGCCCAAGTTGATCCGGGTACAGCTTGCTTTTATACATTTTAGGGAGGCATAATACATCAATCAATACATGCAAATTTTACTTTGGTTCAATCTGGAAGGGTGGGACAACTCAAAGCTGGGGCTTTCAGATCATAGGTAGATTTAACAATTTTCTGATTGACGATTCATTGAGAGTTATTATCAGTGGAAAGAAATGTCTCGGTTATATAAGGGGTTGTGGAGTCCTAGGTTTTAACATGCAGATGAAGCTTCCAAGTAGCAGGCTTCCAAGAGAACAGACTGTAAATGTTTCTTATCAAACTTAAGGTCCGTGTTGATGTTAATTCTGGAGGGGTATAATGAGACGTGTCTGACCCCTCTTCCGTCATGGCCTGAACTAGATTTTCAGGTTAACTTCAGAATACCCTTGGCCAAGAGGAGGGGTCCGTTCAAATGATTCGGGGCCTTTGAATTTTATTTTTGGTTTACGGACATGCTGATGATGAGGGAGCCTATGCTTGTGTGGGAACACGGGGTATATAGGAAATCTCTGTACTTTCCTCTCAATTTTGCTGTGAACCTAAATCTACTCTAAAAAAATTATCTTTAAAAAGTGTGAGTAAAGAATAATGATTATGAAATTGTACACAATAAGATCCATGTATGGATATGTACCCATGGAAATATACGAACTTTTACAATCATATATAAGTTATGTCTCCCTTACAATAGACAGAAACTCAATTTAAACTAGTTCAAGCAAGAGAGTACCATTTTGGCTCAGATAGCTGAAAAGTATATCTTCAGGCCCATCTTTTTCAGGGCTTCAAAGAGGTCATCAAGAGGAGTCAGTTTTCCACTTTGTTCCCAAGTCTCTACCCTGTTTTCTCTGGGGGCTCTGTCTCCAGAACAGGATATCTCCTCATGGTGACAAGATGGCTGTTATAGTCCTTACCTCTCCTCCTTTCCATGTTAGTACCAGCGTGAAAGAGAAAAATATTTTCCTGATTATTCATTTGAAAGCTTTAGATTCATTGGTCATCGGCCAGCTTAACTTGGGACGTGTGCTTATACTCAAATCTCAGGCCACATGCCCTACCCCTATGGCATGTGGCCTGAGAGTTGGGTGGGTGAGGGGGAGGAAGAGTATTTCTTTTTTTTATTTTTTTGTTTTATTTTTACCATGTGCCTTTTTAAAAATATTATTTTAAGTTCTGGGATACATGTGTAGAATGTGCAGGTTTGTTACATAGGTATACATGTGCCATGGTGGTTTGCTGCACCTATCAACCCATCATCTAGGTTTTAAGCCCCACATGTATTAAGTATTTGTCCTAATGCTCTCTGTCCCCTTGCCCCCCACTGCCTGACAGGCCCCGGTATATGATGTTCCCCAAGGAGGAGTATTTCTAAAGGAAAATTGTAGAAGAGTAAATGTATGCCGGGCCACTAAAACAACAGAAGAAAAATTTCCCTTCATGATGTTGTTTCTTAACAAATTTTAAAAAATGTATTATTTGGGAATCTACCATTTTTTAACTAGTGAAAACTATGAAAAACCATTACCATGCAGCATTTTATATGTAAACAAATAATCTATTTCCAACATAAATAAAATAAAATATATAGATATTTATTCTTCATTTCACGCTATTTTTATTCTTTTATGTTTCTACCTTGTCTTTCACTTACGTATTTTTTTCATACAAACCTCTCAGTATCACTTCTTTTTGTTGTGTTTCCATAGTTATTCAGACTTTCAAAGTCACAGGTAAAAGAACGTGTGAAGTGAAAATGTTTATCCTAGGAAGTATTTCAGAGAAGGAAGTGGAGAAGTAAAGAAATATGTAGTGGCTCCAGAATGTCTGAAGAGAGTTTTAGGGGACTGGTCTTGAGTTATATTTGTAGAGCAAACACAATTTTTACTTTGATGGCAAATTGTTGGAAGGAAGAGCAGCTTTCCAAAGCCTATGAGATGTTGCCTTTGATGAATAGTTTTATTTAGATCGGTGCCTAGAAAACTTTCATGTGCATATGAGTCACCTAGACATCTGATAAAATGCAGATTCCAACCCACTATGTCCATGTTGGGACCCAAGGCTTGTAATTTCTCACAAGCTCCCAGGTGATATTAATGCTGCAGTTCCACAGATCATATGTTGAAAAGCAAGTATTTGTATAACATTTTCCTAACAAGTCAAGAATTAAATCAGCCATTTTCTGCATATTTTATTAAAACTAGAAATATATTAAAATATTTTCAATTATTCTGGGCTTATTTGTACATGCTACTATTTTTCTATTTAGGGCTAAGTAAAACAAAATTAAGAACAGTTGATTCTGTATTACCTCATCTTAAAAGAAAGAAGATATTCCAACTTTCTTTCCCACCATCTAATATATAACGTTAAATATGTTTTTATATTATGCCATAAGAAAGAAAATGCTCTCTTGCTGTCTTAAATGCTATTTTTCTTGTTCTGGAATGAAAGATTACTCAATTCAACTTTGAATTACACTGGAATTGTGTTGAATATTTTTTCTTGTTTGAGATTTGATAGTGTGCTCTGTCAAGGGCAAACTCAAGAGCCATGAGTTTTTGCTTTATTGCTGTCAACTAGTATAATTTGTAGAGCAAAAGGAGAAAGGCAATAAGAATGTCTCTTGAAGAAAGTATGTTTTAAAACTTAGATTCCCACTTGTGCAAAATGGTGGCTCTTCCTCCTCACTGTGGGTCTATATGACCTTGAACAGCAGATACAGCCCAGCCCCAGCTTTCAACACCAATAACATCTGAAGACCCAAGCCATTTCACCTGTCCAAGGCCAATTTTTGTGCTTGGATATGAATTCACTCTGGGTTACAAATATTTCTAATGATTTGTTTGTTTTTAAGCTTCATATGCCCTCTCCAGCTCCAGGCCCTTTATCAGTTCCTCTCCGCCCTGCTAAGAATGGAATCTGGGAACCAAGATCAAGAGCAAAAGTCTGCTTTGTTTAAGGTGAGAGAGAGAGAGAGCAAGCGCACACGTGCAAGCATAAAATAGAAGCACCTTTCTCTTTGCCTCAATTGGTTTGGGCACATTCCTTTCAGTTTACCCCAGGAACCAGAATTGCTTTTGGGGACTCTAGCACTAGCAGATAATTCCAAAGTGGTAGCTCTGGTGTATTAGTCAGGGTTCTCTAGACGGACAGAACTAATAGGATAGATGTGTATGTAAGGGTAGTTTATTAAGGAGTATTAACTCAAATGATCACAAGGTCCCACAATAGGCCGTCTGCAAGCTGAGGAGCAAAGAAGCTATTCCAAGTCGCAAAGCTGAAGAACTTGGAGTCTGATGTTTGAGGGCAGGAAGCATTCAGCACAGGAGAAAGATATAGGCTGGGAGGCTAAGCCAGTGTAATCTCTCCACGTTCTTCTGCCTGCTTTTCATTCTGACTGCACTGGCAGCTGATTAGATGGTGCCCACCCGGATTGAGGGTAGGTCTGCCTCTCCCAGTCCACTGACTCAAATGTTAATCTCCTTTGGCAACACCCTCACAGACACACCCAGGAGCAATATTTTGCATCCTTCAATCCAATCAACTTGACACTCAGTATTAACCATCACACTCTGCTATCGTTTTTACTTATGTAGAAGCATCTCAGTTGTCTTGAGTCTTGAGTTTCCACCTATGGGTTGGTTGGTTTGTTTGTTTTCGTTTTTGTTCTTTTTTTTTTTTTTTTTGACAGTCTCACTCTGTTGCCCAGGCTGGAGTGCAGTGGTGCAATCTCGGGCTCACTGCAACCTCCTGGGTTCAAGTGATTCTCATGCCTCAGCCTCCCAAGTACCACATTGGCCAGGCTGGTCTTGAACTCCTGACCTCATGTAATCTACCTGCCTCAGCCTCCCAAAGTGCTGGGATTACAAGCATGAGCCACCATACCTGGCCACCACCTGTATGTTTTAATATGATGTGGGGGCTACCATGTTATCTTCTTTGGGCCCTTGTTATGACCCCAACTGCATACTCCAGTTCCTTATCTTATAGGAGCTTGCTTAATCGAACTTTCAGGCTTTACATAGCACCCACAACTCTTCTTTGGCTCCTATTGAGATCCACTGGCTAGGCATTGTTCACATTTCTACTTGTTTGTCTATGCCTCTGTGAAAGTTACTGGCACTTGAGAAGACAGAGTGACATAATAACAAGAAATGGATGAGACCAAAAAAGTGTTAATGAACAAAAGAATCACTACAGCCTACATTTATGTTTGCCAGAGACAGTGCTTTAGTAGCCCAAAATTCTCCTTTTAAACACATTTACAAGGTAAACAAGTCCTTTTTTTCTATAAAATAGTGACATTTGTTTAACATTGGACATTGGGTTGACCATTGGTGATGGCAGCCAAAATCCTAAAGTATAAGTTTAGCCATTAGCCTTGCTGTACTGATGACAGAAACAGACTATTACATTGCCCTCCTGTGGCTTGGAAATTCCCCTATATTCCTTCTCTTTCCCTCAGGCACTTTGATGACACACCAGTTCCTCATCACCATACTGGAGACCCTACTGGAGTTGTAGAGTTAATGCCAATAGCATTGCCTACAGATAGAAAAAGAAGAGCCTTGCACTTATGCATATGATTATTTTTTAAATATGTAAGAAGAAAACTGTTTTAATTTATTGATTTTTTTGGATACCAAACTTAAGCTATAGAAGAAAAGAAAAATGATTCAAATATGTTTTGAATAATCATTTATTCTAGAGCATCTGAAAAGCGTAAACTTGGAAGTATGGAAGAACCTCCATCTTAACAATGGCCATTTTCCAAAGAACAGTAAGGGACATATATTTAAAAAACAACAACAAAAAAACATAAATCACAATCATCTGCCACAGAAGTAATGACTGCAGGAATCACAAAAGATGGTGGTAATAAGTGGAAGGTTAAGCCTTGAAGTCCTGCCGGTGAAATTCAATTTAATTAAATGAGGGTTTAATTATAAAAAACAAAGGTGACATCCACTTCTATTTAAAATTTTATGCATAAAAAGTAAGCTTCAGAAATACAAAAGAACCAAATAAAGCCATCAAGTAAGAAGAGCTTAAACTTATTTTGTTATCCTGGTTGGCGGGAGGCTGGGGAGTAGGAGAGCGGAGGACCATTTGGCAGGCAATAGATAAATATAAGCAAACTGCAAGTCCTTGGTTTTGCCTTAAGTGGCAAAATGCATGATGAAGACAAGAGTGAAAGAGTCTGAGTTGATAAACATGAAGACAATTATTGTTCTTATTTATTGGCTTCTAAAGCATATCTTGCCTAATACAAAATACTGTGCTGCTGAAAAGCAGAAAGACTATTAAAACTCCAAAATAGAGATGTTCTGAGAGCTGAAGCCATGCACAGAGTATTTTTCAATTACTTCAGAAAAGAAGGCATCATACATAGAGCTATGTGTTTGAAAGCATTTAACTAAATAAGGATGATAATTGCAAAATAAATGCTATACCATGGGCCAGGATGGGAATAATATGTTGATCCTGAATAAATAACTTATGCTAAAGCAGTAAAACAAATTAAGAGATATAGAATCAAAACTATTATTACTCTTATTTTACATACATTTTTCTGCGTGAGAGATAGAGGGGGTTAAGAGGGGAGGAGGCAGGAAAAGAGTTATAGAAAAAGAAGGGCCACTGTGGGTAAACAAAAAATGGCTAAGTTGATTCAGAGCGACTCAGTGGGAGGTCTAGATCATATTTTTTACCTTTTATAATAAATCCAAAACCGTATTTGTCAATTTTTCCTAAATGGCAACTCTATGTGGCTGTGTTCATTTATACCCAGTCTGAGTGGGCATAAGCACAAACCAAAAAAGTAAAAAAAAAAATTGTCTGTCTCCAGGACATTTTAAAACCAATTTATTTCACTTTCCTTCATCATTAAGGAAGATTATTTAAACAGAGGCACAGTCTACTTTTTGAATATCCTACCCTGGGACTAAAATTAGCAACTAAACCCTTGAATTTAGACCATTCCAAGCTTTGGATCGAATCATATTAACCTTTCTACCAGTTTTCCTGCTTGGTTTAATCTGATAGCCCCAGGAGATGGATTCTGAGGAGTGCCCGAGCCATTGGGGAAGGAAGTGGTTAAGAAGGAAGAAGCACACTTCTTGGCAGAGTGCCTGAGTATGCAGTCATCTTCCTCGTAGATAGTGCCTAAAAATCCTGACATCTAAAAGTATAATTTAGATGTGCCAAAAGGTTTATCAGCTCTGAAATACCTGATAGTCCCACCATAAATTCACCCAACAAGAATATATTTATTAATTAAACATTTGGGATGGGGAGCAAATTTTGTGTTTGGCATTTATGAATGGTTACAGGGGAGAACAAGACATAGTCTTTGAGTTCAGGAAGAGACCTACCTCACATTGCCAGGCCCTGTCGGTACAGATGGAAGTCCACACACCACATGTCAAAATATCTAAAACTATAAGTTAACTTTTGAAATCAAAATTATTTAAGTAAAGCTGAAAAAGTTTGAATTTTGAAAACAATGGAATGTCCCTAAATATTTTTATAAAAATAAAATATCTGCATTTCTAGAATTATCTCTTTCATTGCCAATGTAAAGAATTAGTAACCTGCTCCATGCATGTTATGTCTAGACCTGCATATGTGAATTAATATTTCAAAATGTCCCTCAGTCACCACAGGCACCTGTTGTGAATATCATGCCACCAGAGCCATTTATTGGAGCACATAGTAGAAAAAAGAGACTCTTGGCACTAGAGAGAAATGATTCTCTGTTATGCAAAACTATATTACATTCATGCTGTAGAAAATGAAGAATTTGACAGCTAATAACTTTGGCTTTTCTCTTCCCTAAGTGCTCTGCTCCTACTTCAAAGGAGCATTTGCTTCTCACATGGGCAGTAGCACAGACAACAAACCTTCATAACATTCAAGCAATCAACTTTATTTTGAGGACACAGGACAAAAAAATGTGGGCAAGTCTTTCCCCGGACCAGAACAGCTGTGTCAGGAGAGCTGTTGTTTTAGGATTATAGGCGACATCGTGCCAGGGTTCAGAGTCGAATCGCAAATTCTTTTTGATGTTTGCAATATATAGGACTCACTAAAGCATGGATCCTAGGTTGTGGGCTCCTTTTGCTTAGGGCAAGGATGGTACCACCACAGAGCTTGTAATTTAGCAAGGGAAACAGACATATAAATCATGAATTTTAGTGGGAGGTTAAATGAAGGAGTGCTGTGATAGAAGCACAACAATAATATCCAACTTTTATTGGCTCCCTATATGCCAGTATTACAAGTGATTTCTATACATTATTTCATTTGAATCTCACAAAACAATAATGAGTGAGAATTGGAAAATACAGAATAGAGGCACAGAAATATTAGGCAGCTTGCCCAAGTATGTGAGTGCCAGTCAGAGACCACATTTTTATGTAGAAGTCTGCTATATATAGTGGTTTGTCAAATTTTATCTTAGATGTTTTTACTATATGCTCATGAAAGGAATTTTTTTCATTATTGCCATGCTCTTGTCAGGTTTTGAATTCTCAATTTAAAAATTCTTCAGGAGCTGTGTGTGTGTGTGTGTGTGCGTGCGTGTGTGTGTGTGTGCATGCATGTTTGTCAATGAAGAAGCTAAGTCTAAAATGTATATGGTAATGCCAAGGGCCAAGAATGGCCACACCAATATTGCAGAAGAGCAAAGTCGGGAGATTTACACCAGTGGATCTCAAGACATTCCATAAATCTACAATTATTAAAAAAATATGGTATTTGAAAAAAGGATAAATCAAGAGAACATCGTAGAGAATTTAGAAACAAGCCCATACCCAAAAGAACTTTCGATTTACGACAAAAATGTTCTCTCTCAGAAGTGGAGAAAGGGCAGTCTTTTCAGAAAACAATGAGTCAAATGGATATCTACATATATATATCTACATATATACAAAATATTCACTTCCATTGTTTTCAAAATTCAAACTTTTTCAGCTTTACTTAAATAATTTTGATTTCAAAAGTTAACTTATAGTTTTAGATATTTTGACATGTGGTGTGTGGACTTCCATCTGTACCCTTGACAGGGCCTGGCAATGTGAGGTAGGTCTCTTCCTGAACTCAAAGACTATGTCTTGTTTTCCCCTGTAACCATTCATAAATGCCAAACACAAAATTTGCTCCCCACCCCAAATGTTTAATTAATAAATATATTCTTGTTGGAATATATATGTATATGTAGATAAGGGAAATTTGATTCTCACCTCATATCTAACCCAAACATCAATTCCAGGTAGATTGTAGGCCTAAATGTGAAAGGCAAAGCCTCAGTGCTTTTAGAAGATAGCATGGGAACATACCTTTCTGACTTGGAGAAATAAATAGATATTTTTTAAACAGAATATAAAATATTTACAATAAAGAAAAAGATTTATCAATTGGAACACATCAAAATTTAGTTCTGTCTATCAAAAGACATCAGTAATTGAGTGGAAAGTTAATCCAGAATGTGGCAGATATTTGCAATAGGTATATCTTACAAGAATTCATATCAGCAAGAAAAAAGACAGCCATACAGTAGAAAAATGGACAAGGAATTTGAGCAGGCATTTCATGAAAGAGAATATCCAAAATATTCACTAGAGTGACTAACACTTTTTAAATGATTGTGAGTGTTGATGTGAATGTGAAGCTCTCATACTTTCGTGGTACAAATTTAAATTGATACAACCACTTCGGAAAACTTGTCTGCAGTATAAATTAAGATGAACAATTTTTCATTCTATGAACTAGTAATTTCACTTCTAGATATATATAAACCTACAGAAATGCACACATGTATGTATCAAAACACATGAATAAAAATGTTCTTTATGGTATTATTTGTAATAGTCCCAAATTGGAAGCAATAAAATTATCTGTCTATAGTAAAATAAATAAATACATTGTGGTGTATTTTTATAGTGAAGAGATGTTCAGCAATGAAAATGAACAAACTGTAGCTCAATAACATGCAACAACATGGGTAAATCTCATAAACACTATGTTAAGTGAAAAAAGTTAAGACACAAAAAGCACATTTTATTTCATGAAGTTCAAAAGCATGCAAAGTGTCTACGGTGCAGGTGTCACGATCGTGGCTACCTTTGAAGTAGAAGAGGAGGAATGGCCCAAAGGGGCAATGAGGTGGGTTTCTGGGATACTGGCAATGTTCTACTTCTGGATCTGCCTGGAAGTAACAGGGGTGTGTTACTGCGTAGAAGTCTATTAAGCTATACAGTTAAGATTTATATACTTTTCTGTAAACATTAAATACTTTGAAGAAAATTTTTAAATGCTGTGAAGGAAAAAAACTGGTGATGGAATAGAGAATAGTTTAGAGGAGGGAGGTAAGGGGAAGTGTTCTTGAGGAGGTGACACATAAGAAAGAGGCACACAGCTTGGGAAAACATTATGCTCTCTGCAAAGGGGAATGTACTACCTCACTTTCACACTGATGGTGTAGTTTTATAATTAAGTCATTGCTGCTCATTATTTACCAAAAACCAAGACTCTCTGACACAAAGCAGATGCATTTGGTTGGACTGCAGGACTAAGGAATATTCAGAAACATGAGATTCTCTACATCTCCCTATTCCCCACCCCAAACTCCAGCCACCACCATTTTACACTGTATTTCTATGTACTTGACTTTTTTTAAAGTCCATGTATGAGAGAGATCATTAAATATTGATCTTTCTGTATCTGGCTTATTTCACTTAATATAATTTCCTCCTGTTTCACCCATATTGTTATAAATGACAGGATCTCCTTCTTTTTAAGGCTAAATAACACTCCATTGTATGTATACTGTAGTTTCTTTAACCATTCATCTGATGATGCAGTTATTGGCCAACAGACACTTTGGTTGTTTCCATATTCTGACTATTGTGAATAATGTTGCAATGAACATGGGACTATAGATATCTCTACAAGATGCTGATTTCATTTACTTTGGGTGTATATCCATAACAGAGATTTCTAGGTCAAATTGTAGTTCTATTTTTAATTTTTTGACAAATATTTATACTGTTTTGCATAATGTCTGTACCAATTTACATGACCACCAAGAGTAGACAAGGGGGTCTCTTTTCTTCACACTCTCACCACACCTATGTCTTTTCTTTTTGATAATAGCCATTCTAACAAATATGAGACGATATCTGATTATGGTTTTAATTTACATTTTCCTGACAATTAGTAATGTTGAGCACCTTTTCATAGACATTTTGGGCACTTTTGTGTCTCTTTTGGAGAAATATCTATTCAGGTCCTTTGTCCTTTTTTAAATTGGATTATTTGTAAGATCCTTACGTATTTTGGAGATTAGACTCTTGTCAGATACATGTTTTATGAATACTTTCTCCCCGTTTGTAGTCTTCCTTTTCATTTTTGTTGATATATGTGTATAATTTTTTGCTGTGCAGAAGATTTTTAGTTTGATGTTGTCCCATTTGTTTATTTTTGCTTTTGCTGCCTGTGCTTTTATGTCATATCCAAAATATTATTGCTAGGGTAATGTCAAGGAACTTTTCCTCTGTGTTTTTTTCTAGGAGTTTTACAGTTTTGGTCTTATGTTTAGATCTTTAATCCATTTTGATAAGTTGATGTTTGTGTGTGGCATAAGAGATACAATTTCATTCTTTTGCATGTGAATATCCAGTCTTCCTGACACCATTTATTGAGGAGACTATCCCTTCCCCATTGTGCCTTCTTAATGTCCTTCTTGAAAATTAATTGATTGGATTTATTTTGGAGCTCTCTATTCTGTTCCATTGATAACTTTTCTTCTTTTCTTATAGAGTTATGAAACCTCTTGTCTATAAAACAGAATAGCTAAAATTTAAAAATCACCAATAGTAAGATTAATTAGATTCTGGCCCTACAGATAAGAAAACAGAGTGAAAAAATGACACTAAAGTTTTACAAGTTGTCCAAGTGCCAAAGTAAAACTAATTAATACTAGTAAACTGAAGTCTAATCAGATACCTTTCACATAATGTACTTTTCGTATCCAGCCCCAAATTTAAATATAAAAAATATAGCCTCCCAGAACTGATACCAATATTTCAATTATAGTAAAATAATGTATTTTTCTTATTTTCCATTATTTTAGATTCAGGAGGTACATGCGCAGGTTTGTTACATGGATATATTGTGTAATGGTGAGGTTTGAACTTCTAGTGAATCTATCACCCAAAGAGTAAACATTGTACCCAATAAGCAATTTTTCAATTCTCACCCCTCTCCCAGACTTCCTCCTTCTGGAGTCCCCCAGTATCTATTATCTCTATCTTTATGTTCATGTGTACCCATTGTTTAGATCCCGCTTATAAGTGAGAACATGTGGTATTTGATTTCCTGTTTCTGAGTTATTTCACTCAGGATAATGGCCTCCAGCTCCATCTATATTGCTGCAAAGGACATGATTATATTCTTTTTATGGCTGCATAGTATTCCATGGTATATACGTACCAAATGTTCTTTATCCAATCAATGGACCCTTATGTTGATTCCATGACTTCACTATTGTGACTAGTATAGAGCTAAACATATGAGTGTAGGTGTCTTTTTGATAAAATGATTTATTTTCCTTTGGGTGGATACCCAGTAGTGAGTTTGCTGAGTTAATTGGTAGTTGTATTTTTAGTTATTTGAGCAATCTCCATATGGTCTTGCATAGCATTTGAACTAATTTTTATTCCCACCAACTGTGTACAAGCATCCCTCTTTTTCTGCTTCCTCACCAATATCTATTGGGGACTTGTTTTTTTGTTTGTTTGGTTTTTGGTTTTTGTTTTTCTGTAATTTTTTGTTTGTTTGTTTGTTTGTTTTACTAATAGGCATTCTGACTGTGAGATGGCATCTCATTGTGATTTTCACTTGCATTCTTCTGATGATTAGTGACGTTGAGTATTTTTTTTTTTTTTGGCCACTTTTATGTCTTCTTTTGAGAAATGTCTGTGTCTTTTGCCCACTTTTTAAGAAGGTCGGTTTTTTTCTTGTTGACTAGAGTTCCTTATAGACTCAAGATATCAGTCCTTTGTCAGATGCATAGTTTG
Organism: Mandrillus leucophaeus; assembly: GCF_000951045.1. Taxonomy (NCBI): domain Eukaryota; kingdom Metazoa; phylum Chordata; class Mammalia; order Primates; family Cercopithecidae; genus Mandrillus; species Mandrillus leucophaeus. The sequence goes on along the minus strand of NW_012103321.1, from coordinate 3,412,771 downwards.
CAAATATTTCCTACATTCTCTAAATTGTCTGTTTACACTACTGGTTGCTCTTTTACTGTGCAGAAGCTCTTTAGTTTAATTAAGTTCCATTTGTCAATTTTTGGTTTTGTTGCATTTGTTTTTGAGGTCTTAGTCATAATTCCTTGCCTAGGCCAACATCCAGAAGAGTTTTTCCTGTTTTCTTCTAAGATTTTGATAGTTTCAGGTCTTACATCTAAGTATTTAAATATATATATATGTATATACATATATATATATTTGTAACACAACTGCACGTTCTGCACATGTAACCCAGAACTTAAAGTGTATATATACACTTTATATAGTATATATACCATAAAATATATAAAGTATAGATATACTATAAAGTGTA
>NW_012103321.1:3408495-3412068 GCF_000951045.1 Mandrillus leucophaeus | reverse complement strand
GAGAACATGTGGTGTTTGGTTTTCTGATCTTGTGACAGTTTGCTGAGAATGATGGTTCCCAGCTTCATCCATGTCCCTGCAAAGGACATGAACTCATCCTTTTTTATGGCTGCATAGTCTTCCACGGTATATATGTGCCACATTTTCTTAATCCAGTCTATCATTGATGGACATTTGGATTGGTTCCAAGCCTTTGCTATTGTGCATATTGCTGCAATAAGCATACATGTGCGTGTGTCTTTATCATAGAATGATTTACAATCCTTTGGGTATATACCCAGTAATGGGGTTGCTGAGTAAAATGGTATTTCTGGTTCTAGATCCTTGAGGAATCCTCACACTGTCTTCCACAATAGTTGAACTAATTTACACTCCCACCAACAGCGTAAAAACGTTTCTGTTTCTCCACATCCCCTCCAGTGTCTGTTGTTTCTTGACTTTTTAATGATCACCATTCTAATTGGTGTGCGATGGTATCTCATTATAGTTTCGATTTGCATTTATCTAATGACCAGTGATGATAAGCTTTTTTTCATATATCTGTTGGCTCCATAAATGTCTTCTTTCGAGAAGTGTCTGTTCATATCCTTTGACCATTTTTTGATGAGGTTGTTTGTTTTCTTCTTGTAAATTTGTTTAAGTTCTTTGTAGATTCTGGATATTAGCCCTTTGTCAGATGGATAGATTGCAAAAATTTTCTCCCATTCTGTAGGTTGCCTGTTCACTCTGATGATGGTTTCTTTTGCTGGGCCCCAGTTCTTTCATTTAATTAGATCCCATTTGTCAGTTTTGGCTTTTGATGCCATTGCTTTTGGTGTTTTAGACATGAAGTCTTTGCCCATGCCTGTGTCCTGAATGGTATTGCCCAGGTTTTCTTCTAGGATTTTTAGGGTCCCAGGTCTTATGTTTAAGTCTTTGATCTATCTTGAGTTGATTTTTGTAAAAGGTATAAGGAAGGGTCCAGTTTCAGTTTTCTGCATATGGCTAGCCAGTTTTCCCATCACCATTTATTAAATAGGGAACCTTTTCCACATTGCTTTTGTGTTTCAGGTTTGTCAAAGATCAGATGGTTGTAGCTGTGTGGCATTATTTCTAAGGCCCCTGTTCTGTTCCATTGGTCTATATATCTGTTTTGGTACCTGTACCATGATGCTTTGGTTGCAGTAGCCTTGTAGTATACTTTGATGTCAGGTAACGTGATGCCTCCAGCTTTGTTCTTCTTGCCCAGGATTTTCTTGGCAATGTGGGTTCTTCTTTGGTTCCATATGAAGTTTAAAGTAGTTTTTTCTAATTCTGTGAAGAAAATCAGTGGTAGCTTGATGGTGATAGCATTGAATCTATAAATTACTTTGGGCAGTAAGGCCATTTTCACGATATTGATTCTTCCTATCTATGAGCATGGAATATTTTTGCATTTGTTTGTGTCCTCTCTTATTTCCTTGATCAGTAGTTTGCAGTTCTCCTTGAAAAGATTCTTCACGTCCCTTGTAAGTTGTATTTCTAGGTATTGTATTCTCTTAGTAGCAATTGTGAATAGGAGTTCACTAATAATTTGGCCCTCTATCTGTTATTGGTGTACAGGAATGCTTGGGATTTTTGCACATTGATTTTGTATTCTGAGACTTTGCTGAAGTTGCTTAAGGAGGTTTTGGGCTGAGACAATGGGATTTTCTAAATATATAATCATGTCATCTGCAAACAGAGTCAATTTACTTCCTCTCTTTCTATTTAAATACTCTTTATTGCTTTCTCTTGCCTGATTGCCCTGGCCAGGACTTCCAATATTATGTTGAATAGGAGTGGTGAGAGAGGGCATCCTTAGGAAAGCTTCCAGTTTTTGCCCATTCAGTATGATCTTGGCTGTGGGTTTGTCATAAATAGCTCTTATTATTTTGAGACATGTTCCATCGATTGTTTATTGAGAGTTTTCAGCATGAAGGAGTGTTGAATTTTATCGAAGGCCTTTTCTGCATCTATTGAGATAATCATGTTTTTTTTGTCGTTGGTTCTGTTTATGTGATGGATTACATTTATTGATTTGCGTATGTTGAACCAGCCTTGCCTCCCAGGGATGAAGCCAACTTGATCATGTTGGATAAGCTTTTTGATGTGCTGCTGGATTCAATTTGCCAATATTTTATTGAGTATTTTCACATCAATGTTCATTAGAGATATTGGTCTAATATTTTCTTTTTTTGTTGTGTCTTTGTCAGGTTTTGGTATCAGAATGCCACTGGCCTCATAAAATGAGTTAGGGAGGATTCTCTCTTTTTCTATTGTTCGGGATAGTTCCGAAGGAATGGAACCAGCTCTTCTTTGTACCTCTGGTAAAATTAGGCTATGAATCAGTCTGGTCCTGGACTTTTTTGGGTTGGTAGGCTATTAATTACTGCCTCAATTTCAGAACTTGCTATTGGTCTGTTCAGGGATTTGACTTCTTCCTGGGTTAGACTTGGGAGGGTGTGTGTGCCCAGGAATTTATCCACTTCTTCTAGATTTTCTAGTTTATTCGCATAAATGTGTTTATAGTTTTCTCAGGTGGTAGTTTGTATTTCTGTGGATCAGTGGTGATATCTCCTATATCATTTTTTAATGCATCTATTTCATTCTTCTCTCTTTTCTTCTTTATTAGTCTGGCTAGCAGTCTATCTTTTTTTTTTTTTTTTTTTTCCCCCAAAAAATCAGTTCCTGGATTCATTGATATATTGAAGTGCTTTTCGTGTCTCTGTCTCCTTCAGTTCTGCTCTGATCTTAGTTATTTCAAGTCTTCTGCTAGCTTTTGAATTTGTTTGCATTGTTTCTCAGTTTTCTTAATTTTGATGTTAGGGTGTCAATTTTAGATCTTTCCTGCTTTCTCTTGTGGGCATTTAGTGCTATAAATTTCCCTCTAAATACTGCTTTAAATGTGTCCCAAAGATTCTGGTACATTGTGTCTTTGTTCTCATTGGTTTCAAAGAACATCTTTATTTCTGCCTTCATTTCATTATTTACCCACTACTCATTCAGGATCAGGTTGTTCAGTTTCCATGTAGTTGTATGGTTTTGAATGAGTTTCTTAATCCTGAGTTCTAATTTGATTGCACTGTGGTCTGAGAGACTGTTTGTTATGATTTCCATTCTTTTGCATTTGCTGAGGAGTGTTTTATTTTCAATTATGTGGTCAATTTTAGAATAAGTGCACTGAGGTGCTGAGAAGAATCTATATTCTGTTGATATGGGGTGGAGAGTTCTGTAGAGGTCTATTAGGTCCACTTGGCCCAGAGCTGAGTTCAAGTCCTGAATATCCTTGTTAATTTTCTGTCTTGTTGATCTGTCTAATACTGACAGTGAGGTGTTAAAGTCTCCCACTATTATTGTTTGGGAGTCTAAGTACCTTTGTAGGTCTCTAAGAACTTGCTTTATGAATCTGGATGCTCCTGTATTGGGTGCATATATACTTAGGATAGTAGCTCTTCTTGCTGCATTTTTCCCTTTACCATTACATAATGCCCTTCTTTGTCTCTTTTGATCTTTGTTGGTTTATAATCTATTTTATCAGAGATTAGGATTGCAACTCCTGCTGTTTTTTTTTTT
>NW_012103321.1:3392028-3408445 GCF_000951045.1 Mandrillus leucophaeus | reverse complement strand
TTTTTTTGTCGTTGGTTCTGTTTATGTGATGGATTACATTTATTGATTTGCGTATGTTGAACCAGCCTTGCCTCCCAGGGATGAAGCCAACTTGATCATGTTGGATAAGCTTTTTGATGTGCTGCTGGATTCAATTTGCCAATATTTTATTGAGTATTTTCACATCAATGTTCATTAGAGATATTGGTCTAATATTTTCTTTTTTTGTTGTGTCTTTGTCAGGTTTTGGTATCAGAATGCCACTGGCCTCATAAAATGAGTTAGGGAGGATTCTCTCTTTTTCTATTGTTCGGGATAGTTCCGAAGGAATGGAACCAGCTCTTCTTTGTACCTCTGGTAAAATTAGGCTATGAATCAGTCTGGTCCTGGACTTTTTTGGGTTGGTAGGCTATTAATTACTGCCTCAATTTCAGAACTTGCTATTGGTCTGTTCAGGGATTTGACTTCTTCCTGGGTTAGACTTGGGAGGGTGTGTGTGCCCAGGAATTTATCCACTTCTTCTAGATTTTCTAGTTTATTCGCATAAATGTGTTTATAGTTTTCTCAGGTGGTAGTTTGTATTTCTGTGGATCAGTGGTGATATCTCCTATATCATTTTTTAATGCATCTATTTCATTCTTCTCTCTTTTCTTCTTTATTAGTCTGGCTAGCAGTCTATCTTTTTTTTTTTTTTTTTTTTCCCCCAAAAAATCAGTTCCTGGATTCATTGATATATTGAAGTGCTTTTCGTGTCTCTGTCTCCTTCAGTTCTGCTCTGATCTTAGTTATTTCAAGTCTTCTGCTAGCTTTTGAATTTGTTTGCATTGTTTCTCAGTTTTCTTAATTTTGATGTTAGGGTGTCAATTTTAGATCTTTCCTGCTTTCTCTTGTGGGCATTTAGTGCTATAAATTTCCCTCTAAATACTGCTTTAAATGTGTCCCAAAGATTCTGGTACATTGTGTCTTTGTTCTCATTGGTTTCAAAGAACATCTTTATTTCTGCCTTCATTTCATTATTTACCCACTACTCATTCAGGATCAGGTTGTTCAGTTTCCATGTAGTTGTATGGTTTTGAATGAGTTTCTTAATCCTGAGTTCTAATTTGATTGCACTGTGGTCTGAGAGACTGTTTGTTATGATTTCCATTCTTTTGCATTTGCTGAGGAGTGTTTTATTTTCAATTATGTGGTCAATTTTAGAATAAGTGCACTGAGGTGCTGAGAAGAATCTATATTCTGTTGATATGGGGTGGAGAGTTCTGTAGAGGTCTATTAGGTCCACTTGGCCCAGAGCTGAGTTCAAGTCCTGAATATCCTTGTTAATTTTCTGTCTTGTTGATCTGTCTAATACTGACAGTGAGGTGTTAAATTCTCCCACTATTATTGTTTGGGAGTCTAAGTACCTTTGTAGGTCTCTAAGAACTTGCTTTATGAATCTGGATGCTCCTGTATTGGGTGCATATATACTTAGGATAGTAGCTCTTCTTGCTGCATTTTTCCCTTTACCATTACATAATGCCCTTCTTTGTCTCTTTTGATCTTTGTTGGTTTATAATCTATTTTATCAGAGATTAGGATTGCAACTCCTGCTGTTTTTTTTTTTTCTTTCCATTTGCTTGCTAAATATTCCTCCATCCCTTTATTTTGAGCCTATGTGTGTCTTTGCACATGAGATGGGTCTCCTGAATACAGCACACTGATGGGCATTGACTCTTTATCCAATTTGCCAGTCTCTGTCTTTTAATTGGGGCATTTAGCCAGTTTACATTTAAGGTTAATATTGTTACGTGTGATTTTGATCCTATCATTATGACGCTAGCTGGTTGTTTTGCCCATTAATTAATGCAGTTTCTTCATAGTGTCGATGTTCTTTACAATTTGGTATGTTTTGGCAGTGACTGGTACCAGTTGTTCCTTTCCATGTTCAGTGCTTCCTTTAGGAGTTCTTATAAGGCAGGTCTGGTGGTGACAAAATCCCTCAGCATTTGCTTATCTGTAAAGAATTTTATTTCTCCTTCAGTTATGAAGCTTAGTTTGGCTGGATATGAAATTCTCAGTTGAAAATGCTTTTCTTTAAGAACGTTGAATATTGGGCCCCACTCTCTTCTGGCTTGTAGGGTTTCTTCAGAGAGATCTGCTGTTAATCTGCGGGGTTTCCCTTTATAGGTAAACCAACCTTTCTCCCTGGTTTCCCTTAACATTTTTTCCTTCATTTCAACCTTGGTGAATCTGACGCTTGTGTGTCTTGGGGTTGCTCTTCTCGAGGAGTATCTTTGTGGTTTTCTCTCTATTTCCTGAATTTGAATGTTGGCCTGTCTTGCTAGGTTGGGGAAGTTCTCCTGGATAATATCCTGAAGAGTGTTTTCCAACTTTGTTCCTTTCTCATCGTCACTTTCAGGTACACCAATCAAATGTAGATTTGGTCTTGTCACATAATCCCATATTTCTTGGAGGCTTTGTTCATTTCTTTTTGTTATTTTTTCTCTAATCTTGTCTTTCTTTATTTCATTAACTTGATCTTCAATCACTGATATCCTTTCTTCCACTCGATCGAATTGGCTATTGATACTTGTATATTCTACACAAACTTCTCATGCTGTGTTTTTCAGCTCCATCAGGTCATTTATGTTCTTCTCTAAACTGACTATTCTACTTAGCAATTCCACTAACACTTGATCAAGGTTCTTAGCTTCCTTGCATTGGGTTAGAACGTGTTTCTTAGCTCAGAGTTGTTAGTTATTACCTACCTTCTGAAGCCTACTTCTGTCAGTTTGTCAAACTTATTCTCCGTCCAGTTTTGTTCCCTTGCTGGCAAGGAGTTGTGATCCTTTGGAAGACGAGAGACGTTCAGGTTTTTGGAATTTTCAGCCTTTTTGCACTGGTTTTTCCCCATCTTTGTGGATTTATCTACCTTTGGTATTTGATGTTTGTGACCTTCGGATGGGGTCTTTGAGTGGACGTGCTAATCTTTTCTGTTTGTTTTTTTTCCAACAGTCAGGACCCTCTGCTGCCACTCTGCTGGAGTTTGCTGGAGGTCCACTCCCAACCCTCTTTGCCCAAGTATTACCAGTGGAGGCTGCAGAGCAGCAAAGATTGCTGCCTGTTCTTTCCTCTGGAAGCTTCGGCCTAGCAGGGCACCTGCCAGATGCCAGCCAGAGCTCTCATGTATGAGGTGTCTGTTGGCCCCAATTGGGAAATGTCTCTCAGTCAGTATACACAGGAGTTACTGACCCACTTGAGGAGGCAGACTGACCCTTAGCAGAGCTCATATGCTGTGCTAGGATGTCTGCTGCTCTCTTCAGAGCCATCAGGCAAGGACATTTAAGTCTGCTATAAGTCCCTGACTGGGGCTGCTGTCTTTTTTACAGAGATGCCCTGCCCAGAGAGGAACAATCTGGCAGTCTGGCCACAGCAGCCTTGTTGAGTGGCAGTGAGCTCCACCAGGTTTGAACTTTCCAGTGGCTTTGTTTACACTGTGGCTCTAAAACCCACTGTGGCTGTAAAACCGCCTATTCAAGCCTCAGCAATGGCAGACGCCCCTCCCCCGACCAAGCTCCACCATCTCACGTGGATCTCAGGTTACTGCTGTGCTGGCAGTGAGAATTTCAAGCCAGTGGATCTTAGTTTCCTGGGCTCCATAGGGGTGGGACCCGCCGACCCAGATCACTTGGCTCCCTGGCTTCAGCCCCCCTTTCCAGGGGAGTGAATGGTTCTGTCTTGCTGGTGTTCCAGTCACCACTTGGGTATGGATAAAAAATAATAAAAAATAAAAAATAAACTCCTGAAGCTAGTTCAGTGTCTGCCTAATTGGTTGCCCAGTTTTGTGCTTGAAACCCAGGGCTCTGGTGGAGTAGTCACTGGAAAGAATCTCCTGGTTACAGGTTGTGAAGACCATGGGACAAGCACAGTATCTGTGCCAGAGTTCCTCAGGCTCAGACCCTCATGGCTTTCCTTGGGTAGCGGGGAAGATTCCCTGACCCCTTGTGCTTCTCAGGTGAGGTGATGTCCCACCTTGCTTCGGCTCACCCTCTGTGGGCTGCACCCACTGTCCAACCAGTCCCAGTGAGATAAACTGGATACGTCAGTTGGAAATTCAGAAATCACCCACCTTCTGCATTGATCTTGCTGGGAGCTGCAGACCGGTGTTGTTCCTATTTGGCCATCTTGAATCTCCTTCCACATCTAAGTCTTTAATCCATCTTTAGTTAATTTTTGTATATGGTGATAAGTAGGGGCTCAGTTTCATTCTTCTGCGTATAGCTAGCCAGTTTTCCCAGAACCATTCTTTGAATAAGGGTGTCCTTTCCCCATTGCTTATTTACATCAATTTTGTCAAAGATCAGTTGGTTGTAGGTATGTGAATTTATTTCTGGATTCTCCATTCTGTTCCACTGATATCTGTGTCTATTTTTGTACCAGTACCATGCTGTTTTGATTACTACTGACTTGTATAGTTTGAAGTCAAGTAATGTGATGCTTCTGGCTTTTTTCCTTGTACTTAGGGTTACTTTGGCTATTTGGACTGTTTTTGTGTTTCCATACGAATTTTAGAGTAGTGTTTTTCTAGTTGTGTAAAAAATGACATTGGCAACTTGATAGGAATAGTGTTAAATCTGTGGATTTCTTTGGGCAATATGGGCATTTTAACAATATTTATTCTTTCCCTACATGAACATGGAATGTTTTTTGTCATTTGTGATTTTTCATCAGTGTTTTGTTCTCCTTATAGAGGTGTTTCACCTGCTTGGTTAAATGTATTCCTGGGTATTTTAATTTTTTATGACTATTGCAGATGGAATTGAGTTCTTGATTTTGTTCTCAGCTTGAGTATTGTTGGTACATAGAAGTGCAAGTGATTTTTGTACATTAATTTTGAAACCTGAGACTTCACTGAAGTCATTCATCAAATCTAGGAGTTCTATGGAGGAATTTTTAGGGTTTTCTAGATATAAGATTGCATCATCAGGAAACAGAGATAATTTGACTTCACCTTTTCCAATTTGGATGCTTTTATTTCTTTCTCTTGCCTGATTGCTCTGGCTAGAACTTCCAGTTGAATAGGAGCAGTGAGAGTGGACATCCTTGCCTCTTCCAGTTCTTAGAGGAATTGCTTCCAACATGATCACATTCAGTTTGATGTTGGCTGTGAGTTCGTCATATATAGCTTTTATTATTTTGGGATATATTCCTTCAATGCCTAGGTTGTTGAGGGTTTTCATCATGAAGGAATATTGAATTTTATCAAATGCCTTTTCTGCATTGATTGAGATGCAGATGATCATATGGTTTTTGTTTATAATTCTGTTTATGTGGTGAAACACATTTATTTATTTATTTGCATATTTTGAACTATCCTTGCATCCCTGTGGAAATGCTCTTCTGGTGGCAACCACCAAAATAGCATCAGGGCAGAGTCTCTTCCCTCAGTCTAGAACAGACAGTTCTGCAGCTTGTATGCCCTCTATTGCTGGAATGCTGCTTCTCTGTGTAGGGAGGGAGAGTGGGGCCCTGCCCTTCATGCAAGCCTAGGCAGAGTGGGATTTTTCAACAGCGGGTGTAGCCACCATGAAAATCACTGGAAACTTCATATCTAAGTGCACTTAAGCTGACCCTGAGAGGGGAAAGCCTCTATGTGTCTGCAACAGTGGTTGGAGAAGCAGGAGGTGACCCCTATTCCATATTTATTCCCAACCACCTGCAGCAGTCAGCACCACACCTGAATTTCCTTTGTCCCAAAGGGAGACTTTGGTGGACTGCACTACTCCCTCTTCTAGGAGTACCCAGTGCTGTAGGTTAGATGTTTGGAAATCCTGTAGCTTCCCGGGGAGCAACTGGTCCCCTGTGGTTGCTAATGTCAGAGCAGGTTGTGGAATATATTTGCAGGGCATTTGGTAATGTGGCAACACAAGGGCTAAGGTTCCCCCAGTAGAGGAGTGGCCCACAGAGGTGCACAACCAGTATGGCATCTGCTGTCTCTGTTAGGGCCTGAGCAGAATGTGAGTGCACCAGCATGAGCTGGCCACATGGTGCTCTGCCCCTGGGAAGTTCCTAAATTGCCACCAACAGCTTGCCTGGGGTTGCAAGCGTAGAGGGACTCCCTGAAAGCAAAGCAATCAGCAGTGTGTCTCAAGAGTGAGGAGAGCAGGGAGGCACCTCCACCTACCATTTCTGTGTGATTCTGAGTTCCTCAAGGGTTAATCTCTGCCAACTCTTGCTGCTTTACTTTTCTGCATCCCAGCTTCTTTCCATTGGCTCTCCAATAGGTCCTGGCTGCCTTGCCTTAACTTTCCATTCAGATTAGTTATTCACCTGTAACTTTGATCTTACTAAAGACAACCGCTATCTGACATCCCTAGTAAACCATGTTAAGCAAAATAACATATTAATCTGAAATATATTGTAACTACATTGACATTATTTGAAACATTGAGCTCTCATTGTAAAGACATAAAATTTTCTCTCAAAGTAATATATTCCATATTCCATAAAAATAATTTATAAAAGAAAAAAGAAATATGAGGTGCTTCCCAGAGTGTGTGCATGTGTAGGGAGACATAGCTAGGAAGAGAGAGGCCTAAGGTACAGTTTGAGAGCATTAAGTGAGAGAAGGGAAAGATGGGAGAGATGACAAAGAAAGGGGAATATTCAATTCAATCTTGGCCTCCTTCACCACATCACCTAGCTTTATCCCAGCCATTAGGTGGTAGGATATGGGCAAAAAATATCAGGAAAAAAAAATGACTAGAAGAGAAGAAGGGATCTGAACCTGTGTCATGCCAAGCCTCAGGTTCCCGTCCATGTCAAAGTCTAAAGGGAGTGGGTGAACAGGTGGCCGATAGCTGACATAACACTTGGGGGGGGCATAGACAGGTGAAAGATGGTTTTATTCAGCAGCTCTCTTATACTGTCTGCCTTTGTCTCAGCTGCCTGCTCTGGCTCTGCAGCTCCTTCTGCTTCCACTCCTGCAGCTACATTCCCTGACCTGCAAGGCTGGCTTTCCCTTACAGGGTGAGCAGCTTCACATTCTTTCTCTCAGCACAAGCCAAGCTGTGCTGTATGTACAGCATCAGTAGGGCAGTTATACCTTTTACAAACAATAGTGGCTCAAAGTTGGGTGATGCGCCTTCCCATGTTATGGCTACATAGCAGTGATTATATTACAAGTGGAGTTTTATGCCTGCACTCCGAACTGGCTGAGTCACTCTGGCCCTGATGTCGGCCTCGGCCTATTGTTGACCACAGCACATCCATATACCTTACACTGTACCCCCTAGGCCAAGGGAAACACAGGCCTTGGATATACAGGTTATACATATAAGCTTTGGGTACATAGGCTCGATATACACACACAGGCTTTATACATAAGTGTTGGGCACATAGTTTTGATATAAAGGCTCGGCACACAGACCTTCCAAGCTGGTTGTGAAATATCTAGTCGTGTGTGTATAGAAAACACATGTTTATAGACCTGTTTACGAGTTCACATGAGTAAACAAACACACATGAGGGAATTAAGTGGATGGGACAAACGTAAGCAAGGGATTCTGAATGGAGAGGCAGAGAGAAGAGGATCCATCAATAAAGATAATGTGGAAATTATATATGCAAGTTTGTGTGACATGATCTGAAAAATATTAGCTGTTATTTAGAAAGTTCTCACTTTTCAAAAAAAGACTGTATTCACAAAACTTAAGAACTGATAGTTCAAAAGAAAAAAAAAGACTCCTGAATGCCTTCCTATATACCTTAATTGAGGTTATGAAAGAATGAATTAGGATTGTATTCAGGAACCATGCCAGTACAAAAAAGAAAAAGAATAAAAAGTCATACTATACTGAACTTCAGTAATATTTTGGCATTATTTAGAAAGTACCTCATATGTTACTCCTCTGAATAAGTAGGCTTTACATACAAATTTTGAGTGTAGGTATGTTCACACTTTTAGGCTAAAGACTTTATAGGCTAACGAGGGTGAAGATTATAAAGTTTTGAGTTTGTAGTACTACAAATAAATACTTCACAGTCATACACACTAACTCTGGCTACAGGGTAATATGAATGCCACAGGGTAATTTAATTCATTACTCTCTGCTACTTTTACTTCAGGTGTTCAGTTGTGGACAAAAAGGCTCAAAATAGTCAAACTAGTTTTGCTCATGGAAATAGTCTGAAACAAGAGAACAAAAAATCCAAGGACAGTTCACATTAGATTTCTAAAATCATCACAATGCTAAACTATAAAATTTACTTTTCCAGGTATAAACCAGATGCTACAAGATTATTTTAAAGTATTTTCTTTTCTGCGAGGACTTTTCTTTCAATATATTCTCAAGATGACATACCAATGATTCACACTTGTGTTGAACACATTCCAAATATCCTAAGTAGCAGTACGTACCTTCTAACAAAAATCAGACAAAGGCTTTTGAGGGTTTATGTAACTGGTGTTTTATTGAGAGACATTTCTTTTCTAGCATTTCAGGAGAATTCCCTGAAAACAAGTTAAAATATACTAGGAATATTATTATTAAGAAGTAATCAGTGATATTAAAGAAAATTTAATAAGAAATATTTTTATTTATAGAACACTTAATCCTTATTAGATGAGATAATAGTCAGCTCATCGCAATAAAAGACTTTCTGTTGGAGAAAACAGGTATGAAATAGCTGGGGAAAGAAATTTGATAATATCATAAAATATATGAGTGACAAACCCCATTTTTTAGTAAACTTAGATGTAGCCCAAATGTAACAGAGATTAATATATATAGGATGTCAACTTTATAGTCAGGTTGAACAGAAGTAAATTCAATTTTATTGGACCATAGGTAAACCTAAGAAAATATCTGGACTTCTTTCCCAAAATGTGTCATTCATTCTGTGTCCTAAAAACAAATAACAGAAAAATACAGTTTACATATATATGTAGCGAACACAAAGCTGATTGATCATCATTATACAATGTATATGTATTTAAATCATTATGTTGTACCATTCAAATATTTTAAATTTTAAAAATTTTAATTAAAAAAATTAAATTAGAATCCATAAAGCTATGAGTAAGGCTTTGATAGTGTCTTTGTGTTCCATCACAAGCAACCCTATAAACCCCAAATGAGGGGACAGCTTGACTCCAACAGTGACCAAAAATCCATTATGGGAAGAGTAATAGGGAAAACAATTAAACAGTGGCTGAGACATTTTTCTAGGTTAATTGGGATGTGACATTGCTATAGCAGAATCCTCCCTCCGACTATACTTACTAGTTTCCAATGATTGCAGCAAAAAAAAAAAAAAATTTCACCTTGTGACCTAGGAAAACAGTATATCTCAGGAGAATAACCCTGACTTTCTACTAATTTCTTCCATACCATTGAGGCATTTGCTGATAAATGCTGGGGAAAAGCTTCTGTATGTTGTCTAATGTGCAATTATCATAACCTCATTTGGAAAAATCTCCAGAACAACACCCATGAGGACCCTCCTCATATAAAAACACCCCCACCTCAGCCCTCTCTCTTTTACTATTTCTCCTTCTCTGCCTCCTCTTCATCTGGGGCCCTTCCTCAGACTTCTGTTTCCTTTCTCTCACTTCCTTTTAATTTTTTTCTATCTCTTGTTCTCCTCCCCATGTTTTCTTCCTCTTTTTCTCTATTTCTTCCTCCACCTTCTCCATTTCCTCATCCCCTGATCCTTCTTTTGTCATAGCTTCCCTTCTCTCTATTCCTCTTGTCCTTCTCTCATCTGCTTGGGTTAGTCATTTGGGATTCTTTAGGATGGATACTTTGGGGATGGATGTGTCTCCAAGCGTATTTTCTGCAGAGCCTATTTCACCAGCTCTTCACAGGGGTCACATCCTTTGCCCTACCACAGGCTTCATCTTTGGTTCATGCTGACCCTTTGTAGTCCAAACACAATTCCCTTTGAGGATGTAGAGTGATTAGAGAGATAAACACGTTATTAGAAATCAAAATCCTATTTATTTATTGTCATCAGAAACACATTTAGGCCGGATTTTCAAAAGCCCTCCCTTTTCATAGCCTCCCATTTTTAAGGTTCCTGCTTGATTTATGCTTAAAGTCAAGTAATTGTTTCCTGCAAAAAGGTAAAAAGCCAATCTGCTCTCATAAAATTGAACGCTGTTTCTTTGAAACTCTTGCCAGAAATGTTGGTGGAATTGTACTATTCATCAAGACTCTAAAGATCAAGAGAATGAAAATCTTTAGGAGAAAACAACAACAACAACAACAAATGCAATGCTGTGTCTACTGTTTCTAATGGTTTAGATAGATGTTAGAGCCAGCAACTGACAGCATCGATGAATTACCAGGGCTTATATATCAGAGATGAAATGGTTAAAGTAAATTATATTTAAGGCATGCAAATACATCATCCCCCATTACTGTTTAATTATATTAGTAAATAGTCCACAGTCAGACTCTAGGAGAAAAAGCCCTTTGGATCTGTGTTTGTGGGTGCTTTGTTCATAAAGTGAATGCAAACATGGCCCTATGAATTCACAACCTTGGAACGCAAATGTTTCCCCCATAGTAACACTAACAACTGTCTGAAAAAGAAAACTGAGCTGCTGGATTATATACCCACAGTTCCCCTCTTTTAAAATTTTGTTTGTTTCTTACACTGTGAATTATTTTACAATAAAAGTACGAGTTAAAAATAGTACTTGTCTGTGTCGTTCTTAACAGAATTTCAAATGCAACCAAAGTCTCTCATCCTACTTGAATCAGACAAAAAATTATTGCTTTCATGTGCTCTTACTGAATCTTATCAGCTGTTTCCTGATTCACAATTTAGTATGTGATCATGACATTCTTATCTGTGATTAACCCAAATTAAAGTTTACCTTGTCCTCTTTTTTAGATTTTCTTATTGGATGAAAGAGACATCCTTAGCATTCAGTGGGAACTATGTTAATGAAAATGACCCTAGCCAGCCATCCTGGCACTAAATATGTGTGGTTTGCTAATTACAAAAGGAAAAAAAAAAAAAAAACCTCTATTATGTCAGATTAAACTCTTTATCCCTTAACGAGCAGCAAGCTCAGAGTTTCTTTGTCTGAAGGGTGTCTTCAAATCAATTGTTCTGCATCAGAGTCCAGGGAATCTGATTTCGTACCTGAAAATTTCAACAGAAACTTATATATTTATATATAAATAGAGATTTATATTTTGAAAAATATAAGAAATATTTTAAATAGGTAAAGGCATGATCTGAGAATGAAAACAATGCCAGTTCATTGTTTAAAGTGTGTTAAGTATTCAGTTTCAAGTAATATATATATATGTGTGTGTGTATACATATATATGATCTTGTGACGTTTACATTTGTCCAAACGATCATAAAAAGTTTATATTGGAAAGAACTAACTTTAGAGGCCATAATAATGGTTCTCAATTTCAGTTTGCCTCAGAAGCACCTGCAGGGTTTGTTAAATAACAGATCATGGGCTCACCCATATTGTTTCTGAGTCCACAGAAGTTGCATTTCCAATATGTCCCAGGTGATGCTGATGTTGCTATTCTACAAGCCACACTGTGAAGAACTTTGACCTGGTTCAACCCTCTTGTTTTACAGACTAGAAACCTACAGTTTCAGTACATTGTCCAATGCTAAACAACTTTTGAATGGATGAGGTAAGAAAAGAACCTGGTTCTTCTTGCACTCAGTTTAATTGCTGATTTTCCACACCAGTGCTTCTCAAACTCTGATGTGCATACAAATAAGCTGGGGAACTTTTCAAAACACAACCTGTGATTCAGTTGGTCTTAGAGGGGGAGCCTGGGCTTCTACATTTACAACAGGCCCCCAGGTGCTGTCCTAACAGCTGGTCCACAGACACACTTCAAGTAGCAAGGTCCTGCACTGTGGTATGCAATAGTGTTGTCCTTTTTATTTTAATTATTTACACTAAAAATGTAGGACAGATGTTCTTTTTTTAATAGACCATTTTGAAGAGCAGTTTTAGGATAACAGCAAAATTGAGCAGAAGGCACAGAGAATTTCCATACACCCTCTCCTCCCTGACCCACACTTCCACAGCCTCTCCCACTATCAACATCCAGAATCATGGTGGCACATTTGCTACAATGGATGAACCAACATAGACATATGATTATCATCCAAAGTCCATAGTTTACATTAGGGTTCATTCTTGGTGTTGTATCTTCTGAGTTTGACAAATGTGTAACGACATGTACCCACCGTCATAGCATAATGCAGAATAGTTTCACTGTTCTAGAAATCCTCTGTGCTCTGCCTCTTTTTCCTTTCTTCACACCTAACCTGGCAACCACTTATCTTTTTACTGCCTCTACAGTTTTGCCTTTTCCTGAATGCATATAGTTGAAACCAGAGTATGTAGCCTTTTCAGATTCACTTCTTTCATTTAAAAATATGCATTTAATATCCTCCATGTGTTTTCATGGCTTGATAGCTCATATTGTTTTAGTGCTAAATAATATTTTATGGTTTGTATATACCACAGTTTATCCATTCACCTAACTGAAAATATTTTGGTTGCTTCCAATTTTGAACAATTATGAATAAAGCTGCTATAAACATCTGTGAATGGGTTTTTCATGAACATAAATTTTCAATTCATTTGAGTATATACCAAGGACCATGATTGTATAGTAAGAATATGTTTCTTTTTGTTTAAAAAAAAAAAAAAAACAAAAAAAACCAAAAAAAACTATCAAACTGTGTTATAAAATGGCTGTACTATTTTGCATTCCTACAAGCAATGAATGAGAATACTTGTTGCTCTACATACTCATAGCATTTAGTGTTGTCAGTGGTGTTCTGGATTTTGGCAATTCTTGTAGATGTAAGTGGTATCTCATTGCTACTTTAATTTGCAATTCCCTAATGACATATGATGTGAAGTATCTTTTCATATCCTCATTTGGCATCTGTATATCATCTTTGTGAGGTGCCTGTTCGGGTCTTTTGCCCATTTTTAAATCAGGTTATTCTTTTTCTCATTGTTGCATTTTAGAGTTCTTTGTGTTTTAGATAACAGTCCTTTCAGACATGTATTTTGCATACCTATGACTTTGCAGGCTATGACAAATCTCATTTTCTTGATAGTAATTTTTTAAGGCAAGAGACATCATTTCTTAAGTAGAATTAATTCTTTCATAAAGTTTAGCTTTCTTGATTAGCACTAAATATGTTATAGAAGTATATGAAGTGTTAAAAATGTCTTATTACTTAAGAAAAGGAAGCATACTCTGAATATGCTAGGTATATTTGCAGATGTATTAAATAGTCATTGCTTTCTTATATATAAAAGTATTCATTCATTTAATAGCATTTATTACAAGCACTTTCCCTGTGCTGACTTGGAATACTGGAGTCATAAGACCTAATCTCTGTCATCAAGTCTACTTAGGAAGGTAATTGTAAAGTAAAATACAGTGTAATATGGTAGATGTTAGCAGAAGCAGTATATAGAAGAAGAATAAGACTTCTAGAAAGAGGAAGTATTTATGGATGACTTTCCAGAAAAGGTGACTTCTGAGATGGATTTGAAAATACATAAGGGAGTTTGACAGATTTGGGGTGGGGAACAGTTGGAGAGAGACAGACATTTCAGAATGAGATGTAGTAGAATTTAAGATATTATGATTAGGATCATGGTGGGCAGGAGGCTGGACTAGATTGCAGCTCTGGACAGAGCCGTCAGTGGCTCATATTGTGAATTTTAGCTCCAGATGAACTGCAATAAAAAAACCCAGCAATCCTGAGAGGACCTACAGACCCTCTGAAGGAAGCGGACTGCTCCTGCAGGACCTAGGAGACCCCCAAAACTGTGAGAGCCCCAATTGCGGAAGTGGGAAAGGGAGAGCCTCCACTCCCAAACACACACCCCTACTGGAGAAGCTGAAGGTCTGTTTGCAGGAGAAGTTTCCGACTTTACCTGCAGTGGAGTCAATTTGGAGAGCTGAGTGAAATACAGGGGTAGAGGAAGCAGCAGGAAGGCCCTGGGAGCTTGCTGGGTCCCCTAGCAGGCCACCCCTGTCTGGCACCACAGGGATGCAACAGGAGAGGAACAGGGGGTCAAACGCCACAGCGAGTAGGAAATCTTTAGCTGAACCTTGCAACAATTTGAACAGGGTGAGAAATCTACTGGCCAGAACTCTAGCGAGTGCGCAAATCCGGTGTGCAGACTCCACAAACTAGGGAAGAACCAAGCCCTTTCCTTTCACAGTTGGAAGGTGGATAGCCTGAGGCAGGTTTTCAAGCCTGTATTGCTCTCCACTTGGGAACTTTCTGGGGGATGTAGAGGTGAGAGAACAGTGGAAGTGAGACAAGCCCTTCAGTTTGCATGGGAGCTGGGCAAGGTCTGTGACTGGCAGCTTTCTCTCACTTCCCTGACAACCTGCATGACTCAGCAGAGGCAGCCATAATCCTCCTAGATACACAACTCCAGTGACCTTGAAATCTCATCCCCATACCCCATAGCAACCACAGCAAGACCCACCTAAGGAGAGTCTGAGCTCAGATGGTCCTTCCCTACCTATCTTGGTAGTGGAAAACCCAGGGAATATAATCTTGGGAGTTCTAGGGCCCCATCCACTGCCAGTTCTTCCCCATAATACCACAGCTGATGCTTTCTAGAAATCAGCACCTCCTGGGAGGAGGCCAGCCAGCACAAAAATAGAACATTAAACCACCAAAGCTAAGAACCCTCATGGAGTCCATCACACCCCCACCATCTCTGCAAGAACAGGCACTGGTATTCACAGCTGAGAGACCCATAGATGGTTCACATCGCAGGATGCTTTGCAGACAACCCCCAGTACCAGCCCAGAGCTGGGTAGGCTTGCTGGGTGGCTAGACCCAGAAGATAAACAACAATCACTGCAGTTTGGCTCACAGGAAGTCACATCCATAGGAAAAGGGAGAGAGTACTACATCAAGGGTACATGTGGGACAAAAGAATCTGAACAACAGCCTTCAGCCCTAAACCTTCCCTCTGACAGAGCCTACCCAAATGAGAAGGAACTAGGAAACCAACCCTGGCAATATGACAAAACAAGGCTCTCCAACACTCCCAAAAAATCACACTAGTTTACCAGCAATGGATCCAAATCAAGAAGAAATCCCTGATTTACCTGAAAAAGAATTCAGGAAGTTAGTTATTAAGCTAATCAGGGAGGGACCAGAAAAAGGTGAAGCCCAATGCAAGGAAATTTAAAATATTATGCAAGAAGCAAAGGGAGAAATATTCAAGGAAATTGATAGCTTAAAGAAAAAACGGGGGCATGCCCAAGATGGCCGAATAGGAACAGCTCCAACCTCCAGCTCCCAGCGTGAGCGACACAGAAGATGGGTGATTTCTGCATTTTCAAGTGAGGTAACGGGTTCATCTCACTAGGGAGTGCCGAACAATTGGTGCTGGTCAGCTACTGCAGCCCGACGAGCCAGAGCTGAAGCAGGGTGAGGCATCGCCTCACCTGGGAAGTGTAAGAGGGAAGGGAATTCCTTTTCCTAGCCAAAGTAAATTGAGACACACAACACCTGGAAAATCGGGTAACTACCACCCTAATACTGTGCTTTACCAAGGGTCTTAGCAAATGGCACATTAGGAGATTATATCCCACACCTGGCCCAGAGGGTCCTACGCCCATGGAGCCTCCCTCATTGCTAGCACAGCAGTCTGAGATCTAACTGCAAGGCAGTAGCGAGGCTGGGGGAGGGACACCCGCCATTGCTGAAGCTTAAGTAGGTAAACAAAGCCGCCAGGAAGCTTGAATTGGGTGGAGCCCACCACAGCTCAATGAGGCCAGGCTGCCTCTGTAGACTCCTCCTTTGGGGACAGGGCATAGCTAAACAAAATGCAGCAGAAACCTCGGCAGATGTAAATGCCCCTGTCTGACAGCTTTGAAGAGAGCAGTGGATCTCCCAGCATGGAGGTTGAGATCTGAGAACAGAAAGACTGCATGCTCAAGTGGGTCCCTGACCCCTGAGTAGCCTAACTGGGAGACATCCCCCACTAGGTGCAGACCGACATCTCACACCTCACACGGTGGGGTACACCCCTGAGATGAAGCTTCCAGAGCAAGAATCAGACAGCAACACTCGCTGTTCAGCAATATTCTATCTTCTGCAGCCTCCGCTGCTGATACCCAGGCAAAAAGGGTCTGGAGTGAACCTCAAGCAAACTCGAACAGACCTGTCGCTGAGGGTCCTGACTGTTACAAGGAAAACTAACAAACAGAAAGGACACCCACACCAAAACCCCATCAGTACGTCACCAGCATCAAAGACCAAAGGCAGATAAAACCACAAAGATGGGGAAAAAGCAGTGCAGAAAAGCTGGAAATTCAAAAAATCAGAGCGCATCTCCCCCTCCAAAGGAACGCAGCTCATCATCAGCAACAGAACAAAGCTGGACAGAGAATGACTTTGA
>NW_012103321.1:3356815-3388578 GCF_000951045.1 Mandrillus leucophaeus | reverse complement strand
GGGCAAAGTATATGAACAGACACTTCTCAAAAGAAGACATTTATATAGCCAACAGACACATGAAAAAATGCTCATTATCACTCATCATCGGAGAAATGCAAATCAAAACCACAATGAGATACCATCTCATACCAGTTAGAATGGCCATCATTAAAAAATCAGGAAACAACAGGTGCTGGAGAGAATGTGGAGAAATAGGAACACTTTTACACTGTTAATGGGACTGTAAACTAGTTCAACCATTGTGGAAAACAGTGGGGTGATTCCTCAAGGATCTAGAACTAGAAATACCATTTGACCCAGCCATCCCATTACTGCTGATATACCCAAAGGATTATAAGTCATGCTGCTATAAAGACACATGCACACGTATGTTTATTGTGGCACTATTCACAATAGCCACAAAGACTTGGAATCAACCCAAATGTCCATCAGTGACAGCCTGGATTAAGAAAATGTGGCATGTATACACCATGGAATACTATGCAGCCATAAAAAAGGATGAGTTCGTGTCCTTTGTAGGGACATGGATGCAGCTGGAAACCATCATTCTCAGCAAACTATCACAAGAACAGAAAACCAAATGCTGCATATTCTCACTCATAGGTGGGAATTGAACAATGAGATCACTTGGACACAGGAAGGGGATCATCACACATTGGGTCCTATTGTGGGGAGGTGGGGGAAAGGGATAGCATTAGGAGATACACCTAATGTAAATGACGAGTTAATGGGTACAGCACACCAACATGGCACATGTACACATATGTAACAAATCTGCACATTGTGCCCATGTACCCTAGAACTTAAAGTATAATTAAAAAAAAAAAAAGAAATCAGAGACAACACAAACAAATGGAAAAATATTCCATGCTCATGGATTAGAAGAATCCGTATTGTTAAAATGTCCATGCTGCCCAGAGCAATCTATAGATTTAATGCTATTCCTATCAAATTCCCAACGTCATTTTTTTGCAAATAATTAGAAAAAAACTATGCTAAAATTCATACAGAACCAAAAAAAAAAAAAAAAACAAAAGAAAAAACAATCAAAAATTCAGGAAACTTGGGACACACTTTTAGAAATGTGAAATTCTCTGGAAAGTCAGCAATAGACTGAACATGCAGAAGAAAGAAATTCAGAGCTTGAAACCAAGGTCTTCAAATTAACCCAATCCAACAGAGACAAAGAAAAAAGAATAAGAAAATATGAACAAAGCCTCCAAGAAGTCTGAGATTATGTTAAACAATTAAACCTAAATCAGTGTTCCTGAGGAAGAAGAGAATTCTAAAAGCTTAGAAAACATATTTGGGGGAATAATCAAGGAAAACTTCCACAGCCTTTCTAGAGAACTAGACATCCAAATACGAGAAGCACAAAGAACACCCAGGAAATTCATCACAAAAAGATCTTCACTTAGGCACATTGTCATCAGGTTATCCAAAATTAGAACGAAGGAAAGAATCTTAAGAGCTGTGAGACAGAAGAACCAGGTAACCTATAAAGGAAAACCTATCAGTTTAACCGCAGATTTCTCAGCAGAAAACCTACAAGCTAGAAGGGATTGGGGTCCTATCTTCAGCTTCCTCAAGCAAAACAATTATCAGCCAGGAATTTTGTATCCAGCAAAAATAAGTATCATATATGAAGAAACGATGCAGTCTTTTTCAGACAAACAAATGCTGAGAGAATTCGCCATTACCAAGCCACCACTGAAAGAACTGCTAAAAGGAGCTCTAAATCTTGAAACAAATCCTAGAAACTCATCAAAAGAGAACCTCTTTAAAGCACAAATCACACAGGACCTATAAAGCAAAAATACAAGTTAAAAAGCAAAAACAAAAAACAAAGTACACAGGCAACAAAGAGCACAATGAATCCAACAGTACCTCACATTTTAATATGAACGTTGAATGTAAATGGCCTAAATGTTCTGCTTAAATGATACAGAACTGCAGAATGGATAAGAACTCGCCAACCATCTGCTGCCTTCAGGAGACTCACCTAGCACACAAGGACTCACATAAACTTAAAGTAAAGAGGTGGGAAAAGGCATTTCATGCAAATGGACACCAAAAGCAAGCAGGGGTAGCTATTCTTATACCAGACAAAATAAACTTTAAAGCAATAGCAGTTAAAAGAGACAAAGAGGGATATTATATAATGGTAAAAGGCGTAAAAGGCCTTGTCCAACTGGAAAATATCACAATTCTAAACATATATGCCCTGAACACTAGAGCTCCCAAATTTATAAAACAATTACTAATAGACCTAAGAAATGAGATAGACAGCAGCATAATAATAGAGGGGGACATCCATACTCCACTGACAGCATAGACAGGTCATCCAGACAGAAAGCCAACAAAGAAACAATGGATTTAAACTATACCCTGGAACAAATGGACTTAAGGGATATACACAGAACATTTCATCCAACAACTGCAGAATACACATTCTATTCAACAGCACGTGGAACTTTATCCAAGATCAACCATATGATAGGTCATAAAAGAAGTCTCCATAAATTTAAGAAAATCGAAATTATATCAAACACTCTCTCAGACCACAGTGGAATAAAACTGGAAATCAGCTCCAAAAGGAACCTTCAAAACTGTAAAAATACATGGAAATTAAATAACTTGCTCCTGAATGAGAATTGGGTCAAAAAAAAGTAATCAAGATGGAAATTTAAAAATTCTTTGAACTGAATGGCAATAATGGCACAACCTATCAAAATATCTGGGATATAGCAAAGGCAGTGCTAAGAGGAAAGTTCATGGCCCTAAATGTCCACATCAAAAAGACTGAAAGAACATGAACTGACACTCTAAGGTCACACCTCAAGGAACTAGAGAAACAAGAGCAAACCAAATCCAAACCCAGAAGAAGGGAAATAACCAAGATCAGAGCAGAACTAAATGAAATTGAAACAAACAACAACAAAAATACAAAAGATAACTGAAACAAAAAGCTAGTTTGTTGAAAAGATAAATAAAATTGATAGACCATTGGCAAGATTAACCAAGAAAAGACAGAAAGTCCAAATAACTTCACCAAGAAATAAAACAGGAGCCATAATTGACACCACTGAAATACAAAAGATCATTTAATGCTACTGTGAACACCTTTACGGACATAAACTAGAAGACTAGCAGAGATGGACAAAGTTCTGGAAAAATACAAGCCTCCCAGCTTAAATTAGGAGGAGTTAAATACCCTGAACAGACCAATAACAAGCAGTGAGATTGAAACGGTAATTTTAAAATTACCAACAAAAAAAGTCCAGGACCAGATGGATTCACAGTGGAATTCTACCAGACATTCAAAGAAGAATTGGTGCCAATCCTTTCGATACTATTCCACAAGATAGAGAAAGGAACCATCCCTAATTCATTATATGAAGCCAGGATCACCCTAATACCAAAACCAGGGAAGGACATAACCAAAAAAGAAAACTGAAGACTGATATCCTTGATGAACATGGATGTTAAAATCCTTAACAAAATGCTTGCTAACCGAATCCAACAACACATCAAAAAGATAATCTACCATGATCAAGTGTGTTTCATACCAGGGATGCAGGCATGGTTTAACATTCTCAAGTCAACAAATGTGATACACCACATAAACAGAATTAAAAACAAAAATCACATGATCATTTCAATAAATGCAGAAAAAGGACTAGACAAAATATAGCATCCATTTATGATTAAAACTCTCAGTAAAATCAGCATACAAGGGACATACTTTAATGTAATAAAAGCCATCTATGATAAACCCACAGCCAACACAATATTGAATAGGGAAAAGTTTAAAGCATCCCCTCTGAGAACTGGAACAAGACAAGGATGCCCACTCTCACCACTCGTCTTCAACATAGTACTGAAAGTCCTAGCCAGAGCAGTCAGACAAGAGAAAGAAATAAAGGGCATCTAAATCAGTAAAGAGGAAGTCAAACTGTCACTGTTTGCTGATGATATGATTGTTTACCTTGAAAACCCTAAGGAGTATTCCAGAAAGCTCCTAGAACTCATAAAAGAATACAGCAAAGTTTTCTGGATACAAGATTAATGTACACAAATCAGTAGCTTTTCTATATGCCAACAGCAAACAAGCAAGTTCAAATTGTTTCAGTTCCAATCAAGAACTCAACCCCTGTTACAACAGCTGCAAAAAAAATAAAAGACTTAGGAATATACCTAACCAAGGAGTCAAAAGATCTCTACAAGGAAAACTGCAAAACACTGCTGGAAGAAATCATGGATAACATGAACAAATGGAAACACATCCCATGCTTGTAGATGGGTAGAATCAATATTGTGAAAATGACCATGCTTGCCAAAAGCAATCTACAAATTCAATGCCATCTCCATCAAAATACCATCATTCACAGAATTAGAAAAAAACAATTCTAAAATTCATATGGAACCAAAAAAGAGCTCATATAGCCAAAGCAAGACTAAGCAAAAAGAACAAATCTGGAGGCATCATATTACCTGATTTCAAACTATAGTATAAGGCCATAGTCACCAAAACAGTGTAGTACTGGTACAAAAGGAGGCACATGGACCAAAAGAACAGAGTAGAGAACCCAGAAATAAACCCAAATACTGACGGCCAACTGATCTTCGACAAAGCAAACAAAAACTTAAAGTGGGGAAAGGACACCCTTTTCAACAAATGGTGCTGGGATAATTGGCTAGCCACATGTAGGAGAATGAAACTGATTCCTCAGCTCTCACCTTATACAAAAATCAACTCAAGATGGATTAAGAACTTAAACATAAGACCGGAAACTATAAATATTCTAGAAGATAACATTGGAAAATCTCTTCTAGACATTGGCTGAGGCAAGGATTTCATGACCAAGAACCCAAAAGCAAATGCAATAAAAACAAAGATAAGTAGCTGGGACCTAATTAAACTAAAGAGCTTTTGCACTGCAAAAGGGACAGTCAGCAGAGTAAACAGACAACCCACAGAGTGGGAGAAAATCTTCACAATCCATATATCTGACAAAGGACTAATATCCAGAATCTGTAACAAACTCAAACAAACGAGTAAGAAAAAAAAAAAAAACAATGCCATGAAAAAGTGGGATAAGGACATGAATAGACTATTCTGAAAAGAAGATATACAAATGGCCAACAAACATATGAAAAAATGCTCAACATCACTCATGATCAGGGAAATGCAAATCAAAACCACAATGCAATACCACCTCACTCCTGCAAGAATGGCCATAATCAAAAAATCAAAAAACAGTAGATTCTGGTGTGGAAGCGATGAACAGGGAACAGTTCTACGCTGCTGGTGGGAATGTAAGCTAGTACAGCCACTATAGAAAACAGTGTGGAGCTTCCTTAAAGAACTAAAAGTAGAACTACCATTTGATCCAGCAATCCCACTACTGGGTATCTACCCAGAGGAAAAGAAGTCATTATTTGAAAAAGATACTTGCACACGCATATTTACAGCAGCAAAATTCACAATCACAAAATCATGGAACCAACCCAAATGCCCATCAATCAATGAGTGGATAAAGAAGTTCTGGTATATATATATGATGGAATACTGCTCAGTCATAAAAAGGAATAAATTAACAACATTTGCAGTGACCTGGCTGAGAATAGAGACTATTGTTCTAAGTGAAGTAACTCAGGAATGGAAAATCAAACATCGTATGTTCTCATTGATATATGGAAGCTAAGCTATGAGGACGCAAAGGCATAAGAATAATGCAATGAACTCTGGGGACTTGGAGGGAAGAGTGGGATGGCGGTGAGGGATAGAAGACCACAAATATGGTGCAGTGTATACTGCTCGGGTGATGGGTGCATCAAAATCTCACAAATCACCACTAAATTACTTACTCATGTTACCAAACGCCACTTGTACTCCAATAAGTTATGGGAAAAAAGTAAATAAAAAATTTAAAAAAAGAATTTAAGACCAGAAGAGGAATGACCTGAAGGTGAAACATTGAGGAAGGTTTATATTTAGGGAGCTAAAGAAAAAAGAGAAGTAAAATAGAAATTCAACCTCTTCGGAGACTTGGGAGAAACTAATATACAGAGCTAACTTTCAAAAATGGAATAGAATTACCTATTGGTTGTACTTATACTCCAGCAGACGTAAACAATAAGCATCTAACTTCTCGTCAGTTTTTAGTCTATAGAAAATTCAATTCACTATAGCTCAATGAGACTCATTGTTAAAGCAGACACACTGGCTAAACTTCAGGGATTCGTGTGAGTTTAAAAGTTATAATTTTAAAAGCATCGTCTCTTATTAGCTATTAAAGTGTAAACTAATATATAAACTTCTATTTTAAGTGTAATGTGCTTTAAAACAATTTAATAAAGCAGAATCAACTGACTAAATTGTAAGCTTCAAGAGGGCAGGGACTGTAAGTTGAATTAATAAACTCCTAAAGATTAATTAACTAGTATTTTTACTTCTGATCTTGATCTTTACTTCCTTAAAAACATATATTTTTTTAAAGAAAGGTCTTCTTTTCTCTACATTTTTTCACAATGCAGTTCAGTTGCAAGCCCCTGCTCTTTTTGGCAGCCTCCTTCTCTTTAGGGAGCTATCTTTCTCTGACTCAGACATTTCTGCCTTTCTTTCACTCTCGTGTAAGACCTCTACCTAAATTTTCCAGCTATATTTCAGCTAAAAGATCCCTTCTTTCCTGTGTGGGTAATTCATTTCTCTCCAGTTTGTTTTCTACTCTGCAGTTTCCCTGTCTCTCCTTGGAAGAAAGAACCCTTATAGAAATTTCTTAGGTCTCAACATGTCTGAGCACAGTGATTTAGAGGTGTGTTGAAATTTTTTTTCTCAGATATGACTTTTTAGATTGAGAATGAATTCTTGTAAATTCCCAGAATCTCTTCAAATGGAAACTTAAATACATTAGCTTATTATGTGCCAATTAGCTGATTTTTGTTTTCTATCTAAACTTTTTGTCACCATTAAACATTAAATATAGAACATTGTTATCAATTTAAGGATTACTCAGTATTTAACACAATTAAAATCATATTTATGAACTATCATGTCAATTCAGAAATCATCAGCTTTTAAAATGAAAAATATAAATATAGAAAATTAAACTTTTAAGATCATTGAGCAGATAGAAAGAAATAATAAAAACTAAGAGCATTTATTAGTGTAAGTGTAAATAGGAAAACCATAGAGAAAATTCAATGGAAAAAAAGCTGGTTCTATGAAAAAATCAAATTGATAAATCTCTAGTAAGACTGATGAGAAAGAAAAATGGAAAAGGCACAAATCACCAGCATCAGAATTAAATCCGGCCCTATCAACACAGATCCTATAGATGTCAAAAGGATAATAAGGGAATACCACAAATGACTTCATGCTCATAAATTTGACAACTCAGAACAAATGAACTTGAAAATCCACAAACTACCAAACTCAACCAAGATGAAATAAGAAAACTAAATAGTCCTACAAACACTAAACTGAATTAGCAATTTAAAAGCTCCTAAGAAAGAAATCACTGGGCACATATGGTTTCACTGAAGAATTCTATCAAACATTTGCATAACTAAACCCAATTTTACACAATCCCTTCCAGAAAATAGAATAGGAAAGAAGATTTCTCATCTCACTTTACAAAGGTAATACTACCCTGATACCAAAATCAGACAAAGACAAAACAGAAAAAGAAAACTACAGGTCAATATCTCTCATGAACTTAGATGCAAAATTCCTCAACAAAATATTTGCAAATTGAATCCAGCAGTGTATAAAATTTGTTATAAACATGTCCAAGTGGTATTTATTCTAGGTATGTAAGCCTGGTTCAACATTTGAAAATCAGTGTAATCTACCACATGCCCAGGCTAAAGAAGAAAACTCATATGAGCATATCAATTAATGCAGAAAAAACATTTCACAAAATCAACATACAATCATAATAAAAACCCTCAGCAAGCCAGGAATGGAGGAGAAACTTCTTCAACTTGATCAAAACACATCTACATAACACCTATAGTTAACATACTTAATAGTAAAGACTCAGGCAAGGATGTTCGTTCTTACCACTCTTATTTAAACATATTACTCAAAGTTCTAGCCATTTCAGTAAGACAAAACAAACAAACAAAAAAACAAAAACAAAAAAAGAAACTCACACATATTAGAATGGAATAAATAAAACTGTCCCTTTTTGCAGGTGACAAACTGTGTAGAAAATCCTAAGGAATACACACACACACACACAAATATTCCTAAAACTAGGAAGTTCAGCAAGGTTGTAGGACACAAGATTAACAAAGAAAAATTCATCACATTTCTATACACAAAGAAAGAACATATGGAAACAAAAATTAATATCACAATACCATTAGGATCTTTCAGAACAACAAAAAGGAATACTTAAGTATAAACTTAGTAAAACACATACAGCATCTGTATGCTGAAAGTTATGAAATGCTGATTTAAAAAAGTCAAAGACCTAAATAAATGGAAAAACATGCTGCATTTATGGACTGGAAATCTCAACATAGTAAAGGTATTAATTCCCTCCAAATTAATCTATAGTTTTACAGTTCCTATAAAAATTCCAGTAAGGTTTTTTGTAGGTATACACAGGACAAGCTTATTCTAATATTTACATGGAAAGGCATAGATCCTAGAATAGCTAAAACCATCTTGAAAAAGGTATAAGGTAGGAGGAATCTCTCTACCCAATATTCAGTCCCGCTATATAGATAGAATGTAATCAAGACAGTGTGATATTGGTGGATAGATAAATATAAGGATCGACGGAAGAGCATAGAAAGCCCACACAAATAGACCCACACAAAATATGCCCAACCGATATTTGACAAAGGTGCAAAAGTAATTCAATAGAGGATGGGTAGATTTTTAATTTGAGATAGTTGGAGGTTCGCAGTTTTAAGGCATAGTACAGAGAGATCCTATGTACCTTCTACCCAGCTTCTATCAATGGTAGCATCTTCAAAACTATAGTACATTTTTCAACATATGGTACTGGAACACAATAGGAAAAAATGAATCTCAACCTAAATCTTATACCTGATACAAAACTTAACTCAGACTGGGTCACAGACTTAAATGTAAAACATACAATTATGAAATTTTTAGGAAAAAAAAATAGGAGAAAATCTTGGAGATTTAGGATCAGGCAAGAATTCTAAGACTTGACACCAAAATCACAATCCATATGAGATAATATTGATAAATTAGACTTCATCAAAGTTTTCAAATTTTTCAGCCAGGCACAGTGACTCATACCTGTAGTCCTAGCACTTTGGGAGGCTGAGGCAGGCGAATCACCTGAGGTCAGGAGACCAGCCTGGCCACCATGGCGAAACCTTGTCTCTACTAAAAGTACAAAACAATTAGCTGAGCATGGTGTGTGCCTGTTATCCCAGCTACTCGAGAGGCTGAGGAAGGAGAATTGCTCCGACCCGGGAGGCGGAGGTTGCAGTGCGCCGAGATTGCACCACTGCACTCCAGCCTAAGCAACAGAGCAGGACTCCATCTACAAAAAAAAAAAAAAAAAAAAAAAAATTAAATTTTCTTAGTGAAAGATCCTTTTAAGAAGATGAAAAATCAAGCTACAAACTAGGAGAAAATATTTTCAAACCCTCCGTTTAACAAAGGTCTAGCATCTAGAAATTTTAAGGACACTCAAAACTCAACAGTAAACAAATAATCCAAATAGAAAAAGAAAGGGATCCAGGTGTGGTGATATGGACCTGTTATCCCAGCTACTCAGGAGGCTGAGGTGGGAGCACCTCTTCAGCCTGGGAGTTCAAGACTAGCCTGAGCAATGTAGGGAAATCCTGTCTCAATAAAAATAAGATAAAAAAAGAAATGAGCAAGTATTTAACCAAAGAGGATATATACTTGACAGATAAGCACATGAAAATATATCAGTCATTAGGGAAATGTATTATAATCACAATAAGAAATCACTGTATACCTATCAGAATGACTAATATAAAAAATATCAACAACACTAAATGCTGACAGAGATTCAGAGAAACTGAATCACTCATATTTTGCTGTTGGGAATGGAAAATGGTGCCACCACTATGTTAAACAATTTGACATTTTCTTGTGAAACTAAACATGCAACTCATATATGATGCAGAAACTGTATCCTTGGGCAATCCCAGAGAAATGAAATTTCATGTTCACACAAACATTTGTCATGGATGTTTTATTTATGGTAATCAAAAACTGGAAACAACCCACATGTCCTTCAACAGGTGAATAGCGAAACAAACTGGTACATCCATATATCACAGAATATTACTCCGCAATAAAAGAATACTTATGACAATGTGGATGAACCCCTGGGGAATTATGCTGCAAGGAGAAAGCCAATGCTAAAAGGTTAAATACTGTATAACTTGATTTATAGGACATTCTTTAAATGACAAAATTATGGAAATGGAGAACAGGTGACTGGTTGCCACTGCAGGGATGGCTATAAAAGAGCAATAGAAGGAACCCTTGTGATGATGGAGTTGTTCTGTATTTTGCTGATAGCATGTCAACATCCTGGTTGTGATATTGTATTATAGTTTTGAAGAGGCTAACACTGAGGTAAGCTGGATAGAAGGTACATAGGATCTCTCTGTATTATTCCTTAAAGCTGTTTGTGAACCTCCAATTATCTCAAATTAAAAGTATAACTAAGAATCATCAGTTCTCATCTTTTCCTATTTTCTAATTATTTGAAAATATGTACCAATATCAAAAGAAGAAAAGGAAGTCAAATTACATAAAATACTATGGAGAGGAAATAACTTATTAATCTACTTTATGGAATACTAATACTAATAATACTAATAATCTGTATTATAAACATGAAGCATCCTATGGGATATTGCAAGACTACAGAATATGGCATTGCTTCATCTTATATGGAGCAAGGTGGCGTGTGAGGAACCAAAATAAATTGGGTAGAATACACCTCAGTTTCTCCATATAGAATGTTAATAAAATGGCATTTCTATCTCAATCTCACTCAAATTATGGCTTTAAGCAGTGTTTCTTCTGTCATCACTGGTCAGTCTTATTAATGAGTTTTATCTGCTGATGATAGTATACCTATTAACATTAAGATAGTTTATGTAGGACATTAGTTAATCAGATTAATTCTATAATGAAAAGTGAAAAGGTTCCTCATTTCTTTTATTTACTTATTTATTAAAAATAATTTCAACTTTTATTTTAGATCTGGGGCTACATGTTCAGGTTTGTTACATGGGAATATTGTACGATGCTGAGGTTTAGCATATGAATGATTCTGTCACCCAGATTTTAAGCATAGTAACCAATAGCTAGTTTTTAAACCCTTGACCCCCCCCCAAGTAGTCTCCAGTGTCTATTATTGCCGTCTTTATGTCTATGAGTACCCAATGTTTAGCTCCCACTTATAAGAGAGAACATACAGTATTTGATTTTCTGTTCCTGTATTAATTTGCTTAGGATTATGGCCTCCAACTGCATCCATGTTGTTGCAAAGAACATGATTTTGTTCTTTTTTATGGCTGCATAGTATTCCATGATTATGTATACCTATTTTCTTTATTTTTTATTTTTATTTCAATAGTTTTGGGGGACCAGGTGGTCTTTGGTTGCATGGATAAGTGCTTTAGTGGTGATTTCTGAGATTTTGGTGCACCCATCACCTGAGCAGTCAGTGTACACTGTACCCAATGTGTTGTCTTTTATCCCTCTCTTCCCCCACCTTTCCCTGCAAGTCCCCAAAGTCCATTGTATCATTCTTATGTATTTGTGTCCTCATAGGTTAGCTGCCACTTATAAGTGAGAGCATACCACGTTGATTTCCCATTTCTGAATTACTTCACTTAGGATAATGGTGTCCAACTTCATCCAGGTTGCTGCAAATGCCATTATTTCATTCCTTCTTATGGCTGAGTAGTATTCCATGGTATATATATGTACATTACATTTTTCTTTATCCACTTGTTAATTGATGGGTATTTGAACTAGTTCCATGTTTTTGCAATTGCAAATTGTACTCCTATGAATATGCACATGCAACTGCCTTTTTCATATAATGACTTCTCTTCCTCTGGGTAGATACCCAGTAGTGGGATTGCTGTATCAAATCACAGATCTACTTTTAGTTCTTTAAGGAATCTCCATACTGTTGTCCAGAGTGGTTGATATGGTTTGGCTCTGTGTCCCCACCCAAATCTCATCTCAAATTGTAATCCCCATGTGTCAAGGAAGGGACTTGATGGGAGGTGATTGGATCATGGGGGCAGTTTCTCCCATGCTGTTCTCATGATAGTGAGTGAGTTCTCATGAGATCTGATGATTTAAAAGTGTTTGACAGTTCCCCCTTCACTCTCTCTCTCCTGCCACCCTGTGAAGAAGGTACCTGCTTCCCCTTTGCCTTCCGCCATGATTGTAGGTTTCCTGAGGTTTCCCCAGCCATGGGGAATTATGAGTCAATTAAACCTCTTCTCTTTATAAATTACCAGGTCTAGGTAGTTCTTTATCGCAGTGTAAAAATGGACTAATATAGTGATTATACCAGTTTTCATTCCCACTGGTGGTTTAAAGTGTTCCCTTTTCACCACAACCATGCCAACATCTATTACTTTTTTATTTTTTAATTATGACCATTCTTGTAGGAATAAGGTGGTGTCTGTTACATTGTGGTTTTTATTTGTATTTCCTTGACAATACCAATGTTCAGCATTTTTTCACGATTTTTGGCCACTGTATATCTTCTTTAGAGAATTGTCTATTCACATCGTTAGCCCACTTTTTGATGGGATTATATCATTTTTTTCTTGCTGATTTGAGTTCCTTGTAGATTCTGGATATTAGTCCTTTGTCGAATGCATACTTTGCAAAAATGTTCTCCCACTCTGTGGGTTGTCTCTTGACTTTGCTGATTATTTTGCTGTGCAGAAGCTTTTTAATTTAATTAAGTCCCATCTATTTATCTTTTTTTGGTTGCATTTGCTTCTGGATTCTTGACTATGAACTCTTTGCCTAGGCCAAAGTCTAGAAGAGTTTTTCTGATGTTACCTTCTAGAATTGTTATGGTTTCAGGTCTTAGATTTAAGTCTTTGATTCATCTTGAGTTGATTTTTGTATAAGATGAGAGATGAGGATCCACTTTTATTCTTTTACATGTGGATTTCCAATGATTCCAGTTCCATTTGTTAAGTAGGGTGTCCTTTCCCCACTTTATGTTTTTGTTTGTTTTGTTGAAGATCAGTTGGCTGTAAGTATCTGGCTTTATTTATGGGTTCTCTATTCTATTCCATTGGTCTATGTGCCTATTTTTATACCAGTACCATGCTGTTTGGGTGGCTATGGCCTTATAGATATTATGCATTCGGGTAATGTGATGCCTCCAGATTTGTTCTTTTTGGTTAGTCTTGCTTTGGCTATGTGGGCTCTTTTTAAATTCCATATGAATTTTAGGATTGTTTTTCCTAGTTCTGTGAAGAATAACGATGGTATTTCTATAGGAATTGCATTGAATTTGTAGATTGTTTTTGGTAGTATGGTCATTTTCACAATATTTATTCTACTCATCCATAAGCATAGGATGTGTTTCAATTTGTTCATGTTGTCTACGATTTCTTTTAGCAGTGTTTTGTTATATTCCTGTGGAGGTCTTACACATCCTTGGTTAGGTATATTCCTAAGTTTTTGTTGTTGTCGTTGTTGTTTTCCAAGTATTGTAAAAGGAGTTGAGTTCTTGACTTGCTTCCCAGCTCGGTTGCTGTTGGTGTATGGCAGTACTACTGACTTGCGTACATTGATTTTGTATTCTGAAACTTTACTGAATTCATTTATCAGACCCAGGAGCTTTTAGGGTGAGTCTTTAGGGTTCTCTGGGTATATGATCATACCAGCAAACAGTGGCAGTTCGACTTCCTCATTACTGATCTGGATGCCCGTTATCTCTTTCTCTTGTCTGATTGTTCTGGCTAGGATTTTCAGTACTATGTTGAATAGAAGTGGTACAAGTGGGCATTCTTGCCTTGTTCTCGTTCTCAGGGGGAATGTTTTCAGCTTTCCTCCATTCAGTTTACTGTTGGCTGTGGGTTTGTCATAAATGGCTTTTATTACCTTAAGGTATGTCCATTCTATGCCGATTTTGCTGAGAGTTCTAATCATAAAGGGATGCTGGACTTTGTCAAATACTTTCTTTGCATCTATTGGGATGATCACATGATTTTGATTTTTAATTCTTTTTATGTGATGTATCACATTTATTGACTTGCTTATATTAAACCATCCCTGAATCTCTGGTACAAAACACACTTGATCATGGGATATTATCTTCCTGATATGCTGTTGGATTTGGTTAGCTAGTATTTTGTTGAGGTTTTTTTCGTCTGTGTTTATCAGGGATATTGGTGTGTAGTTTTCTTTTTTGTTGTTGTTATATCCTTTCCTGGTTTGGGATTAGCATTATACTGGCTTCATAGAATATACTAGGAAGGATTCCCTCTTTCTCTATATTTTATAATAGTGTCAGTAGGATTGGCACCAATTCTTCTTTAAATGTCTGATATAATTCAGCTGTGAATCCATTTGGTCCTGGGCTTTTTTTTCTTGGCAATTTTTTTATTACCATTTTGGTCTCACTGCTTGGTATTGGTCTCTTCAGACTTTGTATTCCTCCCTGGTTTAATCTAGGAGAGTTGTATATTTCAGAAAAGTATCCATATCTAGAATTCTTATGGTTTCAGGTCTTAGATTTAAGTCTTTGATTCATCTTGAGTTGATTTTTGTACAAGGTGAGAGATGAGGATCCACTTATATTTTACATGTGGATTGCCAATGATGCCAGTTCCATTTGTTAAGTAGGATGTCCTTTCCCCGCTTTATATCCCCACTATATCCTCTAGGTTTTCTAGTTCGTGCATGTAAATGTATTCATCATAACTTTGAATGATCTTTTGTATTTCTGTGGCATGGTTGTAATATTTCCCATTTCACTTCTAAGTGAGCTTATTTGGATTTTCTCTCCTCTTTTCTTTGTTAATCTCGCTAATGGTCAATCAATTTTATTTATCTTTTCAAAGAAACCGTTTTTGTTTCATTTATCTTTTGCATTTTTTGTTGTTGCTATTTCAATTT
The DNA here is from genome assembly GCF_000951045.1 of Mandrillus leucophaeus. Lineage (NCBI taxonomy): Eukaryota > Metazoa > Chordata > Mammalia > Primates > Cercopithecidae > Mandrillus > Mandrillus leucophaeus. Next base: position 3,373,424 of record NW_012103321.1, on the reverse strand, counting down.
CATTTAGTTTTGTGCTGATCTTGCTTATTTCTTTTCTTCTGCTTTGTTTGGGTTCAATTTGTTCTTGTTTCTCTAGCTCCTTGAGGTATGACCTTAGATTGTCTATTTTGCTCTTTCAGACTTTTGGATATAGGCATTTAATGGTACGAACTTTCCTCTTAGGACTGCCTTTGCTGCATCCCATAGGTTTTTATAGGTTGTGTCACTATTATCGTTCAGTTCAAAGAATTTTTTAGTTTCCATCTTAATTTCATTTTTGGCTCAACGATCATTCAGGAGCAAGCTATTTAATTTCTATGTATTTGTATGGTTTTGAGGGTTTCTTTTGGAGTTGATTTCCAATTCTTTTCCACTGTGATCTGAGAGAGTACTTGATATAATTTCAATTTTCTTAAATATATTGAGACTTGTTTTGTGGCCTATCATACGGTCTATCTTGGAGGAAGTTCCTATGTGCTGATAAATAGAATGTACATTCTGCAGTTGTTGGGTAAAATGTTCTGTGACTATCTGTTAAGCCCATTTGTTCTAGGTTATAGTTTAAGTTCGTTATTTCTTTGATGACTTTCTGTCTTGATAACCTGCCTAGTGCTGTCAGTGGAGTATTGATGTGACCCACTATTGTTGTGTTGCTGTCTATCTCATTTCTTAGGCCTAGTAGAAATTGCTTTATACATTTGGGAGCTCCAGTCTTAGGAGCTTATATATTTAGCATTGTGATATTTTCCTGTTGGACTAGTCCTTTTTTCATTATGTAATGTCCCTCTTTGTCTTTTTAAACTGTTGTTGCTTTAAGTTCTGTTTTGTCTGATATAAGAATAGTTATTTCTACTCACTTTTGGTGTCCATTTACATGGAATGTTTTTCTGCCCCTTTACCTTAAGTTTATGTGAGTCCTCATGTGTTCGTTGAGTCTCTTTAAGACTGTAGATATTTGGTTGGTGAATTCTTATCCATTCTGCCATTCCGTATCTTTTAAGTGGAGCATTTAGGCTATTTACATTCAGCATTAGTATTGAGATGTGAGGTACTATTCCATTCATCATGCTAGTTGTTGCCTGAATAACTTGTTTTTTTGTTTTTCATTGTGTTATTGCTTTATAAACCCTGTGAGATTTATGCTTAAGGGAGGTCCTATTTTTGGTGTATTTCAATTTTTTTTAAAGATTTAGAGCTCTTTTTAGCTTTTTTGTTTGTTTGTTTGTTTTTGTAGTGTTGGCTTGGTAGTGGTGACATCTCTCAGCATTAGTTTGTCTGAAAAAGACTTTATCTTTCCTTTATTTCTGAAGCGTAGTTTTGCTTGATACAAAATTGTTGGCTGATAATTGTTTTGCTTAAGAAGGATGAAGACAGGACCTCGATCCCCTCTAGCTTGTAGGGTTTTTGCTGAGAAATCTACTGTTAATTCTATTGGTTTTCCTTTACAGGTTACTTGATGCTTTTGTCTCATAGCTCTTAATATTCTTTCCTTCATCTTGACTTTAGATAACCTGATGGTTGTATACCTAGGCAATTATCTTTTTTCAATAAATTTTCTGGGTGTTCTTTGAACTTCTTGGATTTGAATGTCTACCTCTCTACCAAGGCCAGGGAAGTTTTCCTCATTTAATCCCTCGAATAAGTTTTCCAAACTTTTAGATTTCTCTTCTTCCTCAGGAACACCAATTATTCTTAGGTTTGGTTGTTTAACATAATCCCACACTTCTTGAAGGCTTTGTTCATTTTTTTTAAATTCTTTTTTCTTTGTCTTTTTGGATTGGGTTAATTTGAAAGCCTTGTGTTCAAGCTCTGAAGTTCTCTCTTCTACTTGTTTGACTCCTTTGTTGAAACTTTCCAGTGAAATTTGCATTTCTCTTAGTGTATCTTTCATTTCCAGAAATTGTGATTGTTTTTTCTTTATGACACGTATTACTCTGGAGAGTTTTTCATCCATAGCCGGTATTATCTTTAAAATTTCTTTAAGTTGGTTTTCACCTTTCCCTGGTGCTTTCTTAAGTAGCTTAACAGTAGACCTTTTGAATTCTTTTTCTGGCAATTCAGAGATTTCTTCTTGGTTTGGATTTATTGCTGGTGAGCTAGTATAATCTTTTGGGGGTGTTACAGAACTGTGTGTTGTCGTATTACCAGAATTATTTTTCTAGTTCCTTCTCATTTGGGTAGACTATGTCAGAGGAAAGATCCAGGACCCAAGGGCTGCTGTCAGATTCTTTTGTCCCATAGGGCCATCCCTTGATGTGGTGCTCTCCATCTTCCCCTAGGGATGGGGCTTCCTGAGAGCCAGACTGCAGTGATTGTTATTGCTCTTCTATGTTTAGCTACCCAGTGGAGCTACTGGGCTCTGGGCTAGTACTGGGGAGTGTCTACAAAGAGTCCTGTGACGTGATCCATCTTCAGGTCTCTCAGCTGTGGATACCAGCACCTGCTCCAGTGGAGGTAGCAGGGAAGTGAAGTGGACTCTGCAAGAGTTTTCGGTTGTAGTTTTGTTTAGTGAACTGGTTTTCTTGAATGCTGTTTATGCTAGCAGTGAAGTTGTGACATGGACAAACTCAGGACCTCTGGTTAGCCAGGATGTTACAGGTGGTGGAATTAGCTATTGTTTTCTCCTTCCTTGGAGCAGGATTGTTCTGTTATGAATTGCTGTAATGGTTTGAGTTGGTTGACCTCCAGCCAGGTGGTAGCACTCACAAGAAAGCATCAGCTGCAGTAGTATGGGGACATATGAACTTTCTCTAAGGTTGTTGGATAAGTATTACAGTTTCTCTGGTGATGGATGGGGCCATAGAGCCCCCACAGTTTATGCCTTTTGTCTTTGGCTACCAGGGTAGGTAGGGAAAGACCATCAGTGGGGGCAAGGTAGTGAGTGTCTTAGCTCAGACTCTCCTTGGGTCGGGTTTCTACAGTCACTGTGGAGGATGGGGGTTGGTTCTCAGGCAAATGGAGTTATGTTCCAAGGGGGAATATGTTATGTTCCAAAGGGGAATATTGCTGCCTTTGTTGCTTTGTACAGGTTGCCAGGGAAGTGGGGGAAAGCCAGCAGTGATGGACCTCACCCAACTCCCATGCAGCCAGCAAGGCCAATCTCACTCCCACTGTGCTCCCTCAACAGCCAACAGAGCTGAATTTACATCCAGGTCTCCAGTGCACAGGGCTGACATCTTGCCTCACTCTACAAGCCTCCCTGCTGAGAAAGCAAGCTGGGCTTTCAGGCCTTACCCCCTGCTACAGCTTCTGTGCTAGTGTCTGCACTTCCCATCCCACCCGACCCCAGATTCTGCCCAGGAAAGTTCGTGCTCAGTCGAAATTATTCCAAAGTTCAGATGGAAGTCTCCTTCTCCTGTGGCCCTTCCCCAATTCCATTGACTGCCCTTCCCAGGGACCTCTGTGAGATAAAGCCAGAAATGGCTTCCCTGGCAACTGGGAGTGCCTACAGGCCTCTTCCCGCTGCTTCTTTTACTTTTATGTTTCGCGTGGCCCTCTAAATTTATTTCAGCTCTAGGTAAGATTAAATCCTTCTCCCATGATCTGGATTTTCAGGTCCCCAGTAGGGATGTGTGTTTGGAGGTGGACTTTCCCCCTCTCACACTTTGGGCACTCACAGGTTTTCAACAGTCTCACGGAGTTAGAAGCAGGAAGCCACTTCTTTCAAAAGGTCTGTGAATTCTTTCAGGTTTCCTGGTATGTTCCTATGGTAGTTCTTGGAGGAAAAGTTCATGATATGAGTTTCCACATGCTGTTCTGTCTGTTTGAGTGGGAGCTGCAAGTTAGCCCTGCCTCTTATCTGCCTTTTTTTTTTTTTCTGAAAAATCTCATCATTTCTGTGCAGAAAAAACAATTGTAAAAGTACAGTCTAGAAGTTGAAACCTAGGATTGGATGCTGATGTTATAGAACCTTTATTTTTTTCATCATTTTGCATGAACCTTGGTACCTTAACATGCCATGACATACCATTTGTATATTCTGGTATCTGTTAATTCATTTATTTTTGTATTCATTTGTTCAACTAACATTTATTGAGGATATAATATGTGCATAAAATTATGCTTGGAATGAAAGCAGAGCAGAATGGTATGTAAAGCTCCACCCTCAAGTAGACTTGAGGGTAGCACACATCCAGAAACATCAGTAATATAAAAGGAAAAGTCTTAAATGCCATAAGATGCAGTTCCTGTGAGCAAAGGTCACTCAGTATTCAGAAGAAGTGAGTCTTTCCCACCCAGACAAAGTAGGGAAGACTTTGTAAAGAGAATAGTGTCTGGTTTGATTTTAAGAAGGCTGGATTTAAACAGGCTGAGACAATAAAGGATTAGGACAGAACTGGCAAAGACCCTCTAGAATTGCAAGAGAAGTCTGAGGTCATCTAGGCTGATAAAAAGAAGTGCTGTTTTTTGTTGTTGTTGTTTGTTTGTTTTTTAATCTCTGACATTGGTCAGTCAAGCTTGGTTTGATTCCCAGTGATAGATCAGGGACTACTTTGCAAATAATTTTTTCAACCATTCTGTAAATTTCTGATAAGTGTCTATTTGCTTTTTCAATAAAATGAACTTTCTGAAATTAAAGAACCACAAATATCTAAAATACCTAAATAAATATGTATTTTTGTTACTTTTATTGACAATGCAGATAGAATGAGAAAAAGTTGACCAAAAAAAGGTGGCAAACAGGAAATTATTCACAAGGTTGAATTCAGTGGGCTTAGGGTTTAAGGATGGCAGAACTGAAGTACAACAGGTTCTCAAATAATATCATTTTGCTATATCGTTAATGAGAAAAAAAATTGATTCCCAGCTAAAGCCACTGTCTGTGTGGAGTTTGCATGCTCTCCTCATGTCTGTGTAGGTTTCTCCAGATACTTTGATTTCCTTCCCATCCCAAAGATGTTATCATCACGTTAACTGGCATGCCTCATTGGTCCCAGTGTGAGTGAGTATGGGTGTGGGAGTGGTCCTGTGACGGGATGGTGTTCTGTCTAGGGCGGGTTCCCATCTTGCACCCTGTGCTGCCAGCATAGGCTCCAGCCACCCATGACCCTGAACTGGAATAAGCAGGTTGGAAAATGAATGAATGAATACAAATTATTGAAAGGTAAAAAATTGTAAAGTCTATGATGATCATACAAATGCACAACAATAATTCAATACAGAAGTGCTCAGTGAGCATATGATATTTGTGTTAGTTTTTGAACTGTGCGGTGGTAGAAGGTGCTCCTTACAATGTTCATTTTGCAAATATTTATTTCTTAATTTAACCTACTGCTACTACAACTGTCATCATTCACCAAATCACCAAAAACTCGGTAAACAGTTATCTTACTTGTTTTCATTCATCTTTCTTAAATGTATGTATAGCTCATGTTTATTTCAATGTTTAATATTAGAAATATTTTGGGTCTTTATTTAGAAGTTTAATGATGTTTTTGTGACCAAAAAGATGCCATAAGAACTTAACTCTTGTTTATATCAATTAGTGTCTAGTAAATTGGTTTAGTTATATTTTAATTATATCACTTAAAATGGCAGTTTCCAAGAGAGGTTGAGTGAAGATTTATGTACTAGGGAAGTCTGGGATTTAGAGGTAGTGTATTAAAAAAAATAAAGTGAAATTAATGCTTATTATCATGAGGCAGTGTTATAAAGGGACAATCATTTCCAAAGTCAGTGTGAGGATTAGCCCTATGTGAACTTCTTTCAATTTGGGGCTGTTTGTACCTGGTGAAGCTCATGCTGATAAATTACTTGAGTGCATATGTTTATCTGTTGTTAATCCTCTGAAGAGCTTTAGAAAGATGCTGGGATTTTTCCACCTGCATATTAACTAATGTGTGTGTGTGTAAGCAATTTTGGGAAAAAACGATTTGGGACATCGTTTTTGATGTCCATCCAAACAGTTTCATCTTAGACACTGAGTAAAATCTAATGCCAGGCAAAATGTCTGCTCATGAATTTGAACTCTCTCTTTCCCTGTTCTCCCAGAATCTGGACACTCTTGTGTGTGTGTGCATGTGATGTGATATGTGTGTGTGTGTGTGTGTGCATGCAAGTGCATGTGAGTATTGAAGAGGGGAGGGCAAAAGGAGTAATTAAGGAAGGTGATCCTACTACATATTAACTATTGGTAAGCTAATCTTCAATTTCCTTGAAACTCTAAGAACCACTTTCATTAACTAGAAAGTGATATTCATCTTAGTAAAGAGTAGTTATATCAAATTTAATAAATTCTATAGTTGTAAAGCAATGTTTGGTCTGTCTGTGAATGTTGATAAATTCTCATACGTAATAGAGTTATCAATTTTTTCAGATAACTTTTGAAACTTCAGGCTTCAATCCTGAAAATTTTTTAAACATTAAGCTAGCTGGCTTTGATCATGCCCCACCTCCAATTTGACCAGTGAGTGGCATAAGAAACATTTTTGTAAGGTATTGAAATGTGAACACAAAAAACCTTCATATATCCATCCCTGCCCCTCCTGCTTTCTAATTCCATAGAGGTACCATGAATGTATATAACAGACCTGTTTCCTTCAGCACATTTCAAGGGAGAAAACATATTCAGATCAACAAAGAGTGTTTTTAATTTAGCCTGATGAGCTGTATTTCAAATCGCCATGCAGATAGGAGACTTAAGAGTCATTTGCTTACACACACACACATCCCTACCCATTTGATAATCACAAAGCAAACTCCTCTAATCACAAGATTGCAGGACTGAACTTCTTGGGAGACATACCATCCAAGAACCCACAACTTCACAGGGAAGTTTAATTACTACATTGCCCCACGGAGCTTACCCTCAACTCTGACAAGCAGATTTCCCATTAACATGATACACAAAATGTCTAAACTCATTCTGTTCCGAATTTTTAAAAAATGGCCGTACATTTTCTTAAGTACTGAGCCCCAAGATGAAGAATCCTCAAAGAAAACAATAGTACATAAGCTGATGTGGTAATGTCAAATACCAGATACCGTGCAGAAAATCCAGTATGAATTTTCTCCTTCATGTAAAGGTCTGGTTCACTCACCTGAATAAACTGGCCTCTGACATGCATTACACCATGAGCATGAGATCAGAATTTTCTTCCTTGACTAATATCTAATGTAAAAACATGTAAAGCCTATATTTCTTTAAATAACTGTGGTTATAATTATTTTAAACTATTATCAAGTGCAAAAGTATTTGAGTATTATCAAATGCAAAATTTTAAAGCATTGGTTCCAAATTATGAATTACTCACATTGGACAAATCACTTTACACTCAGATGCCTGACAAGTGCTCTTAAGGAACAGACTGGAAACTCTTTACCCTAACACTTAGTTTTCTCCTAAACTCTGCAATTGCCTTAAGGTCCAAATAGGAATCAAAAGGTAGTTAAAAACAATAGTAAAGGTAACATAAGAGAGTAAAGAATCCAAAGAAACTGAATGTTCTGGGAGTTTCTTTATCTTTTACAAGCGTTAACAGATCTCAATTGTGAGTTTATATTTTTTGGCAAGCATGTTTATTTTGTACTGATGAAAATATTTGGCTTTGCAAAATGTGTTTTAGTCAGGTAGACTCATGACCTAGGCCATTCATCACTGGCGTAATGTCAGGACTAGGACTGTTTGGCTCATCTAGGAGAACATGAACCCCCAGCATATGCAGCAAAGAGCAGTCCCTAAAAGAGCAGGTATCTGAGGGTGGTACCACACAGCCCAAGTGTCAATAGAAGCTGCAGATCCTTGTCTGCTTCCCCACTCCACCCTGTATAGACCTGCAAATTGCAGTGTAGCTCAGACCTTCCCTACTGCTAGGAGAAGAATACACGGGACCACAATCATCTTGAAAACTGGGAGGGAGTCTGTTGTGGGTCTGGGCTGACTGTCCTCACCCCCAGCTAGACTGATCTCTCAGTGGACATTCTTTGCTGTTTTATAGGACAGTGCAATGTAATAGATCTGGCTACGTGGCAGTTGTGAGCTGGTAGGGGGTGGGGTGGGGGAAGGAGGATAGATGATGGTACATTCCTACTCTTATCATAAATGAGCACAAATTTCTGCCATGGGTCATAGTCAGTATAAATGGCAAAATACCCAAGTTGTTATTTGAGTTAGTCTGCCTACCATAACTCATCTAGGTTAAGAATCTGTTTACATACGTATGCAAAAAATTCTGTTGCTGGGGAATAGCTAAGCCAGATGGAACGTTTTAGAAAACCCAAACACAATTTGCTGTCACGTGATGCTACAACGTTGCTACTGCTGTACAACAAATAGGGGATGAAAATGTACTCCTTGTTTGAACTTTATCCTAGCACCTAACCTCAAGTCCTCTGTCCCTTCACTGATGGCTATTTAAACCTTGTACAGCATGTACAGAAGGTTGACCACCCGCTGATACATCTGTGCTATAGCAAACAGCATTAACAGTTAGGATCAAATGCAATAATACCTAAAACATCTTCCCATTTTCTCTGACCTGCAAGCTTTCCTCATGCTTAAAACATGTTTGGCTTTTCCTTTATATCCTGGTGCTGTTGGAGACTAGCTCCTGATGGAATTTTCCATATCTTTTGGTTTGTGGGAAAATCCCTTCACCAGGTGCGTTGCCTGTTTCAATGACATTTGTTTTTGAACTGCCTTCTTTTGTTTTTAATCCAATATTATGGCAGATTTGTATTTTCACAGTTTATACATCTATACTTCATGGTGATTTAGGCATGTCCTGGCATTTAGTCATTAAAGCACAAAGAATAAGGATTCTCCACGATTTCTCTCATTATTGAGCCTCAGGCCACCTTTGTGTGTTTAAGGGTTGAAAGTCAGAGGGGGTGATGTTCCTATTAATAGATGAAAGATGAATTTAAGAGAAAGGCTATATAAAGATAAGTTTTTGCAACATACACATAAAGCTGGTGCTTCACTTCCCAGTTTTGGAGTGTCTGGGATGAGCAGGAATGCTGGGGACCCAGCTGCTTCTTCTGTGCTTCACCATGAAAAACTCCCCCCTCCAAAGTGCCTGCTTTTTTAGATGTCACATGATTCTTGCAGCTGAAGCAATCCTTCTCTAACTTGGCTCTTTTACATGCAAAACATTTTAAATCATGTTCACATTAGCTTAGAGTACCTTAATTCCAGTCTTTTAAGTTAAAATAAGAAACAACTTGTTTTCTTTTATTGAAACAGGGAGGGGCTCCCTGTAGGGCAAAAGGGGTCAAAACATTTAATCTCAGTTTGATACCAAGTTCATCACCTTTATTGTTCAGTGAGTTTTCTTTCTGATTATCTTATGTTTTTAGAGTCTAAGTAGTTTTATATGCAAGAAACAAAGGACTAAAATGTTTTTGAAAAATTATGCCAGAAAGAAAAAACAATCACCTATATAAAGCTGAAACCCAAATATCTTAAACTGATTTTCCACTGAATTCCTCAATCCTTTCCTAAGAGTGTATTTAGCTAATATTCATTACATACGTATTTGAATTAACTCTGTTCTGTGCTTAATTCTCAAACTCTTGATCTTGGGTAGCAGGACCAAATCTCTAGCTGTTTATGCTAAAATTAATGAAAGGGAGGAAGAACCTAAGGACAACAGATGAGCCACACTACTCTTGGACTACCTCTGGGTTTCCATTTCTGTGCTCAGATAGGCCAGGTCCTCTGCATTCTGGATGGGCTTCTCTAGGAGCAGACTTTCTGAGAATCACAGATCTGTGACCCATTTTGACAGGATGTGTATGTATGAAACTGGATCAATACTCCAGTCCTACTGCCCTTCCCTATATTTTTATAGATTTCCCAGAGGGATTTGTTTACCAGCATAACTTTTTAAAAACTTTTCACTTTTATTTTAGATTCAGGGGGTACATGTACAAGTTTGTGACAAGGGTATATTGCATGATGCTGAAGTTTGGGCGTCTATTTATCCCGCCATCCAGGTAGTGAATGTAGTACTTAACAAGAAATTTTTCAACCTTTCCCCCTCACTCTTTCTGCCTTCTTGGATTCCCCAGTGTCTGTTATTTGTGTCCTTATATTCGTGTGTACCAAGGATTTAGCTCCCAGATATAAGTGAAAACGTGATATTTGATTTTCTGTTTTTGTGTTAATTCACTTAGGATAATCCATGTTGCTGCAAAGACCATGATTTCATTCTTTTTACGACTATATAGCACTCCATGGTGTATATACCACATTTTCTTTATCCAATCTACCATTGAGGGGCACCTGAGTTGTTTCCATGTCTTTACTATTGTGAATAGTGATACAATAAACATGTAAGTGCATGTGTCTTTCTGGTAGAGCAATTTATTTCCCTTTGGGTATATACCAGTAATGAGATGGCTGGCCTGAATGGCAGTTTTATTTTTAATTCTTTGAGAAATCTCCAAACTGCTTTCCACAGTGGCTGAACTAATTTACATCCCCACCAACAGTGTATAAATGTTCCTCTTCTCTGTAATCTCACCAACATCTGTTATTTTTTACTTTTAATAATAGCCGTGTCTGGCTGGTGTGAGACAGTATCTCATCGTGGTTTTGATTTGCATTTCTCTGATGATTAGTGACATTGAGCATTTTTTCATGTTTATTGGCCACTTTCATGTCTTCTTTTGAGAAGTGTTTGTTCATGTCTTTTACCCACTTTTTAATGCGGTTTTTTTTCTTATTGAATTGTTTAACTTCCTCATAGAGTATGCATAGTAGTCCTTTGTCAGATGCATAGTTTGCTAATATTTTCTTACCTTCTTTAGGTTGTATGTTTACTCTGTTGATAGTATCTTTTGCTGGGCAGAAGCTTTTTAGTTTAATGGGGTCTCACTTGTCAATTTTTGTTTTTGTTACAATTGCTTTTAAGGACTAGGTCATAAATTCTTTTCAAGGCCAATGTCCAGAAGGGTGTTTCCTAGATTTTCTTCTAGGACTTTAATACTTTGAGGTCTTACATTCAAGTGTTTAATCCACCTTGAGTTGATTTTTTTGTATGGTGATAGGTAGGGATCCAGTTTTATTTTTCTGCGTATGGTTAGGCAATTTTCCTAGGACCATTTATTGAAAAGTCCTTTTCCCATTGCTTATTTTTATCAACTTTGTCAAAGATTAGTTGATTATAGGAATATAGGTTTATTTCTGGATCCTCTATTCTGTTCCATCCGTCAATGTGTCTATTTTTGTACCAGTACCGTGCTGTTTTTGTTACTGTAGCCTTGTAGTATAGTTTGAAGGTAATGTGATACTTTTGGCTTTGTTCTTTTTGCTTAGGATTGCTTTGACTATTTGGGCTCATTTTGTTTTCATATGAATTTTAGCATAGTTTTTTTAATAATTCTGTGAAGAATGACATTGGTAATTTAATAGGAATAGTAATTTTTGGTAAATTAATAGAAATCTGTAGATTGCTTTAGGCAGTATGGACATTTTATTGATGTTGATTCTTCCTATCCATGAGCATGGAATGTTTCTTCATGTGTTTGTATTGCCTCTGATTTCTTTCAGCAGTGTTTATAGTTTTCCTTGTAAAGATCTTTCACCTTCTTGACCAACAAGTCTCTTTCTCTGAGTTCTTGTGCCTAATTGGGCTACCTGCTTCCCCACCTTCATGTCCTGCTGGGCAGTACTGAGGGTTATGTTATGTCATCATTATGTCATTGCACAGCTCTAGGGGGCACCACTAACTTTGTAGTTTATGTGAATGACATCTTCTGAAGCACATATAAGGGTAAATGATGTCCCTGGAGCTGAGCAACACAGTGGCTACCAAAAATTTAAAATTAGATAAATAAATAAGTATTCCTTTTTTTATTCACTAAAGTACTATAACTCAAAACTCATGTGTGATAGAAGTCCACAGAAGGTATTATGGCTAAAAGGGGGTTAATTGAATTACAGAGTGGGAAATGCTTTTAGGCCAAGTAGGGGGAGGGGAAGGGTTCAATTTTCATAACCAAACAGCCCCAGATCATTGGAGTATTTTATTTAAAAATAAAAAACTCCCAAAAGGAACTCCACCTTATTCTTAAACCTTTGCCCTTTTGTCTCAAAACGCCAAGATGACAGGTATTTTTATTGCCTTTACAGATGGTTTAAGGAAAAAGGAGGGAAGGATGTGATGAGATCATATGGATGATTTAGGACTATGGCAAAGCCCCAAGCTGAAAACCTAAAATCTCTGGATTCATTTCTGTTTACCACTTCACATTATATATTTAGCTTTTCCCAAATTGAGACCAAGAGGAAAACATAGCTTTCAGAAACAAGTTTTTCTTATCTAGCCAATGTCAGCCAATTGTTTACGCTATTGATTTGAAAATTTCCCTCCTACTCTAGGTCTTTCTTACATTGCTAATTAACTGATTCCTAATATCCTGTCACCAAGATTAAGATTCTCTGATTAAGGATTTATAACTGGAATCTCATTTTTATTATATTTCTTGAGAAGTGAAGTCTCCCTTTACTGTGTAATTCCTCTCTCCTGAACATGATTGGTAAATACATATTTAATTGAGTGAAAAGTAAATAAACTTTCTTTTTAAAACTGATTTATGAGAGTTTAATGCTATCCAAATCAAAGTCTTTAATTATTCTTTAATCCTTCAAATAGCTACTTCATTGAATACAAAATTAATTGATGTTATACCTGCAAAATTTTCTTGATGTTGTACTAAAGCTAAGTAAATTGAATGAACATCATCACTTATAGAAAAATTAGAAAGCACTGTATTTAAATAGAATGATGTCCAAAATAGCTCAGTAGCTAGGCAAATATATTCTTGGTAATAAGAGAGTTGGCTAGTCCAGACAATCTCATGAAAGGACACAGATGAAACTAGAGAGATTGGCTAGAGAACTAATTATCAATTGAATATAGAGATATATTTAAAGGATTTTATTTATTGCAGTCTGTGAAATGAATTTTTACATATATTTAAGAAGTGTAGAGAAATAGACAATCTTCTTCATTAGAACCTTCTTTTCCCTATTATTGTAATCAAAAATTACATCACATACTGCAATTTCAGTAGCTGCTTAGAATATATGATTGACTACATGGAATCTATATGGTTTAAATAAAAAGCAATCATGATATGAAATAGGGAATTCAAAAGTATCAGAAAAGATAGGACTGAGTTGAAAAGACAAGAGACAAAGGTAATAGTTGAATCAGTTGGAACAATGCTGTCTTCTTTATCCCAGTCTGACCCAATATGTGTCTCTTTTGAGCTCTCTAGTTGAACAACATGTAGTGGGCATTTAAATGAGGTTCCATAGAAGCAGTTAGCATACCATGTGTCCTATAACAGACAAGGGCAGGTCAGCCATGAAAGAAATGAGATAGAAGCATGAGAAAAGTAATCACTGAAGTTCACACTTTTCAAACAAGATCTTTTACTACCTCTTTTGTGGAACATGAAGAGACTGCCTCATATTGAAGAATGTTCGCTGACAGAACTCCTTTCCCCTGCTGTGGGAGGAAAGCTAAGGACTGCTGAACTACAGTTGCAGCTCTGTTAGGATATCCCATGAATTTTCCTGTCAAATGGCAGAAGGCTAGGCCTAAGTTAGTGTGGTAGGGAGTTGCCTCCAATGTGCTTTGAGGAGTTTCTAAAAGCATTTCTGTCACCAAATACCTCCCATAAGAAAGCACTTGGAAGTCCCATCATAATATTCATTCCTTTTACATAAAGGAGATCTTAACCAGACTCAGGAAGACCTTCCTAGTGACACATAGTCTACCCAAGAGGTATATCCATGAGTGACCTGAACTGTATAGGTTTCTCAGCTTGGTTCCACATCCTATTGGGATCCAGAGGGAGCGGATCCCAAGACAAGCATAGTTGGGTGGCAAGAGTAGGGTGAAGACAGAAAAGTCTGAGACGTAGTAAACATTCCAGATTAAAAATAAAAACAATAAAATGTGGTCCTATGCACACCATCCCATGGCGAGAATATCGGGTTTCTAGAGGCAATGAAACTAAGGGACTATTTGAGAAATAGAAAGCCATTGGAAAGCAAAGTGAGATGGTTAGTACTCAACATAAACTTTGCCTACCCCACAATTTTGCAGTCAAGTCCTGACTTTGAGTTAGGAGAGGAACAACTTTGGTGGCAGTCATTTATGACTCATGTATGATTGTCAAATGAAGTAAAGTAGGAGAAGTCACAGAACTCTGACAGACTCGGGCTTCTGACTCTCTTCTGAATGTCAGTGTTGCACAGGGATCTGACATCAGAAATTTATCTTCCTTGTTAACAAAGAGGGACGGCTTTAACTGGCCACTGATTTTTGAGCTAATAATCTGCCACATTTGGAGATTCCATTACAGAATTCTCATGTTATTTTCTTACTTTCAGTAGAACTGAAGAAAACAGTAAACCAGAAATGAAAGTGATCTCTGCTGTCTCTCTGGGGTCACAGGCCAGTCACCTGCACATCCTGTACCAGTCAGGTTATCTGGACAAACAAGGAGAGGGAGCGGTGCTACATATCAGTCAGCACATTTTATCTCACTGCTTTCCGCCGTTAAAATGCCAGCATAAAGAAAATTAAGCCAGGTGACAAACCACCACAAGAAAAGATTGTTTTTCCAAATTTTCTTGCCTGAAGAAGGTAAAGGAAAATATTAAAGGTAATTGGGTCAGGCTTCAGTAACTTAAGTGTCATATACCACCCACTATGCAACCCCCCAGATAGCCTGCAGGATTAATAATGATACAAAAGCAAAAAAGGAAAAACTCAACTGTTTGAAAACTCGTGAAGTTTCCTCAGGAAGGAATTCAAAGAAGATAAAATAAATGAATCCTGTCCACTAGGCTGACTAAAGAGTAGCAATTGTATTGTCAATACTGCCAGGACTCAAATGCCCCCTCAGAATTCAGAATTAGAGGTAATTGTAACCTCTTGATTTAGACAAATGGACAATAGACATCTACCTGAAGGTGAAGAATGGTTTTACTAACTGTCTTGTGTGGTAATTGACAGCAGCTGACAATGAAAACGGCAGAGAGGTAGGTTAAGAGGTCAGTCATCTGCCAAGACCTATAAGCCTGGAGCATGATTTGAATGTTACACATGGGCACCAGGAAAGGCTGTGCACGTGTGACTGTGGGTGTAGAACTCACCGATCCTGGATCAGATAATTTATGTTGATGTTTCTTCTCATGTCACATGTCAAATCATGCCTCACTGGCTGCTGCCAATTTCATCAGACCCAGTATACACAAGGAACTGTGCAGGGTGAAGGTTTTCATTGGCCCTTGTCCTTAGATCATTAGTTCGTAGTTTGCAATTAGAGAACTGCTGCAACAATAATTCAAGTAATCATAATTTTTAAAAAGAAAAGCATTTAAGAATATATTCAAAGTTGTGTATTATTATTATTAATATACCATTGGGACTAATAGCAAAAGCAAAAAAAAAAAAAACAACTCAAAAACTAGAGACAAACTAAAGCCCATCAATACACTGAAATATTAATCAGGCATTAAGCAAAATGAGGTGGATTTATAAATTTATAAATTTTGAAAAGATGTCCATAAAATGCCTTAAATCATTAAAAATTAAAAGAGTTTGGCCAGGCGCAGTGGCTCATGACTATATTCCCACCGCTTTGGGAGGCCAAGGCGGGCAAATGGCTTGAGTTCAGGAGTTCGAAACCAGCCTGGACAACATGGTGAAACCCTATCTCTACAAAAAATACAAAAAATTAGCCGGCCATAGTGGCACACACCAGTAAACCCAGCCACGTGAGAGGCTGAGGAGGCAGGAGGATCAGCTGAGCCCAGGAAGGTTGAGGCTGTAATGAGCCGTGAGCACACCATTACGCTCCAGTCTGGGCAACGCATTGAGACTCTGCCTCAAAATTTTTTTTAATTTTTAAAAAAGAATTAAATTGAGAAAAAAATACATATTTTGATTCCATTTTTTTGTAAAAAAAGAAATTTTTTAGATATATGAGAGGAAAAGAATCTCAAAGAGTACACTTGAGGATGCACTTGAGGAATAGGTTTGAAAAGAGTAAGATTTGGATTTTATTTCTTACTGAATATACTCTTTACTACTTACATGTTTTGAAATGAGCATAAATTCGTTTATTAATTTTTTAAAATAGCCAATTAATTTCTTCTTTAAAAACGGGAAAATGGTAAAATAGAAAAAAACAATATGGAAAGAGCTGAGAAGTATGGTTCAAAACTGTATTTTTGTGGGCAGATCACTTGAATTGCCAGGGGTAGTTAATTTTATTGTACTTGCTTAGTTTGTGTTCAATTCTATTGGATAACTTAAGATCTATATTTTCTCTTTAGAATGCCAATGTGTGTGTCTGGCATGTGTGTGGTTTCTGATAGTACACTGAGAGAAAGAAAGAGAAAGTGTTGCATTATTTCTACTTTTCTTATTTTTGTTCTCCATTTGGGGAGGTCCTTTTTATTCTTTTTCTCCTTCCCTCATTTCTTTCTCTTTTATTACCTAATTTTTATATTTTTATTTGTGCTAAAACTGTGTATTATTCATGAATCTTTTGCTTACAAGAGACAGAAACCCAACTCAGACAAGCTTATGCCATAAAAAGGAAGTTGGGTTAAATTTTTTCATCAAGATTTTCCTTCCTTCCTTCCTTCCTTCCTTCCTTC
>NW_012103321.1:3346464-3356705 GCF_000951045.1 Mandrillus leucophaeus | reverse complement strand
CTTTCTTTCTTTCTTTCTTTCTTTCTTTCTTTCTTTCTTTCTTTCTTTCTTTCTTTCTTTCTTTCTTTCTCTTCATTTTTCTACCTCTCATTGCTGCTTTTGTCTATATTGCTTTCATTCTCAACCAGGGTGTTCCTTCAGGGTAGCAAAGATGGCAACCGTGGCTTCCCTAGGCTTACATCACCATCTGAGCTAACAAAACTAAGAGCACAAGAAAGACTGCCTCTTTTTAAATAGGTCTAACCAATCCTCTGTCCCTGTGCAATCTTTATGGCCAAGAGGATGTGAGATCCTGATTGGCTAGTCATGGTCATGTGCCCATCCCTATAGTGAGGGAGGCAAGTGTTCAACCCCTTTACCAATGTAGGGGAAAGAAGGGTTCTCAGAAGATAAAGGTAACAGCTCTTAAAAGAAAAAAGAAGGTCTGCTAAGCAGGCAAAAACAACATGGAATATTAAGTGTCATATTTCATATAAAGAAGTAACAGAGCCACCTTCATTTTCTTGGGCTTCCTAAAGGTTTGAAAGTTTCCCTGCCCAAGGCTTCTATACTTTCTTCTAAATATTTCTCACTGGATTAGAAGATATGGTTGCTTTTGATGTTCTTACCTGTGTATCCTGTTATGAGCAAAAAGTTTGCTCTATTTCTCTGGTTTGTCCAACTGGCCTGTCATTTGCCTTTCGGTGATTTATCTTAAAAGGAAGTTATGGTAAAATGAAAAATTTTGACTTTTAAAACACCTTATTTGATTACAAGGGGAAAAAATACAGTGTTTCAGATACAGTTTTTGAAAGTCTTGAGCTGGTGAGTTATTGCATAAAAATAACTTATGTTCTTTTTCCTGAGCCAGCAGCCCTTTAAAAAGCAGGTGTTCCGGATACTAGAGATGACAAACAGCTTTATAACTAATGCGAGGAAGAGCAGAGGACAGTGGACTCCTCTGCCAAGTGTTAAAGCCAAGGGGAAATATTCCAAAATGGACTTTTCTGTAACTATCTCAAAACAGGGGAAGCCAGAGGATTAGTAAAACAGTAAGTGTACAGTCTATTCACTTTGAAGCCTGACATATTAGCCAGTTTGCTAAGGGCATACATTTATGTAGATCTTTTAAAGGGAAAAGATTTTTCTTTCAGCCAAGAATAAAGATACAATAGTTTTTTTCTGTCTTCAGCTCATTTTAAGTATCATCAACGTCTGTTGCATAGTCTACTTGGAGTGAGACTATTTTTATGCAGTTTGCAGAATGCACACTGGATTCTTAACACACTGACTGTAAAGGCTTATTTCCTGATTATTAAGTTGTTTTAGAGAGAGGAAGAAAAAGATATGTTAGGTATAGGTTAGAGAATCATGCAGGCTCTCCTTCTGTTTGAAGAAGCACAGTGGACCTGGATGCAGCCCCTCAGCCACTGAGCACAAGGATAAAATAGTGTTTTGTTTTGTTTTTTAATATTCCCAGTTTCCTTCTTTTGGAACATCTACAGAGCACATCAGTAATTTCCTTCTAGCATTTATTGATGAGTTTTCTACCAAACATCAATTTTTCCCATACTGTGTAACTGTCATATTCATCTGTTACCATTCACGTAAATCTGTAGCTAGTTAGCCACCTGTTTTCCCCCTTTCGACAATACTGCCATCTGTTTTGATGGAATGGTTTGGGATGGATGTTTAGGGAGCAGGTTCAATGGGGATGATTTTTCACCTTCCCAAGAACAGAACAGTCCAATAGAAATACTACATAACTGAAATATGTGATTTTAAAGTTTCTAGTAGCTGAATATTTTTAAATTAAAAATTACTGGTGAATTTTTATTTTAGAATACTTTATTTCAAAGTAAGACTTTGAAATCCAGTGTTTCTATTACCTTCATAACACGTCTGAATTCGGACTAGCTATATTCCAAATGTTCTATGACTACATATGGCTACTGTATTAAACAGTGCCATAGAAGGACTAGAAGGACTCTGTAGGCTCTATTTAAATTATCCACTGTGAACATATGGTCCTTTTATATAACACTACCTAGTTCTGAGTAGCTTAGGATACTGTGAACATAAAATTGTTTTTTTCAAAAATCCTTGTTTTCTCAAATCTGTACCAAGATTCCAAGTTATTTTCCCTTAGTCAATCTAGCTACTAAAAGTCATTTCCAAAGTCATGACAGATTTTAGAAAACGTGGAAAGTTAGAGGTGAGGAGAGGTGCTCAAAATGTATAGCTCGTAATTCTTAAGTTAAATTCTATATTAGATAATGACATTTTTAAGAAAGTATCTACCTGGTTATTTATGATTCTCATAGACTTTTCATCACCTTCATGATTTCTGCTACACCTGACTTACTCTCACATTTATTTTATGTTCTAGTCTCAATTCTCCAAGGTTTTGGAACAGTTAGTCTCCTTTTTACCTTGGCTACATTTCTAATAGCAGTGACTGATCCTCATGTCAGAGGATGCCCTAGGAGTTTCTACTTTCTCTTAAGACCTGCTTTCTAGGGATGACTAGTATGTGGTGACATTGATCACATCAAGGCTTTGCAAACCCTGTCTCTACTAAAAATATAAAAATTAGCTGGGCATCATGGCGCACACTTGTAATCCCAGCTACTTAAGAGGCTGAGGCATGAGAATCACTTGAACCCAGGGGGCAGAGGTTGCAGTGAGCCGAGATCATGCCACTGTACTCCAGTCGGGACAACAGAGTAAGACTCTGTCTTAATAAATAAATAATAACTCTAAAGCTAAAATCAGTAAAGCTGGGGTTTGAACCCATGGAGTCTGAACCTTGGGTTAATATCCTTAAATCCTCTATACTATAGGGTTACACTGGACTTTGAATTTAAAAGCATTTATTACATCAATAATTACTTTCTTTTCTTTTCCTACAAACCACCTTTAAAAAATTCCCCATGATTTACAAGGAACTTTTTTTTTTTTAAATCAGCCATCAGCTTTTTTTTTTTTTTCCATCTAGCTCAATATGTAGTTAGCATTTTTCTCCTTGTTTTTTTCTAAAAATGACCATATGTCCCCAGTCCGGGGAATTTGGTACT
Source organism: Mandrillus leucophaeus (assembly GCF_000951045.1). Lineage (NCBI taxonomy): Eukaryota > Metazoa > Chordata > Mammalia > Primates > Cercopithecidae > Mandrillus > Mandrillus leucophaeus. Next base: position 3,353,649 of record NW_012103321.1, on the reverse strand, counting down.
AGAAGCTACACATTTGGGGAAGAAAGTAAAATTCACAAGATAGTCATATCTAAGAAGACTGAAAATCTTACTTCATTTTCAGAACTAGTCTTTCTTCCCAAAAGTTGTTTGGAATTAGGATTTATTCTGGTTTGGAACAGTGGTGATTATAATTACTTAAGCATTCCATTCACTGACAGCTTTCTGCTGCTACTTAGACATAACGATTCTAGCATCTTTGTGGGGCTTATCCAAGGGCAACAGGTTTCTGTCCTATTAACTCACTAAAAGCTGCTTAAAGATAAAGCCAGAGACTAAAGTCAGTTATAGCTTTAATCCCCATTGGATCGAAATCCCCTTTGTCCATTTCATAGCCATGTGCATCATCCATAAACCAATCTAATTATTTCCAAATGCATGTCCTTACTCTCAAGTTAGAATAGATAAGTAAAATGATAAATTACTTGTATTATAAAGACAACAGAAACTCTGAATCCAACTATATCAGTGGATTTATATCATAGTAATATCAAAGCACAGATTATATGCTATAGTACAATTATTATCTAAATGAAGAGAGGAGACTTAATAGTTACCTCTAGGACCAGAAGCAATTAAAAATATAATGCTGTTACAATTGATAAGTAATCAATAGAATGTATTTTCATTGGTTTTATAGTCTGCAGCCATGTCAGGTCCACATGCATGTGGCATGATGTTCGGAGGTTGACCTGCATTCCTCTTCAAATCATTTAACCACACTCGGCTGACCTGCATTCCTTTTTAAACAACCTAATCAAATTTATTTCAAATACCAAAACCTTCAGTTAGAGATTTAGTCTGTGTTTTTGCACACGTGTGAAATCTCTAGTGTCTAAATGTGCCCTTGCCTAAGAGTACTCCCTGTTTACAGAATATAAATTTCATAAGATTTCCCAATTTTTCAGTCTCAAGTGAACTTTCTCATTTTTTTCCCTGAAACTGGAAATCCCCAATCAAGGTCAGACTACCCGAGATGATGTTTGGTTTTCTGCATGTTGGCCTATAATCAGGGAATCATTCTGGGAGGGAAAGTATAGGTGCCCCTCCCTATAGATGTCTCTCATCCCCTTCTCCCCCTCGCCTTACATAGTCTTTAATCTGTGAGATATACCAGTTGTTGAAAGCACCCATTCTAGGCCTGCATCATAGAAAATATTTCTCTTTCCTATTGCCCACGTTGGAAAGTAGTATAACCCAGTAGGCAAATTACTAATTTGGAAGCCTTTGTATAGTAATTCTATGGTATAGCATCCACTAGAGGACTTGCCTGCATATGTAATAACTAAGATATTGCTATACACATATGTCATGTTATGAAAATAAATGTGGTGCCCATTCAGCAAGGGTATGGCATATTCATTTATCCCCAGGATGAATACTCTGATGTAGGAGGGCTATTTATTTCACCAATAGAGAAAACAAACCTAAGAAAAAATTAAATAAGTCTGTACAATTTGTAGGGTTTTAAACACTCCTCAGCTATTAAAATAACCACTTTTTGGTTAAATAACAGATCCATGATATCAATTTACATTAGTGACCAAAGTAGTTATTAATGAAGATTTAAAAAAAACAGTAGAATACAAAGGGAGAAATGATGGTGTCAAAGAAGAGAACCAGAGAACATTGATTTTATTCATGCCCTTATAATAGAAGAACACCCTAAATCTGAATATCAGGATGTTTCTGTAGGTTTATTTTCCCTTAGACTTTTACAGAGAAGAATAGACAAATTACAGGTGGGATGATTTATTGTTTGGGTAGTTTTGCAGTCAGGGGAATCTAGGTCAGTTAGCTGAAGAGGAAATGTTTATCTCTGTGTCTAGCAAGTTTCAGAGGGACAAACAGTTTTAATCTCAGCTAATCATTCATAAGATAGAGAATGGGAAGTTGAAGTGCCTGTGTCTGGTCTTATCAGCACATCCAGGCAAAAAGGGGAAAGTCTGTGTTTGGCCTTGTCCTAGGTAAACAAAGGAGTCATCTGTGAATCTTATAGGGGTCGTGAGAAAGAGTGGGCTGTGAGTTTTATTTAAGTCACATGGGCAAGGGTGGCTTTTTGTGGTGAGCCATTTCCTGGAACACTAAAAAACTGAGGGATTTTTCAATCATCACTGTTTTCTGGGAGCACCAGGCTCAGATAGATTTCACCGTTGTCACTGAAAACCTCATTCAGACCAGGGGCAACAGTGGACAGACAGGGAGATGTGATGTGACCCAAGGGGAGTCATTCAAATACACCTGAATTTGGCCACCTTGGGAGGGTAAAGGCTTTTCAGTAAAAGTATCCAGGAAAAAGCAACCTATCGAAGACAATGTGGATAGAATCCCTGAGAAAAGCAACCAGTCCAGTGGGGCTCAGGTAGCTGTAGAAATACCACTTTTCAATCAAAATTGAAGGTTTACAGATGACGCTGAGTGAGGACAGGAAAAGAGTCCCTCAAGGCTTAGGTGGAGAGTGAGCCCAAGTCAGCCTCAGTGCTAACCTGCCAAATCCCAGCTGTTGGGTTAAAGTAAGAGTAGTTCAATCCAGTCATGAAGTCTATACATTGCCTGCCTGAATGGAGTTTGAAATTCATAGTTCCTGTCTGTATTCTAGCTGCTACACAGATTGACTGTACTCTCTGATGGTAACTTATTAGGGAAGATAAGCACAGCAGAAAGATCGTAGCCCCCAAATCACATGATTTCCAGAAAACGCGTTAGTCCCTTGCGGATAGTCTCTCTATATATTTGCCTCAAAATGCCTCATAACACATGGCAAGACACTCATTTATCTGATTGTGTTTCTTCACATGTCTAATAGTTTCCATTTAAAATACCAACAACAAAGCTGCTGATGAATGATGTGTAGGAATGGGTAAAACAGAGTAATAGGATTAATTGGAATCCCAGGATAATCTCAGGGAATCCGATTAACAATCCATAAGATTTCTTCTACACTAAATGCTTTATTAAAGCTGTTATATTATAAGCAGTCAAACTTCTGGATTTGGATTTCATCTCCCTCCCCATTATAACTATCAGAGGTGCTAAGAAGATGCAGAATACTAACACTTGGCCCAAGAAGAGAGAAAAAAAGAAATACTGAAGGAAAATAACTTTTTAAAAGTGAAAAGTGATCACAAAAAACAGATCAGGTGAGGAATATCAAATTGTTAGTCACACCCAGCTCGAGCACACAAGGACATACATGGCAAAAAAGATGTGCCTTGGCCTAAAGAAAAAGATAAGGGAAGCACGTTCAGGTAAAAGGAGGTGGAGAGAAAATGTGAGCGTGACCTAAAACCTGCTAGAAAACTAGGTAACTCCATGTTTTTCTATAATGATTTCTTTACTTGTAAAACTCAAAAATGTTCAAAAACTGGATTCCTAATCATTCTTTATCGAAGTCCACAGTTCTTTACTCTTTCTTTTCTGCAGTTATTTCAGAAATTAAAACTACTATAGAATTTATACTTCTCTTCAGCATCCATATTTATACTTAAGCTCTCTGGCTTTTATGTAAAATACCCAGAGAATTTTCTCATGTTTTATAATATCTACAGGGAAGTGTAATATGTTCATATTTCCTATTATTATTTACCAAATATTCTAAGGATTATTTACCAAATATTCTAATTATTACCAAATATTCTAGGATTATTCTAATATTGTAAGAATTGCACTTCTTTGTCCTCTTGTGATTTGGCGGAGCCACACAATTAGTTCAGGCCAATGAGCTGTGAGCAGAAGTGATTTGTGTAACTTCTGAGCCGAAGCATTTAATTCCTAGTATAAAATATTCGAGGGATGTATTTCTCTATCTAGAATTACCAGCAATATTGTTGTTAGTGGCTCCTCCACGGGGCTACAGTCTTTTCTTTTTTTTTTTTTTTTTTTTTGAGGCAGTGGGTGGATGAGGTCTCACCCTGTCTCATAAGCTAGAGTATAGTAGAGGAATCATAGCTCACCGTAACCTCAAATTCCGGGCTTCAAGGTTTCCTCCTGCCTTGGCCTCTCAAAGTGCTGAGACTGCAGGCATGGGCCACTATACCTGGCTTGGGAGTCTTAAAGTGAGAAAGACATGAAGTAAAGATGCAGCCCATGGGCAACTGTTGTACAGTGAGAGCAAGGAATACATTTTTATTAATCTATGGAAGTTTGGGGTTGTTGCTATGGGATTATTTGTTACTGCAGCACAACCTAACCTATCCTGATGGATATAATCAAATTTGCATAAATATTTAGTCTGATTCTTGATATAAATAACTTATAATTACATATATACAGTGGGAGCCAAGCAAATAAAACTCAACTCCAGAATAAAAGAGCAGCCTGACCTGACCAATTACAGTTCCCAAACAGAATCAGAATGACCCAGACTCATCAATGAGAATAAAAAATCTGAGCTTTTACCATAGATTTGGATGGTTAAGTCAAATCTACACTTTAAAAATAGAAAAAATAAGGAAGATTTTTTTCTATTTGATCATCAATAGTGTTATGGTAGTTTTATCCAATTTCTGTAGCACAATAAAGATATATTTATAGAAATTGGGTAAAAGGATAGAGGAGACAGATGTTTAATTGTAATAATTAAATGAACAAATTACTGGCAGCTCTTTGGCAGATGATATACAGAGTGAAATGCATTTTTGTACTAATTATTTTCAGTAGCTAACTCTTGAGTATAAAAATGTGTTCAGTGTTGAGGATCCAAATATGAGTAATATGTACACCCTGTCATCATGATGGGAACTGACAATTGAATAGAAGGGGATAAGAAACAGACAAGAAACAGAAGTATGTTAAGTGCTTTAAGAGGAGTACACCCTGTGCTGTGGCAGGCATGGGTGGGGCATCCTAAAAAATGGTAAATGAGTCAGTGGCTGTGCTGCTGCTAAGCCACGTCTAGGGAATAACTAGCCCATAGAGGCAGCTGCTTGATTAGAAAACTGAATGCCAGAAACTGGTTGTCAGTAAGAAGCAACATAAGGACTACTTCCACACTTTGGTATATCAATTTGTAGTTAGAATTTGGCAAGGGTATGTACAGGAGAAGCAAACCAATAAACAGTCCAAGGAAAGCAAACACACAGCCTATGTGGGAAAGTGTATATAAGCCTAGATTTAAATCACACTGTAAAAACAATCACATGGAAACAATGCTAAATATGTAATCAAAAACATGTTAGAAACCAAAAAAAAACCAAAAGAACTATAAAAAATAGAGGAAAATATACGAAACAACAACTCAAAAGATTGCTCTTTTACACTGTGGCATGCTATTCCCTTGGCTATGCAAAAAAAAAAAAAAAAAAAAAAAGAAAAAACACTTTATTTATTTCCCAGGACAACCCACTTTCTGTACATACAGCAGTATCAGGCCCCTTCTTGTTGAATCATTTACACTGAATTAACACCTGGCTCGACCAGAGCTAATGAATATTTAGGACAGTTGGAAGGAGATGATCATTTATAATTCTTCAGTAAATGAATCCTTCAATAAATTAAAATGATTTTCAAAAACAGGGTGTCAAAATATTTAAGAGAATGGAAATAAAGTATGTTCTCTGTAGATCATGTGAAGGGTGACACCAATCCCATCCATATCTACTGGATGAAAGCAAGATGTGCTTTTCTCAAAATTTACACTAGGAAAAAAAAAAAAAAAGAGGCAGTTTTATTTTAACCAGATGTGAACAAATTAAACCCAATATTTTCAAGTATTTTTAGTGCCACATGATGTCATCCAATTTTATATTTTCTACTGGGGGATAATGTGTATTTTTAAAATTGTGAAGCCACTTTCCATGTATGTACTTAAGTCTTACACACGATAAATTACAATAAACAAATTACAACAGCACAGGACATGATCTTGGCTGTTTATGTCAACAGTCAAGAAAGACATTTAGGTTTCAGTAGGAAATGGAATTAGACACATGTGAAATGTCTTCCGCTGGCATTCAAGGTAGTCCTCATTTCAGTGACGATGGTCCTGGTCCAAACAGGTCCAGGGCAAGCATTACTCTGCCTATGCCCTCCTAGTACAGCGCAGCCTGTGGACTCCACAAAGGCTGAAGGCAGTCTTAGGCTAGTTATTCAGGAAGCCCCAGCTTTAAACAACCAGAGCCTTCCTTTTTTGTTGTAACAAGATCACACATCCCCATTGCTACTACCCAGATAGTGCCGGGTGTCCCAGGATCTTGGCACTGCTCTTGTCCTCTGGAACTGGCAAGGGAATGAAGATGCCTCTAAACTGACCAAGACTTACTTCCTCACGCTTTTCTCTGGGGCAGCATCAGGCAAGCAGTCATACCCTGGAACAAGAGTGTGGTCCTCAATGGCTTTGCTGAGTGAACTTCTCCGAGTCATCTCGCCTGGGAAAGAGATTTCTCAAAGATCATTTGAAGCTTTCCAGAGGGCAACAGCGAGACAGTCGTGAGCCAAGGTTACCATAAATGCTTCCACAACCCCTGATTTCATTTCGGAAATAAGGAAAGAAGTAGTCACCACTGCAGGCGTTGCTGACTCCTCATCCAGCAGCCTCCCACCCCCAATCCCTCAACAATTAAGATACAATAAAAGTAAAGTTAATATTACTGTAGGGCCATTGGTACATTGAAACGTCATTGAATTAAAAAGTCTTTATTTCAGCCCAAGATCTTCTCCATCCACCCACACTTGAGCACAGAACATTCCAGGCAGGCAAAGCCACCCGTGCCCTCCTCTCCTTGGCCACGTCCTCAGGGGTGGGCGAGCTTCAGGGAGAGGGGTGGGGGTGACGACTCCGTGCCAACGCAAAATACTCTGCCAAAAGGCTTCTCAGACACGAGTTTCCCAGGGCCATGCCCACCTTCCGTTCCCCGCCTTCCTGAGTCTCTTCTCCCGGTTTATGCTGGAACCCTGGAATGGTCTGGGGACCAATGAGATGGCAGCGGTTGACGCTTGGATCACGGTGAGGGGGCGATTTCCAGGGGGAGAGGCCGCGAAGCAAGGAAGGGGGGGCAGGAGGAGAAAAGTGGGAAGCCGGGACAAAAAGTAGGCGGGGAGGAGAGGAGAGCCCCAGTTGGGGAAAAGCAACGGCAGTCGAGGTAAAAAGAGCGAAAGGTAAAGAAAGAGCAGGTTCGTGAACAGGAGCCGGCGGGCAGGCCGGGGGATCCCGGGCGAGGAAGCGGCGAG
>NW_012103321.1:3311141-3345974 GCF_000951045.1 Mandrillus leucophaeus | reverse complement strand
AACGGACCCCGCGGGGAGGCGAGGGGCGAGGAGCTGGCGGCTCAGCCTTTTCAAGTTTGCACCAGGCGACCCTGGCGGGTGTCGCCCCGTGCTCCCCAAGCCCGGGGCCCCCTTTGTGCCGCGAGTCTCGGCTGCTTGGGACAGCAGAGGCGTCTCTGCAGAAAGGGTTTGGGGGGAGGTCTCTATAGTAACAGTGGTGGCGGCAGCGGCTGTTTTACTGGGGAAAGGGGGAAACAACCCCCGCCTCTGTTTCCAAAGGATTGTTCTTTTCATTTGCCTGCCTCATGTGGTTCTTATTCTTGCTGCCACCCGGGATCGTATCGCAGGCAGGGATGGGCAGTGCCGCGGTTCGGAAGAGCTGAGGTAAGGAGGGGCGAAGTAATAGTAATAGCGACGGTACTAACAACGGTAGCAATAGCTGTAGAAGAGGGACGTCTGGTGTTGCTGCCGCCCCTCGCTCATCAGCACGGGCTCCCCGACTGCCCTGTCCAGCCCGGGCTCCGTCAGCCTCCCTCTAATGCTGTCCTGCGTCCCAGGCTGGTCCGCGTCAATTTCAGCGGGGACTGTTTCTCTCTTGGCCTTCTCTCTTGGCGATGACTTTCATCTGCAGGTGGTAAGTGGGGTGAACCCAATTTTGGCTATTGTCAAAGGCCACATTTTGTTTATTTCATTTTTACGAAAAGAAAAGAGGGAAAATTATGAGCCATTACTGGCAGCCATACAGTTTCCACAGGAAATACTAGCATTCTTTGAGGAACACGCTACTGCTTGCAGCGAAGAAAGTCTTAGGAAACAAAAAGGCAACAGCATTGTTGCTCATTTTCAATGGACCTCTAGGAGGGGGGGAAACGTGTTGTTTTTTCCTGTGGTAACGTTGCTTTCCTTGGGAAAGTTAATTAAGGAAGCATTACTGTCGGTGCCCCTTTTCACTTGCTGGAGGCAGGGTCCGATTCCTCTTGGCTGTTACTGACAAGTGCCCATCAAAGAGCCCAGAGGAAGAGAGAACTGCTGCAGGACAGTCTCGCCACACACCACGTGCCGTGGAGCCTGGCCAGGGTGCAGTTTGCAAAATGAAATAAGGGCTGTCTGGGGAGGTTTATGAGGATTACATGTGTGCAAAGTATGTCAGTTCTCCAAGGTGTCACTCTAAACACGTAATTTTCAAGCACTACTTTCGTTGCTGAATCTGCAGGAAGGGAAAAACCTAGTTTTCTTTTATGGAGCAGACATCTCAATTGGGAATGGGTTGAAATCTGTATTTCATTTGTACATATTGAAAATTTAAAAGGCAAAGAACAAGGTGTAGGAAAGCAGTATGCTAATGTGTACACATCTGGGAGAGAAAGTCTGTTGGCTGTTTCTGATGCATCTCAATGTTAAATTACATTCAGCATGGTTAGAGTACAAGGAGACACCTTTAAGGAGTCCTCAAGACTATTTGAAAGGTGCTGTATTTTGGTACTGATCGTGGAAGTCTCTCTAGAAAGGGAGTATTAACTGAGGATTACCCATAACTAAATATGTATGCATTAACAGGTCTGGAATCAGAAAGTAGAAGATAGTGCTTCTCTTAAGAATCTTTTGGACATGTCAGAATAAAATACAGAATGGGATTTTTGAAAAGAAGGGGTATAATTTTGAGTATAAATTTCATTTTCTCCATAGCAAGCGTTTCATGAAGAAAGGTTACAGATAGTAGATTTGAAATGATGCTGCATTCATGAATTTGACTGTTACCATTTGTTGATATCCAAAAGGAAGTGACTAGAGCAAATGCATTTCTCTGTCTACTTTGTCACAACTTTGCTAATTCCAGACAGTTGTTCTGGTGCAGGTGTACAGTGGAAATGCAAGCCAAGAAACTGTGTGTGCTATTGTTTTGGAAGAAATTGTAGCAGTACTTTACTGCTCTTAAGGGAAACCCACACAAACATCTAATACAAACAAATGATCCTTGATATTATCAGAAAAAGCCTGGAGCTGTTTTTCTTGCCAGATGTAAGGCATGTCTTGTCAAAAGAGGAAATCTCCCAAGGAGCAGGTGCATCATTATAGGAAACACAAGGGAATTTCTCTTTTAAATGCAAAATCTAATTGAATAGCAACAAGAGAATCAGTAACACTCTTAGAATAGAAGCTTTGTTTTTGGCAGTTTGTCAGGTTACAGTTGCAAACCACATAGGAGAAATATGTGTCTTGGGAGAAAAATGATATCCTGGTGAAAATCAAATAGTTGCTTCTGTGAAACTTTTACCCTTATGTACTTATTTCCTTGCGCCCATTTGATTTCTATGCAGATTCACTTGCAGGAAGTTATTTATGGAAAATGAATCAATAACTTGTTTGCTTATATCATATATACTATGCATGATTTTGCACTTTACGGGTTAGGTAACTAGATTTTATATTTTATGGTTTGCATCTTAGCTGTTTTTTACATTTTTGAAATTAATGATCAAAATATGTGTTAAAATAATTTTTAATTGATGTGACTGACAGCTGGGCCCTGGGAAAGTACTAATTGATTCCTAAATAGTTATTGTGCAATTACTTTTTGCTTATATGTAATACAGCAATATAAAATGCATAGTCTTTTCACAAGGAACGTTTTCATGGGAAATAGGACCCATGGAAAATTAAATGACACAAAACATCAAAGAACACATTTCATAATCGAGTGCCTAAGATGCTAAATAGTAATTGAAAATCTCTGAGGAGAGAGTGATCAAATTAGCTTAGATGTTATATCAGTTTTTCATTGCTGGATAACAAATCCCCACAAAATGCAGTTACTTAAAATTGCTACTATAGCTCATGATTCTGGTGGTCAGCAATTTGAGCTGGGCTCAGTAAGATGGTTCTTCTGCTATTCTCAGTTAGGTTCCCTGCTGGCGGTGTAACTGTGAATGGCTTTACTTATATGTCTGGCAGTTATCAGACTGTTGGCCAGGGTAACATAACAAGTGGCTGGGATATGTACCTCCCGTTCTCCGACAATCAATCCCCTCACCTTCTTTACGTGGCAAATCAAACAGTGTTGTAAGAGCAGCAAAAGAACAACCTGCAATGCAAAAGCAACTTTAAAGCCTCACCTTGAATCACATTAGCTACTCTCCCATTAGCCATATCAAATCAGAAGGTTACACCAGATTCAAGGGGTATAGAAAGAGTCCACTTATGATGAGAAGGAGCTGCAAAAAATTAGAGCCAGTTTTTGTGATCTACTACATGTTTGAGAATACGTGTATCTAGCAGGTGTTTTCTGCTGAAAATAATATGTTAGGAGAGCATATTGGAGCCTACTTATCAATAGCCCAGGATTTAGGTTAAGGAACTGTCCAGTAACTCATTGTCCTGCATTTTTTTTTTCTGTAAACCCCAGGTAGAGGAAGTATGACACAATGATAATAAATTTTAGTCATATCCTTCCGACAGTGGTGTTGGGATGGTTTGGAGACAGGGGGCTGGTGGCAGGGTGAGCTGGGCATTGTCGAAAGTTGATGGTTTTGACAAAAATGGAGGCAGGAAAATTGGAAAGGGATCGATCTGGGAGATCCCGTATTTAGGATGAGGTGACTGATTATAGGGAGTTAGTAAAAGCAAAAAGTCGAAATCATTCTGAGGTTTAAAAAAACTTAAGTGACTGAAAGAATGATTGTGCTTTTGTGAGAAATAGAGAAATCAATAAGTGATTTATTTGGGGGCAGGAGAAAAATTCAGTTCCAGAAAGTTTGATTAAAAGAGATAAATTGAATAGTACTTTATATTCTGTGAAAGTACTTTATAAGCTGCAGAGTAGGCTATGAATGTTAGCTATTGTTTAGTGTTTAAATCACAGTGCTCTATTGTATATAGTTAAGTTTCTTTAGGTGTATAGCAACAGAAAACAAAATACAACCTCAGGGATTCCCTAAGATGTCAAAGGGAAGTCAGAACCACTACTCTCAGGATGGAAACAGAACTTACCTAGGGAGTAGAACTGATGTTCTTTCTCCAAGGCACAGCTGAAGGTCTGCCCTTAGAGTGCTTTGCTCTTAAACTGAGCATACCAGGCAAAGAACACCTTTGACTTAATTTGAGTGCCATGCACACTCCTGAGCCAGTAGCACTGACTAACAGCCACACCAGGTGAGTACACAATGTGAAGTGGGTAAGTTCACCCTTAATGGACACTGGAGCACTGCTATCAGAAGTGGAGATGGACACAAGGTGACAAGACTAGCAAATGCTCACCCCAGATGAACACTTGAAGATTCATTTCGGCCTAGCCATGGGGAAGCAAGAGGTAACAAGGCAGGAGGTGACAACTTAGGCATATTTCCATAGAGTATAGGTGCGTGAATAACAGTTGAACCCATGCTCGTGGTGTAGTTTTCTTGCGGAAAATAAAGAAAAGAGGGTCTGGCACAATGCCTCATCCAGACTCCTTCATAAACGTTAATGGATGTTTTATTAGAAGGGAGAAGAATTCTAAACATGTTCTGCTCTGTCTTTCACCTAAAAACTCATGCAAGGTGCTGTTTCATCAGCCTCATTTTATGGCCAGACTGAAACTCAGGTGGTGCCCTTACCACCAAGTGCAGCTGTTAGGCCAGACAGAAACACCTGGCCTCTCCAACTTCACACAATTAGTCTGAACAGCATACACAGCTGCTCTTTATGGAACGGCCTTGGATGGACCAGCTCAAACCAAAGAATCCGTTTTTATCATTTTTATTGCACAAGTCTAAAACCCCTGAAGATACTCAATAAATGTTAATTGAATGAGTGGATGTGCCATTATCTGGTGCAGTACTGTTTTTTAAAACGGTCTGGTCTGACTTTTCATTATTAAGTGTAGAGTTTGCTATAAAGTCCCTAAGTGCCTTTTGTAGACTTAAATGTTTTAAGGTACTCTTGTCACAGTAATGTAGGTTTTTAAGATCCACCACTCATAAAAATAAACTATTTTTTTCTTTATTGAAACACAGTTGTCTTTAATCCTTGTGTTTGTCAGGACACTTGGTTGCAAATCACAGAAACCCAGTTTATACTTACTTAAGTAGGAAAGGGCATATACTGGCTATTATAAAGGAAAAGTTCAGAAAGGATCCAATTCTGATTTCCTCTTTTCTTCATGGTGGCAAAATTTTCATCTCTAGCTTTAGTCTTACTCCCTGAGAAAAAGAGAATTCAGGACTAACTTTAATTAGACCACTTTGATCACATGCATATGCTTGAACCAGACCCTATGGCTGGAGATTTGGACTATGCCACTTGACTTGGCTTTGATTATGAGACCAGTCCTGGGGGCTTTTGAAAGGGGAGAGTGGTATGTGTGAGGGCAGGTGGGAAGGAGTATATGGGAGTGAAGGAGGTATATGGGAGACTAGTCAGCAGACTCTTCTAAAGCATATAACCTGAGAGCAGGGAAGGGGTAGTTTTTAAAAGAAAATATTGAAAAGAAGAGATAGGAGATGATGTGCATGCAGAAACAGCAGATATCTATTAAATACGATTACACCTGTTTTCCATGACAGGCATATCATCCTCTCACTACACCCCCAAGCCAGAGACCTGGGAATGATCTCGATCTGACCTTCTCCCTTTCTTCATCCACCTAATCAGTCACCAAGACCTCCAGCTCCACTTGCTTTCATGTTTCACTCTTCCCGAGTCACCTCTACAAATGCTGCCTTCAGTCTCTCAGCTTTCAATCCATCCTCCTCACCGCTGCCTGCTTGCTCTTTCTAAAGAATAGATAAAATTGAATTATATAACTCCCTGCTAAGAACCATTCCAAACCTTGTCACAGTCCTGGAGAAAAGTCCAAGCTCTTACCATGAATTCCAAAATTCTCTGCAAGGTGAGTCCTGACTCCTACTGTGGGTGCAGGGGATGGGCAGGTGCTAGTATGTTCAGCAATGCCTCCTTCTAGCTGCCCATATTATCTCCATGCTGGGCTGACATGTATAACTTCAAAGTCTTTAAATGCTTCATTGCATGTGCTTTTACGTGTTGTCTCTGTGGAATATTATTTCTTCTTTCTCAAACTATGAACTATTAAACATTTAGTTATCCTTCCAAACTCATCTCAAGTGTTGCTTTTTCAAGGAGCCTCAGCTGAACATCCCCTCCCAGCCTCTCCCCACATCACACTTTATCCTGTGGTATGTATGACCTTGGATATACATGTCTGTCTCCCTCTGTAGATGAAATGTCTCAAGAGCTGGACTGACTTCCTTATCTTTGTGCATCCTGTGCTCGGTACAGTGCCTTGCCCACCATGTATCTCAATAATTTTTAAATAAATGAAAGAAAAATGTGCATTGAATCATTCATCTTTCATTTTTTCAGGTGATTTTCTTTAGGTATATTCTATTTGCTTTAACTTGATTTTCACATTTGCCTTTGGGATACTGGGACATGAAGACAGGTTTTCTTTGAAACTGCTGCTCAGACACTTTTTCAACAGTTTTCCCGTTGGTTTATATACTTATTTATTACTTGGTCACTCATAACAACCTTAAGGAGGAGGCTGGAAAATATCAGTGGCCCAGAGTAAATCTCTAGGCTAAAATCTATGGGTCAGAGACCAGATGAGGAATCATTTTCCCACTATCATCAGAGAGGATATTTAATAGTTAATATTTATGAGGCACTCTGTTTTGAGTACTTACAAGATGCCTTACAATTACTTTCTTATTTAGTTCTCACAGCCCTAGGAAGGAGGTGTTACTGTTATCATCCTTTTTTTTTTCACAGATGAGGAAACAAAGATTTAGAAATTTGAAGCAGCTTGTCTGCCACTAAGCTCCTTCTTCCTGGTGACTGCCAAGCTGCCAGACCTCACCTGAGTTGTTGGGGAGTAGAATAAAGCTTTGATTGGGCTCTTCCCATTCATTTGTTATGATTTTTATTGTTGTTCTTCTAAGATGAAGTAACCATCATCTTGAGAATAAAACATAGCTGCCTTCTTTGGTCATCAATCATATATATATATATATAAACTATGGAAAAAGATGTCTTTAAAGAGATAAGGGCTCCAGTACTATTGTTGAAATTAAGATCAATTTCTGACTTACAAATTCCAATCATCTTCCTGTGATACTGCTGCTGCCAGAAAATAAAAGCATCTTATGGAAGTTATACTGCTGCATATAAAATGCAGGCCTCTTGAGGAGGCACAGAAAAGCTTGGTTTTGAGAGTCATCCACAGAGCTATTCCATAGATAAATAAAAGAAGCTAAACACTTCGGAAGCCACAGAAGCTCAATACTTCTTAAACTGTTTTCAGTCTGAGAGCCTTAAGAGCATCATATGAAAGCTATGGATTCTTTCCTTGGAGAGAAAGGATATGCATGCATGCCTCACTTTGTATTTAATTTTAGGGATTTCAAGGATCTATTGAATCTCATCTGTGGATTTCCCGGGACTCCATGGACTCCAGGTTAAAGATTTAAGTTTTAAGATTTTTAAGATTTTTCCTTCTGCTAATGCAGAAGGAAGATATTAGTCATTGTTGAGTGTTTACTGTGTTTGACATGTAACCATTTATTCAGTGCTTACCAGATGCCAGCCCTTTTTGAAAGGTACATTATAGCTAAACCATGCATTATGAGTCCAGTTTTAAGCTATGGAGGAGAACGAGGTTCAGAGAGGGAACTTAGAGTCTCCCACTGGGCAAGTACTGAGAATAGAATTAAACAGAGAATCCAGGTTTGTATCACCACTACTTCCTGCTGCTTCCACACTCATTCATGCAACCAAGTGAGGCATAAGACCTGTGCCAATGAAATTTGGATCCTCTGTTGGTCCTGACTTCCCTCAGCCTTCAGCTTCTCTTGTTGAAAGTAAGTTAAGTGGCTGCTTTTGCCACAAGAGTTTCCTGGAATGTGTGCAGTGCAAGAGCAGTCGAGGGCTGGGAAGATCTCAGCTAACTCTCCTCCTTCACCTGTGACAACATTTTGACAGTAGGACAGATAACATCATTAGAGTGACAGCACTACTGGTTTGATCATCTTTAGGTAAGTTTCTACCTCTTACTCATTTCTGAGTACAGTTTGCACACTTGGAAACTTTAACTTAACAGATGCTCAACAGCAAAAATGACTGCAAATTCTCCATGTGACCTCCCTTCCACAGATATTTATTGAGGCCTGTATTCTGGGCTCTGTCCTCCAAGTTGTGGTCACAGCAGTAAGCAGACAGATGTGGATCCTGAGCTCATGGTATTTATAGCTAGCTTATATCTAGGTAGGAAGGGGGCTAATAAATAATTTAAATAAAGTGTGGTAAGTTTTATGAAAAAGGAAGTATCAAGAATTTATTCTATTCAAGTTTCTTCATTCTGTTCAGCTTAAAAATTCTGGTCACAAAACATTATATACTTCTCCAGCCCTTTCTTCCCCCAGGATGTTTAGAGCGCTTCAAGTTTCCAAAAACTTAGTTGACAGAGTCAGGGGGATACGCAGGCCAAGCAGTTAATCTCAGTCCCCCCTTTGCAGATGAGAAGGCAACAGTGACCAGATGACTTAACCATAGATGGGGTGAAGACAGGGGTAACTGGTTGGTCTGGTCCCCAGTAGAGCATTGCTCACTATAAATCACAAGCTGCTTCTAATTTATTTGAGATGTTGTTATCATGGCCTTTATGTTCTGGTCTCTCTTGCTGCAAATGAGTCCGGCAGGCAAGCACAACTCAGAAAGCAAATGTACCCTCTTTGTAGCCCCTAATGGGTCCTCCTGTTGTCTCTTTCTCATTCCATGGGCACTTCCCCCTCTTACCCACTTGCCCTGAGGCCGCCTCCCCAGGTTTTCTCCCGAAGCATTGTGTTGTGACTGCACCAACCTGCACTGGCAGATAGAAATGTAATGGGATTCACGAATGGGAGCCATGCAGGGAATTTCACATTTTCTAGCAAGCACGCTTAAAAAAGTAAAAGGGAACAGGTGACATCAATTTTAATAATATATCTTACCCAATATAGTCACAACGGTAGCATTTCCACGTGTAATCCATATAAAAAAATCATTAACCAAGAAGCTTACATTCTTTTTTTTCCCATATTACATCTTTGATATTTGGTATGTGTTTTTTACTTACCTCAATTCAGAATGGCCACCTTCCAATGTGGCCACAGGTGACTGGTGACCCCTGCAGTGGACTACAGGCTTGGACTTTGAGGAGACCCTGGGATGCCTAAGACAGACTCAGCAACCACCTCCTCAGTCTCCCTCGGCACTTAGCTCAGATCTTTATTGCTGCTCCAATAGAAGGTTCACAAGCTTGTTTTCTCAAACCTGGGCTCTTGAGGGAAGGGAATTTGTCTTTGTCGTCTTTCTATCCCTGGTGTAGAGTGCAGTGTTTAGAAGGCCCACCGTTGGCAGTGGGTACATAGTGAATCATTAATGAACAAAGGAGGGATAACTAACCCCAGGAGTTGAAGGGCTTGGTATATGGAGGCTCACCTGTCCAACCCCTGCTCCCTGACTATATTCCCTCATTGCAGGGGCTCCTGTTGCAATCTCCCAGCTTTGTCCAGTGCTGCAGAACCACATTGGAGTCAGACTGAATGGACAGGAAGCGTCTCTAGTCACACATCTAGGCTTCTAACCTAGAATTGTATTGAGGCTGTATACACCTTGTTTAGTTTTTGTTTCACCTCTTTTAATATCAAATACTAGAAGAACTTATAAGCAGTCTAGTATGTGAAATCATAAGTCTTATTTAACAGCATGAAAAAAGAAAAAAAGAAAAACAGAACAGACCAAACACAGAAACAAAAACTCGTCCAGTGAACAAGCCTCCTATTGAGATTGCAAACAAGGCCAACTGACATATAGAACATTAAATATACAAGAGAAGAGTAGCCTGCATCAGGGAGCTGTTAGAGTCATCACGATGAACTTTCTGTTTCCAGTGGTTTTAGAGTCATCACTACTCCCTCTGAGAGAACTGGAGATTTATATCCTGAGTCAATTTGCTTTTGCACATACAGTATTTAAATTTTGCAAGTGCTTCTAACCAACTAATGTGCATGCTAGCTTATCTACTTTACCCCCAAAGATAAGTGCACTTAGAATAATTCATATAACCCAATCTAAAAGATTGGTACTTCCGTAAACCATATTAACCACATATTCAAATAAATTCAAAGTTTGAAAATGGAGGAAAATATGTTTGGTCTGTTAAGTCATATAAACATTTTTAAAAGGGATTTTTACCTCAGAAAACAGCACGGTTACCTCAGGCCCACTTAAAGAGTACATTGGAATGGAAAGTTGAATAAGGTCTAACCTCAGTTTGACCATTGATTACCAGTTTCAACCTGGAGAGCTCACTGACCTGCTTTGAGTTTTTGTTTCTGAGTGCATACAGGAAAAATAAATCCTGCTGTCACACACTATGTTTTAGGAGGATGAATGAAGTCTAGAAAATGTTTTAAGCAATTCCTCAAAAAAGATATTTGGAACAGTTTGAGGGTGAGGTAGCTTGCCAGTATTTCTGCAAAGTAAAATCTTAAAAATAATAGCGTACATCCTATAGCAGATAACTAAACATTAGCCATGTTTAAGTAATTTGATGATCTCGTCTTTAGTAAGACAAGGACAGTTCAAGATAGAGTTTTGCATCTGTTGGCTACAGTTTTGGGAATGCTGCTTTCATTTGGGATTCTTAAAAAAGAATTCGTGCCTCTTCGCAACTAAAATATATTTCTTCAAAGATGACGGCTCTGGTGTTCTGTGTTGGTGTAATTGAAAACCTATAAAAAGGCTGAGAGCTACTTTTGAATTGGCTCAGTGAACTTGGACTGGATTTGTCGAAGTGGTGAAAGGTTTAAAAGAATTTTCATAAATGAGGTCTCCAAGCTGTGTTTTAACCATAGAATTCCAATGAACTCCAAGGCCCGTGAACTCGGGCAACAACACCTCAGAGAAGAGCAGTCATATCAAGATGAAAATAAGTGATTCATTTTCATTCCCCACATTCTGCAGACGTAAGCACACTTAGCCACTGATAATCATAATTTAGCAGTACTGTTGTGCACTAAAAATACAATTTAAAAGTCTAATCTTTAATTAAGTTGAGTGTTCACAGATTAACGTGGTTACAAATCTTGGGCACTGGATGTAGTACAGTGTTTACTCCTGTTGCTAGGAAATACAGCAGAGCTATTTGAAAGTTACAGATTGATTTGGTGAGAAGGATGTGAGCCTCTCCCAGTAACAGACTTGCTCATTGCTTCTCTCTTATGTAATGTATGTAAATGCATTTCATGCAGCAGAAGTCCTGTGCATTCAAAGCTTTTGTTGGCAATGGAAGCACAGGTGTGTGCACCTAAGTCAACGTTCAGAGGATATTTGAAAAAGTGATCTTACGTAGAACTCCTGGATAAAATAAGTATCACGAAGTGTGAGGATTTGAGTTTTTACTGAAATGAAGTTTTCTATTTGTTAGAGTTACCAAGAAAATAGAGTGTTCTTTAAAATCTAATTGTCATGAGGCTAATTGATGGCTTTGCATTCCTGCCATTAGTGGGAAGCTGTCAAATTAGTATGGAAATTCGATCCAGGTTGATGGTTTTCCAAAATTATTAAAATGTGCATGTAGGAAACTAACTCTGCTTTACTTTTCTTTCTCCTCCCCCGCCAACCCCCTCCCTGCTTTGGCAAACCTTGTTATGTGACACATCATACAATAGTTATTAAAAATGCAAAGATGATTCTTACACAGCATGAAAAGGAGTAGCTACGTGCCAGTTCACTTGCCTTGTCCCTGAAAAAGATGAAAGATTGCTATGTGCTATTTCAGTCAGGACCAGGCGTGAAAGAGTGGCCTCCCCAAGCCCAAAAAGAGGACTAAGAAAAAACCCACAGGGAAAAATTTCTATTTGATCTATTTGAGGCAGGCCCTTGCACAAAGGGACTGGTATTTCAAAGCAGGGTCCTTCCTAAGAGATGGAAAAATAGCAGAATACATAATTGTCTCAAGGAACAAAATCAGGAGTAGGATGACATGTGCTTATTGTGAAATTATATCCTACATCCAAGCTTAGAACAACCTGGATAGAATTAGGGCAGGGTCCTGCTGGGGACCAGAGTCACAACTCTACTCCAGCATGTGTGCTCATGACCTCTCAGTAATTAACACACTTTTACTCGCCCTGTGGATGATTATGGACTCATTCTTGTAGAAAGCCAGTTGTTGATTTTGGTATGAATTATTTTCTCAATGTATATGAGTATCTATCACAGTGTCTGGTATGTACCGTATGATCAATATATGTCTGTGGAACAAATGAGTCCTTCAACATGTCTCACAAGTAAATGTGTTCCTAATATAAGCTTTAAGGCTTATTCCATTGCAGCTAATAGAGGTTAGGGGCTTGTTTCACAAAAGATATCATGTTACCTGTTATTTACACTCAGAACATCCATCTGAGGCACAGTGCTGTCAAACAAGTAGGCAAAATGCCATGTGATGGAAGGTTTCACTGCTCAGCCACTAGTAGTAATAGCTGATGGAGTTGTAAGATGTTTAAGACCTGCCTTTATAGAACATTTGATTCTAGAAGAGAATTTGGAGCTTTGACAATAATGAGATGGAAAAGTAAGATAAAACTGACACATGGATTACAAGTTTCTTAAGGGTATTAATTCTAGTCATTCCCCCATCTCCCAAAACACCTGACACCATACAAATGACATGGGATCAAGGTGGTGGAAAGGAGGCAGAATAACATAATAACTGATTATGAGCATGGGCTTGAACCACAGAGCAAGGCCTGGCTCAGCGGCTATGTGTGATTTGAAACAGCTTATAGAACCCCTCAGTATTTTGATATGATTTCTTCCTTTTTTTATCAACAGATATCTATTGATTTTCTCATTTATTCAAGGCAAGTTTGGGACACTTGGGATAAAATAAGAATAGTGGATATCAGATCCATTCTGCCTGTCTCCACCTGCTCTGTGTAATAAGATGGCTGACCAGCCTTATGAAATCCAATCAGCAGGCTCCCTTGTTCTCTGGCTTCCGGTTGGGTTTGGCCAATGGGATGGATCAGCAAACGATTAACAAACAGGTAGGGAGGGAGAGGTTTGGGTATTTTATTCCCTGGGCTCCCACCTTACCAGATCACCTCTGCCTACTATAAAGCACATGTGCTTGCAGGCAGCTGTCTCCCTACGGCTGTTCTCTGGGTCCTGGTAACTGTGCCCTCCCCAAGCAACTTCAAGCTGATAACTGCTCCCTTTTAGTCTCACTAGCTCAGGGTACTACGTCATTGTTTGTAGTTTCTCTAAACCTTGGCCACAGCTTTGCAAATGCCCTTTTTACTAAACAACTCTCAAATTGCATTTGAGTATGCCATCTATTTTCTTTGGGGAAGCTGACTGACACAGTGATTACCAGTCTCAGAGGACACTTTAAGAATGGCATGATTTATCAGGAATTTAGTATAACTATTAGCTCTTATTATGCATTCAACAAAGGATTATTGTCATCATTAGCTTTTTTTTCACAAAGTATTGTTTGCAATATTTTTGCATTCTTTAATTTTTTTAAGTGAGAAGGAATATATTACCTTACAAATGTTAAATACGGGGGAAAATAAAACAGAGATCAAGGGCTAAGGTCACACAGTGCTTCAGTGGCAGAACTAAAAAGTGAAGTGAGTGTTTCCTACCTTGTTTCTTTGCACAGCATACACGGTTACAACATGTCTGGAAGAGAAAGTTGCAACTTCAAAGTTAAGTAAATTAAAACATAACCTAATTGGGATAATTGGGTATGCTTAAACTAATAAACTCTATTTGTGACCACTAAATAATAATTGGGGTGAAATATTGATGACTCAGCATCTTCAACTTAATTACTATAAGGGCTGGGGCTAAGCATTTTCACATTTATATCCTTCTGGTAGTTTTAAGACAAATGATCCTTAGGAATGAATTTCTTGTAGGCTCTTAAGAGTAGAACTGTTTATAAGCAACACTGAATAGGAGACCAGCATTCTAATGCTTGTGTAGTAGGTTTTTCTACTCCTATATATTTGTCTGACTTCTGTCTTAGAGCTCTCATTCATAAGCCACATAAAGTAGGTCACTCTGTGATACTTAGAGTCATCTTATCTATAACTTATGGTATACTCATTAACCTGTTTTTCAAGAATGAAAAGTAACAAATTCCCTAAAGAAGTAGTGGTCGTCCTGAAAAATAAAACATACTACTACAACTTCTTTCCATTTGATAATAAATTTGTCATAGTTATTGAAATTTCAAACCTCATGAGTGTATCTTTCATGGCCTTGGAAAAATTGTCCAAGTATTCTATTACAGAATAGAAAGAAAGGGAACTTCAGAAATGTCTCCTTATGTCTCCTTTTTTTTTTTTCTTTTTTTTTTTTTTTTACAATTAAGTAGAGTCAAGGGAGGAATAGCAATTTGCAAGGTCTTTTGATGTCAGCCCAAATAAGGATTTATAGATTGTCCCTTCTGTGTAAGGAGCTGAGTAGACAAAAACAAATATCTTGTTGCCAGAAGAGCTCATGCTTCTAGAAGGAATTGTTTTCATTTAAACATTTGGGTCTCTCTCTCACTTTTATAAACATCTTATTTAAGGCCAACTCCAGGTGGAAGTCCTGCCTTCTGTCTTTATAAAGAAAATTATTTCATAGACTGGACAGTTAACACATATAAACGTTCTCAACTATGTATATATGTATGTATGTGTATATGTATGTATTGTCTTTGAATTATCCTTTCTGGAGGAGATACTACGTCAAAGTACCATAATGACCTCCCAGTTGATCCAAGTGAAACTTCCTTTTGTTCATTCCAGACCTCTACTTCTGTTTAGATTTCATCTCTTTTTATTTTTTGCCTCAAGTGAAATAAAGTCCAATTTTTATTGAGAGGAACTAGTGTATTCATAGTCATTGCTATTCTAAATGATTTCACTGTTTTCACCATGTCAGTTGTGTTGACATGAGTACCAGTAATGTGGTAATAAAGTTCCTAATGGATCATACTGGAAATATCACATTATACCCAAGAACCTTCCTTGGCTGCTTGCCAAACAGAAGTAGGCATAGATTCTTTAGAGTAATTGATGATGTTTGCAGATGGAGGACACATTATTTCAGGCGGTCATTCTATAAATATGCTCTTGTACTGATATGGTTTGGCTCTGTGTCTCCACCCATATCTCATCTTGAATTGTAATCCCTACATGTCAAGGGAGGGACCTGGTAGGAGGTGATTGGATCATAGGGGCAGTATCCCCCATGTTCTCATAATAGTGAGGGAGTCCACACGAGATCTGGTGGTTTAAAAGTGGCAGTTGCCCCTGAGCTCTTTCTCTCTCCTGCCACCTTGTAAAGCAGGCACTTCTCCCCCTTTGCCTTCCACTATGATTGTAAGTTTCCTGAGGCCTTCCAAGTCATGTGGAACTGTGAGTAAATTAAACCTCTTTCCTTTATAAAGTACCCAGTCTCAGGTAGTTCTTATAGCAGTGTGAAAACGGACTTATATAGGTACATTTCTTTGTGTGTATGCAGTCTTTTTCTTCTAGGAAATTTCTATCTGGTGGAGAAGAAACATTTGTATTCCGTAGTAGAGGCATGTGCCAAGGGCTATAGTCAGAAGGAGAGAGGGAACTATGATCTCTATGTGGAATGGGGAGGAAGATGGTTAGATTATCAAAGGCATCACAGGAAAACTCCCATTTGATTTAGAGTTAAAGGCCAAGTGGGTATTCACTAGGCAGAAAATTTAGGGGACAATGTTGGGATTAGACAGAACTTGGGAAACTAAATATAAGTATTTTGATGTGACTTCACAGTAAGATGTATGGTACAGAGTATCAGAAGATAATGTTAAAAGGATAGTTCGAGCCAAGTCTTAATCTGTTTCCCACTGCAGTAAGAGAAAGTTTATATATCTTTTTCAGTGAATGTGATTAATAGATAATCCTCCATAGATTATGTCACCCATTCTCAAGGTTTATACTATCACCTGTGTTGGTGACTTCCAAATTTGTATTTCTAGTCCTGGGCTAGAGATCCTCTTTGTCTTCTGGCCCTCAGCATTTTGATGTCTATCAGCTCTTGCAAAAGTGTGCACCCCCAAAGTAAATTCATTACCTTTCCTTCAAAATCTTTGCTCTGTCCAAATTTCCTAGTTTGGTAAATGGCCCCAGATTTCAAGAAATTATCCATTAATACTCCCTTCTTTTGAGCCCTCTCAATATTTTCCAATATCTAAACACTCAACAATTCTTGGCTTACTTATTTGTTACCTTGTTCTAAATATTATTGTCTCCTTTCCATCCCCATTTCTAGTAGTATTTTTTTTTCGGATTGTCATTATTTTCTCTTTTAATTATTGCAGCAACCTCTTAACTGAATTCTACACCTTTCTGATCAGTTCTTGCACCGTTAACACATTGATCTTTCTCAAATTGATCACATCAGTGATTTTGCTAGTAAATAAATCCTCACTTGCTTTAGTATAAAATCCCAAAACATTTAGCATGACATTTAAGCCCTTGTGATTTGAGCCTTGCCCATTTGTCCGGCTTCATGGGACCCATGGCCAGTCCTTTACCCTTTTCTAGCCTTATTGAATAACTTGAAGATTCCTAAAATTTCCAAAGTTTGTTAGTCTTCTGGGTATTTTCCTGTTTCTGTTCCTGTTGCCATGCTTCTTACCTTGTCAATTCATTTCTCTTAACCTCTGCCCCTACTCAAGTTGGGGTAAAGTGTTTCCACAATTGTATGGTGATAAATTATTTACTCTTCTCTGTCTTGATTAGACTGCAGGCTCCTCAATGCCAGGCACCATGTTTCATTCATGTCTGCCACATTTTCTATGCTTAGCTTCATGTCTGGCACAGAATTATAGCAAAAATAATAGTGTTTACTAAGCACTTATTATACACCAGACAAGGTGCTAATTTATTTACAAGCATTATTTCCTTTTAAGGAGAAGAAATCAATCTATGCTTTAGAAAGGTAATGTGGCAAAATTAAAAAAAAAAAGATTGAGTACAAGATTTATTACAGGGAGTTCAATCAGGATGATTTCAGGAAGACAAATGAGAATTTAAAAGAGGTTAATTATTCATAATACTCCCTTTCTTGAACCTCCCAGTATCTCCCAATATCAAAACACTCAACAAGTCCTGCCTTATTTAGTTGTTAAATTGTTCTCAACTTTATTGTCTCCTTTCCATCCCCATTTCCAGTAGGGTAGGGGAAATAGAAATCAAGAAAAGAAAATTTACTATAGTAATTTGTAAAGGTATTGAATGGATAGATAGATAAATGAAAAGACAGCCCAGCATATATTTGTTAGAACTCACTGAGGGACTTACTTTAACTTAGAAATCTGAATAACTTTTGTGCAAAAAGCTTATTAAGATTAGAGGGGCAGAAACAGCTTATGTATCCAAAAGCAGATATAATGAGAGAGTAAAATAACATGGCTTTTAAAAATAGATATTTAAAATTATAAAGGTACATACAAATTATTAAGTTAGATTCAAAAGCAGTTTTCAAGTAAATATGGAAATATGTATTTTAGAATTACTATCATCAAAATGGAACTTCAGGTGGAGTCATCATAAGCTTAGGAGTTGTCATTGGAGGCAAATGGTTAAAAGTGTGGACCCTGGGATTAGAGCACCTGATTTGAATCTAGCTCTGTCATTTGCTAGCTATAAGATGGGGGCAATTTGCTTAACCCTCAAAATGGAGGTGCGTTCTTTGTTTTAAGGATTAAATAAAAAAAGAAAAGTGTGTGCCACTATAATAGTGTGGGATATAGCAAGCACTCACAGATGTATGGGCTTTCCTCCATGTACAACTTCATTTCTTAGCAATAGTGAGAAAGTGAGCAATTATGGCATTTGTACTTCAACTTATATTTTCACCTGGCTTTCATGTCTTGTGGGTGTGTTATAACAGAAAATTTGCCTAGTTTTATATGAAAAACACAGTTTTGCATACTAAAATTTACTTAAAGGACCTTTGTGTTGTTAGGGTACAGCCTAAGTGCCTTTTGTTTTCCCATACAATTCATGAAAAAATTTACTGAGATGAACAAATGTTAGTAGTAAGCCATCATTTAATTCAGCAGTCCCTAACCTTTTTGGCATGAGGGACTGGTCTCATGGAAGACAATTTTTCCATAGCTGGGGGAGGGGATAGTTTCAGGATGATTCAAGCACATTACATTTATTGTACACTTTATTTCTATTATTATTACATTGTAATATATAATGAAATAATTGTACAACTCATCATAATGTAGAGTCAGTGGAAGCTCTGAGCTTGTTTTCCTGCAACTGGATGGTCCCATCGGTGGTGGTTGTAGGGGCATTGTTGGGAGACAGTGACAGATCATCAGGCATTGATTCTCAAAAGTAGCACACAATCTAGATCCCTTGCATGTGCAGTTTGCAATAGGGTTCATGCTCCTATGAGAATCTAATGCCACTGCTGATCTGATGGGAGGTGGTACTTGGGCAGTAATGCCAGAAGTAGGGAACAGGTGTAAACACAGAAGAAGCCTTGCTTGCTCACTGCTGCTCACCTTCTGCTGTGTGACCTGGTTCCTAACAGGACTCGGACCAGTATCAGTCCATGGCCCAGGGATTGAAGACCCCTGATTTAATGCACACAATTTATTAAAAATATGGTCCCTAGTTAATTCCTGTGTGATGTGAAATCTCAAGTTCATTGGTTTTTAAATGTTCATTAAGCAATCCCTTTTGCTATTCACTATTTTAGTTACTTAGTCAAACATCTTAACAGAAAGACTCCTTAAAAATACACTGTTTCCCAGAAGTTCAGAAGATATAATTAGTCTCTACATATTTTCAAGGTACAAATATTGTGTTCTTATGGAGAATAACTTAGAGATAAAAAGTATATATTTATCTTTTTAATGATTTAATGACCATCCTAGTGTTTTCAGGCCACTATAACAAAATACCATAATCTGGGTAGCTTGTAAATAACAGAAAATTATTTCTCACAGTTGTTAGAGGCTGGGAAGTCCAAGATCAAGGCACCAGCAGATCTCATGTCAGGTGAGGGCCCACTTTCTGGTTCATAGCTGCTGCCTTCTTCTGTGTCCTCACATGGTGGAAGAGGCAAGTCAGACTCAACACATTTAATGTCGCCACTTAATCCCGTATCATTCTCTGTAACTTCACTTTGCATTATTTTTTCATCATAGCACTTACCCTAACTTAACGTGTCATATTTATTTGTTTGCCTATTGTCTGTCTGCCCCACCAAAATATTAGACCATACATGCAAGACTTTCTTTTTGCTTAGTGATATATTCATCAAACCTAGCACAGTGCCTGGCCCATAGCAGAAATTCAGTAAGTATTTGTTGAACGAGTAAGTGTACAGATACAAGCCTGCGCTTAGTAGACAATCCTAAATAGGGAGTGCTGCCACATGAATGTGTTTTTGTAAACAGTGTTGACTGATTAGAATGTGATAGTTGTTGACTGAAAACACATAAAAAACTTGGAAGATGCAAAGATGCATCAAAAGAAAAATGTTAAATCATTCTCCAACTGTGGACAATGATTTAACATTTTGGTGTGTTTTCTTTCTTTATGTATTTGATATCATAATGGTGTGTTATCCTGGATATATTATTTTGTATCTTGCATTTTCCCACTTAACAGTCAACCATCAGCATCTTTTTATATTTTACAAATATTTTTATAAAGACTTCTATTTACACATGGTGGAGTAAAGGTACATTTCTCCTCACCTCACTAAATAATAGAAATGAGGGGAAAAGAGAAGAAAATCCATCTGTAATGAAACAAGTCACTGGCAACAGCCCCAGAGCATATACCTTGAAGCATACCTGCCAAATCTATAATGTTTGGATACAGGTGAAGGAGGGTATAAGATTATACTTATTTTCGTGGACCTAGAGCAAAACATAATTTCCCTTGAATTAAGAGTACTGCCATAAAAGACATCTCCAGTGTTCCCTGAATTATATGACAAGACCTAGAGCTGTAGCTAAGCTGTGGAAGAAGTTGAGAGTGACTCTGCAAACATTCAAATATCACCACTGAAAGGCAGACAGTGGCACTGGAAGGAAAACCATTCTGATGCCATTTTAATTTCCCTTTCCCTAGCCTGCTGGCTGAGGGAGCTTGGTAAAAGTGAAATGGGGAAAGGAGGGAGAGCAGGCAGTAATTGTGCTTAAGGGCTTTGCTGTGAGGCACATTAGAGCAAGAAATGGGAGAAGCAGGGGGCAGAAAAGAAAGGCTTTCTGAAAGAGCTGGCCAGACTTTTAGGAAAATGTATTACTTATTTCAGACTCTGAGAACACACTAAGACGCTAAATAGTATTTGGTGAACTGAAAGTGTAAATACTTTCTTCCAAAGCTATTTGGTTGAGAGACATGGCCACTATAGAGAAAATAACCCTTTAAAATTAGAAATAAGAATGAAATAGCTGACTTTGTACAAACTTTGTGTAGTTTACAGAAAGAGGTTAGCACAAAGATAGAAGCCATAAATCAAAGATTAAGCAACATGGCACAAAAGGGCATGTGTTTCTGTAATTGTAAAATGAGCTTCTCAGCAAAAGGTGAAACTGAACTTTTCAAATTGCTGGAATGTCGCTCCTTATTTATGAGCAAAGATAAAACTCACTTTTAGATAAATGACTAAATTGAAATACTATAATGCGTACCATTCAAGTGCTGTTATGGTTTAAAAATGTGACTATAAAAATGTCACATTATTACAGAACCTATTTGTTGGTTTGGTATTTTCCAAGTCCTATCTCCTCAGTTTATTGACTCCCACTAGGTTTTACTACTGCCTGCCTTGCATAGCCAATGCACAGTAGCTATTGCAAAAGCAAGATCTAGTCCTCTGTACCTCACACAGCTCTGAAGAATCTCAGGAACTCTTTAAACCAGAGCTGATATTGTTGCTAATGCCATTCGATGAAATAAGAATGAAGGCACTTTGTTGGCGAATACCATATCTCCTTTACAGAAAAGCAGTGGTCTCTTTCAAATTCAAGTTCGCGTCTAATTTGAAACTACATCTTATATTCTGATTGTTCTACCATTTCCCTTGAGCACTTAAGCAATCATGGTATCTCTCTTCCAAATTAAGTCAAGACAGAGCTTACTATATGACCTATTAAAGAACCAGCACCAGGCTGCATAACAGCAGTGGTCCTGAGCTGGGGATGTTTGTGTGCCTTAAAGATTATTAATAATTGCGATAGACTTCCCATGCTGGTAGATTACCTTTTACGTTTTAACATGGTAAGGCCACAGTGGGCTGAATTGTTTGCAGGTAGACGACAATAAGAAGCCAGAAATTGTGGGGAAATGGAATGTATACTGTGGTAAAGATGGGGGAGATGGAGGCTACAAGAAAGAAGAGATCAGCATGGAAGAGTGAGTTTTGTGAAGAAGAGAGAAGTGAATTAAAAGGATGAGTCAAACAGCAACATGAGAGGATGATACGGCAGGCTTCAATTCTTCAAAGAGGTTATAAGAAGATGAACTCGAAGAAATGAAAATGGAATGGCAAACTAATAAAAACTAACACTTACAAAGCATATACCAGGTGCGGGCACTGTTCTAAATGCTTTGTTTATGTTAATTAATGTAAACAATAACCCTGTGAGGTCAGAATGATTTCACAGAGTTTAACTTTTCTTTATATGAAAAAATGAGCTGGCAGTCCAGCTGACCTATGTTTAAGGTCAACTGTTGACTAATTTATACTCAGGAGAGTTACAGCAGAGAAGTGATATGCCGTGCAGCTAACACAGGTTCTTGTCAGTGGACGTCAGGTGGTAACATTGAGGGAGGGAAAACAGAGTGGATTAGAGAAAGCATTTTAATAGCAAAGCCTAGGCTGGGAACTGTGGATTTATATTAGGAGAAATTTTTTCTTTTTTAAAGACCATTCTGCAATTGAAAAATGTCTTATTAGAAAATGTGCTAATTTTTTGCAATTTTGAGGTAGACCTAAACTAAATAGAATGTAAATATTTCATTGTCACCATTATACATATAAATAAACCACTGATTTTGGATAAGTGTCCAGTAATTTGTGTATTATTCCTTAAATCTAGGCCTCTTGGGCAAAAGTTATATTGACCTTATAGGTGTGGATTTGGTGACTACAGTCTTCAGGAAATGTTATTGCATTGCCAGAGATATTACTAAATCTGTAGATTTGGCTGGGAGATATTCTAAAATGCAAGTGACAGATCACCTTTACTTTCAATAACCAACACAGTTGAAAGGGTGGGAGGAAGGCTTATAGGCAACTTAAATACACATTTTTGAGGATTTTTTCCCTCTTTCCTTTTTCTTGATGACTAAAATATCATATAATCTTATTTTAAAGAAAAATAAAATCTAACAATTTAGCATTTATCTTTAGTAGAAATTGTTGCTAGGAGGAAACACAGTTTTATAGAGAAGTTTGAGGTGAACAATTGCCAAGGACTCAAAAGACAGGCTTTTTATGTGTGTGATGTATCTAAGGGTTTGTCTTGACAGTGTCAAAATAACAGTTCAATTCTGTTAACCACTTGATTCACAAATAAGTCAAAATAATCATTAGGCTAAATTAAACTGCTTTTTTTCTTTTCTCAACTTTCTTCATCAAAAGTATATATTTGTAGTTGTAGAGCAAGCAGATATACTAGCTCTTATGAAAAGTAAAAGGTGTTCCAGTTATGACGGATAAAGGGAGTCTGACTGCCATAACTGTTAAAGCACACCAAAGTTTGGCAGAGGGTTTCTCTGCACTTTAACTGTTGTACATCAGGTTCTCTAGGAAACAGAATCTGTGCAGGAAGTTTATTAGGGACAGCTGTTGGATTCAACATCTGTGGAAGGAAGGGAAGGAGTCAGAGAGGGCAGAAGGAGAAGTTGGGCTCTGACATAGTCTCACTTAAAGCCCCAGCCAACCCATGGAAAGCTCTGATGCTAGGAGGGCTCTTCGTCATTGTACTGAGTTGGAGCAAGGGCACCTGGCCTGCATAACTCCATGCCATCCAGTTGTTGAATGAATACAGGCTGCCCCAGGAAGGTGGTTTTTTCTAGCCCAGGGCAATTCCTATAGAAAGCTGAAAGCCGAGGGCTATCAGGCAACATCTTTCCCAGGACCTGGGCGAATATGGCCTTAAGTCCTGAAAAAGAATCTGGCATTTCATGACAATGCCCTTTCTAGTAGCTGACTGAAATATTTTGAAATTTTAAGACAGAAAAGGAAATAATCAAGAATAATATTTGCATTTTATTATTAAGACTTATATAGTGTTATCACAGAGGGAGGCCTTCTTCTACAGACAAAATAAGACCAAAAGAAATTATTTAAATAAGCCTATTTTGCATAGAAGTAATATATTTAGCCAATACTGGTTATTGAGAGAGAGAGAGAGTGTGTGTGTGTGTGTGTGTGTGTGTGTAATAGATACACAGAATGAGCCACTTTTATTTTTATGTACTGCATTAGTACCATAAAATACTGCTGTCATTTAATGTTTGCAACTCTCTTGTATGGAAGGTACTATTGTCCAATTCTGCTGATAAATAGAATCAGAGGGCTAGGAGACATGTCCAAGATCATACAGCTAGTTACTGGTGTAGTCATGACTCTAACCTACATCTGCCCGTATTAAAGCTCTTCTTGATCCTCTCCTTCATTGTTCTAGTCCTTGGACCATAGAGGTTTTCTATTTCAGTAGATAACTTTTTGTCCTCCCAGACCTCAGAAATTTTTCCTTTAAGCTAAGTGTTTATCTCCTTTGGCCCTTGTCACAGCCTTGGCTGGCAAAAAGGCAAGGTGTTTTCCTTTCATTGTTGTTGTTGTTGTTGTTTCTGAGACAGGGTCTTGCTCTGTCACCCAGACTGGAGTGCCATGGTGCAGTTATGGCTCTCTACAGCCTCAAACTTCTAGACTCCAGTGATCCTTCCACCTCAGCCTCCCAAGCAACTGAGACCCCAGGTGCATGCCACAACACCCAGCTGATTTTTTTGTATTTTTTGTAGAGACTGGGTTTCACCATGTTGCCCAGGCTGGTCTCGAACTCCTGGGCTCAAGCAGTCTGCCCATCTTAGCTTCCCAAAGTGCTGGGATTACAGGTGTGAGCCACTGCATTGGCCGAGGCAAGTATTTTTATCTGCACTTTAGCAGGAATGTAGCGCTGATGACAGTGGCCTAGCATCTTATGAAAACAGGACCATTCCAGGAAGGCTTCTGCCCTGTACTTCTGCCCCCATTTCGTAGACAGGTAAAAGAAATGATGCAAAATGTGGCAGGAGTCAGAGGTGAACTTGGGTCTACTGATTCCAAATCCCATGCTTAATTCCCCCTCCAATGGGATTAACACAGGAAGAGGGAAAATATGGATAATTGTAGGTGTACTGCACATAAATTGTGGGTGCAGAACAATATCAACCTTTCAATGATCCTACATAATAATCGTTTTATTTATGATAAGGAGATTGTGGAACCAGTAGAAAGAAGTTATTTGAGTGGCCATTAGGAAAAATGTAAGCATATACACTTTTAAGAATGTGGCTTAAACAAATTTTGAAATGATTTTAAACTTCCTTTAAATTAGAATAACTTCCTAAGGGCTTCTTGTTTAGAATGCCTGAATGATGTGTCTCTTTTACTGACAGAAATAGTTGCCTGATTCCCCACAGTTGAATCACATGACAAATGCAACTCCATTGCTCTGAGACAATCTGTTTCCTCTGTTTGAGTTTTCTTTGTTTGTTTGTTTTTGAGGTGGAGTCTCACCCTGTCGCTCAGGCTGGAGTGCAATGGCACGATCTTGGCTCACTGCAACCTCTACCTCCTGGGTTCAAGTGATTTCCTGCCTCAGCCTCCCAAGTAGCTGGGACTACAGGCATGCCACCACCATGCCCTGCTAATTTTTGCATTTTTAGTAGAGATAGGGCTTCGCCATGTTGGCCAGGCTGGTCTCAAACTCCTCACCTCAGGTAATGCACCCGCCTCTGCCTTCCAAAATGCTAAGATTACCACCGTGAGTCCCCACGCCCAGCCTCCTCTGGTTTATTTTAGACAGCACAACTGAAGTAGAAAAGGTTCTCTTGTTGCCTAGTTTATTATAATAGGGTACTGCTTGTGTCAGAAAATTCGAGAGGACTTTGAGATATTTGTCAGATATTTATATAATATTTCATCTTCCATAATATAAAAAGGAATAAGGAGAGTCATTGTAATATTTTGAGTCACATACGTTTTTTGATACATTGAAGTAAATGACAGTCCCAATCTGAAGTATTTTAAGTCTTTTCTCAAGCAACTATTACTTTATTCATGTCTTTGGTTTCAGTTCAAATCTTAATTTAATGGAAGATTTCACCAACAGTTAAATAGAATGGATACTTCTGCATGATTAATGCAGTGTCCCCTGTATATTGTATGACTCTGAATTATAAATTATTTAGCATTTTAGTACTAGAAACAGATGATATGCTTGCCTTTTGAAATGCAGATAGAAGGATGTAGACAGAGTGTCGCTCTGTCACCCAGGCTGGAGTGCAGTAGTGCACTCTCGGCTCACTGCAAGCTCCACCTCCCGGGTTCACGTCATTCTCCTGCCTCAGCCTCCTGAGTAGCTGGGACTACAGGCACCCACCACCACACCCAGCTAATTTTTTTGTATTATTATTTTTTTTTTTAGTAGAGATGGGGTTTCACCATGTTAGCTAGGATGGTCTCGATCTCCTGACCTTGTGATCCGCCCATCTTGGCCTCCCAAAGTGCTGGGATTACAGGCGTGAGCCACCGTGCCTAGCCTGATAAAAGATTTTAATACATCATGAACACTTACACATGCATGTGTGTTCATTAACAACCACAAGTCAGTCAGCTTAAAAATTCATGCTCACGACTTGTCGGTGTTAATCTAAAGGTCCATAAATTGGATTATCACTGCTAGTGCTACAGTAAAAACCAACTAATAATTTATTACTTTTTTTCCCTAGGTATTAAAATGGTCACAGAACTACAATTATACCATTTCGTATGCACACATATATAAAGTTATGCTGATATTGACAATTTATAAAGGTTGTGAATGAGATCTGAATTAAGGATGGCTTGAAGTTGTCTTTTATTGACTATACGAAATCAAAAATTAAATATGATTATAACATCTAGAGAATTCACATACAATATACAGTGATTATTAAACTTTCAAGTTTCATTGTTTTGGGAGAAGTTTTGTGTCAGTCATGTCTGGTTGCCCAAATCTTTAAAAGAATGCTCATTTCCTAAAATTCTTTGTGGTCTAAACATGAGAGTTTATAGCAAGATTCACATGCACCCCTGCTTCTATGCCAGGGATTCCAAAGTTATGTGTACGGAGGCAGGAAGGTCCTTGCATACCAGGTGGGGCACTTGAGTATTATACAGTGGGGAGTAGTGAGTATTGACAACTTGAATGGTGTAGGCCTGGAGAAAGTTGAGTTTGTGATCATTTGGGAATGTAATGCCAGTTTCTCCACAGCTTCTGACTTTCATGATAAGATAAAAATGTGGATGTTTTGGTGAAATTTTCTGATTTTTAGGACACTCACTGGGCCAGATCAATCCCTTACGTGGGGTGCGTGTAGCCTGTAGACCTCCAGTGTTCACATTCCTATCTAAGTCAAAGAGAGCCCAAAGTCTTGGGTTGTCTTCCAATCAATTTTGAGTAGGCAACTAATTATCTTAACAGAATCTTCAAAATAGAATCAAAACCAACTTTGGATACATTTCAGTGTTCTTCTACAAGTGTCAAAAACTACAGTAACCCTCCAGTTTTTTAGTTTAAGCCATGTGTGTGTACCTTTTAGCCAAAGGGGCAGAGGCAGTTGGACTTCTATTTCATTTGGCATATTGTATTTTATTATTGATTGGTCTAACATTGGCCACTACCTTTCCTCATTCCCATTTACCTATCTTGGTATGAGATTTCCTGTCTTGATTCAAACCTTTGTGGTCAGTTTTTATCTGATCATTTGTCTGTCTGATATCCTTGATATGCTTTTATAACATTTTTAACAGAAAATGTAAGTGCTATTTATGGAATGCAAGCTGGTCAGCTATGAAGGGTCTCTTGTGATTTCTCAAGTTGTTTTGATGTTTGACTAATATTGGCTCCTAGAACAGAAGTCTGGGAAGTAACAGGGAATGTTAAACGACTGAATACTAGTTTCCTTCCCTTCCAAGTCTGTCTTCAGGGGCATAGAGAAAAGATGAATGAGAATGGAAAATAGAGGAGTGTAACTGAGCAGGGGTTAATTATATTAATTTCAGACTCAACTCATCTTGAAGACATTATAATCTATAAAAAATGGAATTTCAGCAAGAAGCCAAACTTGTATTACCTTTTCCTTTTTAAGAGCACAATATGTTATAGTCATCAGGCACTCATAAATTGCCGTTACAAGCTGTTTAGAATAAGACACTATACAAAACCTACTTAGAATTGGAAACCGTAGGGAGATTTTTCCCCGCCCCCCGTTGCACCTGAGGTAGTTTTTCCATGTGTTGAGTTTCCTTTTCGTTGTTCATTGGAGAACATGGGAATTCTGCTGTGCTTCTTGTACATGTGATGGATGAGGAGGGTCAAGATACAATTGAATTATTTTAAATACTGAGGAGCCAAATGTAAATAGTACTATGTAGTACTGTCCCCTCATTGTATATGCAAACACAGAGAGCCATCATGTTTTCTCCTTCATTTATGCTAAGTTGCCTGGTAAGAATTATTAAGTGGTAGATGGGAATGGGTATAAGTAGAAGAGAGTGAAAAAATAGTCCAATTTCTTCCAATACAAACTTCTCTGTTCCTTCACCAGGAAAACTTCAGTTCCTGTTTCATCAAACAATAGTAAGAATATCTAGGTAAAAGACCATTGAGAAGTGTCAATATCTTGAAGCAAATGAATATTCTTCAAAATATTTACAGTAGCCATGAAAATAACTTAGAACATCGAACTGGAGTAATCAGCATTGACAATTGTGCGTACTCTCCTATTTCTCATTACTTTGTCCTATGTGCATAAGTAATCATTTCAATGACTCCTTTTGTTAAAATATGTGAACATTTATATTCAATTATTCAAAAGCACATGATCCTATGTCAATTCCTTGGAAATTTTAGAGTAAATTTTACTACTTCATCACCTGTATCTAGACAAATTTATTAGGCACTTGCTGATGGTGAGTAATACCTGTTTATTAAGCTGATTTTCCGGCTGCTTTCATGAGAGCTTTCATAAATTAGCATTAGTACCTTAACATTTAAGCTTAAACAGGGGTTAGGCATTCATAAATTGAATCAAGTGATCATGGACTAAGAGGGAAGGAAAACGTTTTTTAATGCATTTCTGGCCCACCACCCCCCTCCTCTTCTTTACAACCCCAAGAGCCTACTTTCTAATTTAAAGTTAGAATCTCTAGTGCCAGAAATTTCTACTTTATGTCTTGGCTAACCAGCGAGGATAATCAGCACCTTGTCTTTCTTAAAATTGACAGGGCACATTTTTAAAGTGTTGAAAGAGAAGTATACAGAGCTTACAGGTTGAACAGTCTCAGTTCCCTGACCTCAGCAAAGATTTTGAAACTTAAGTTGTTTTCAGATGTCAGGGTAAAGCCCTGTGGTCAGTTAAATGAATCAGCTATTTTAGTCACTGGTATTTTCTAACAAATACATAAAAATCGGAAGTGTACACTCTGAAATATAAAAATCAACATTATTCATTTTTTATAGTTTTGTGTTACATTCACCAAAGGGAACAATATATATCCCAGTTTGGTAAGCCTATAATCTGTTTTAGCATATTAAAAAGGCAAACTCATTTAAAGATTCAGGTTTAATCCTTTGAAAATTAACCCAATCCCAGGCATTAAATGAACTTTGCCTAAATTAAGACAAGTGCAGAGAACCTCCAGTTTATTTTGTCCTTTTAGTTGGAAAACAATACAATTTTCCATGCTGCCTTTCACTGGCCCCTTCAGTGCCTCCTCAAAAGAGCAGTAGAGCCTTCATCTCTCAGGGATCTGAGGAAACGCCGTTGTTTTGGGCAGGCTCCAACCATGTAAAATCCAGCCCCAGTACCCTGGAAATGTTGGATAGGAGGAGATTCTTGGGGTGTGGTGGGAGCAGCTAGTACTTAAAAAGCAATACTCCATCCCGAATTTAGATGCTTCCAAAATCCTTTGTCTTTCACAAATCCACTTCTTGGTTATGTCATGGAATCTGAATAAAGTTAAAGGAATATAAAATAAAGGCAGTTTCTGCAACAAATTTATATAAAATACGCTTGCTTCCTTCAGGCCACGTCCCTCTCTAAGAGGGTGGAACTAACACTTCTGTGAATGACAATGCATAAGAATGTTTTTTATTTTAGACCCTCTCTAGGAGAGTGGAACTAACACTTCTGTGAATGATGACACACGAGAATGTTTTCGATTTTAGCTGTTTGCCCATCGGCTGCCCGTTCTCCCACTGATCAGACTATTGGTTGCTAGGCATCCACATTATTACACCCAAAATTGCAATTTTGTGGTTTCTCCCTTCTTCCTCTTCTACTCTTCTCCTCGATGGCCTATCCACTGTTGTCACCCGACTACTTAGGTCAAAGCATAGAAACTGGAGGACTGAGCTGAGCAGTTTGGGGAATGGAAGCGTGGAACCAGCAACTGCGTTTATCCTATGGAGTCACTGCTCCCAGGGCACAGATTCTCAGGGAATGTCTACAGGAATTACCACTGCAGGCTTCCTGGTGCCTCCTGCAAGCAGAGATCTGGCATCTTTTCACCATGGTTCAGATCACTGGATATGGATTTGTAAACTAAAGAAAACACAGAAGACCATTTCCATCCACATGCCACTTAATAGCTGTCAGCCATGGTTGAGTCCTATGATGAAGTGAGAGTGCTTTCAGACATTGTCTCATTTAGCCCTCAAGGAAATTCTGGGGAACTTTTAATGACCATTATCCCCAATTTACAGATGAAGAAATAGGCTTATAGGGAGGGCAAGGAACTTGTCTATGGTTTTTTCTTCAGGTAACTGGTGCAGAAAGGCCTGAGTCTGGCTCCAAAGCCCGTGTCCTAAACACAGCCCTGTGTCTCCCCCACCAGCTCTCTGCCTCACTCACCAGTATGTATGATGCATTCCATAACCTTAACCTTAGCTTCCTTTTTTGTCACTCATTTTCAAGGTGACAGTGTGATAAGAAGGCATTGCTCTTTTTCCAGTGGCAGAATGTTTAGGATATGTTATTTTTATCTTATACATGGTTTGTAAAAGATATCTGCCATTGATATATGAAATGCTATCTTCATATTTACCTTTCATAAGAAACAAAATAGAATGTCTTTTTCTTCCTTTCCTCTTAAATATGTGATTACACTTGTTTTGGAAGAAGTACCGGGGTAGATGGCACCTTACAATAGTTTTGGCAAATATGTTCATGAGTTAAAGTCATAGAAGTCCTCGTACCAACCAGATTTTCCAATGGCACAATACAAACTGAACATCTGAATGCTGAAACCTACTTTGTAATTTAGTTCTCAAACTAAATCAACTACCTCTTTTCTGCTTACTTCTTAGTTGTAGATAGCTAAATATTTGCTCGTGGAGCTGAACTGTTGCCCATTAAGTCGTTTTCTCATGTTTCCCCCTCACCTCCCATCTTTCCCAATAGTCATTACTGCCTGAAATCTTTTATTCAAATAACAACACATCATTTGAGTTGGATCTCATTTTGAAAAATTTAATAATTTTAACTGGAGATTGTTCAGTTATTTGAAACAACATCAGTATGCCTTTTACATGTAAGCAGTTTTTCTTAAAACTGAAATAGTGAAACGTAATAATTATATCTTGCTTTCGTGGATCACCGAGAATGTTTTGTAAATAAATCATCAGTGCTATGCATAGATGATCAAAGGATGATACTCTGTCATATATGTTTTCTCTGAGGGTTTTAGAAAAGCCGGTTATAAAGCTCAATTGCTATGGCAAGGTTTCTCAACCTCGGTCCTA
The DNA here is from genome assembly GCF_000951045.1 of Mandrillus leucophaeus. Classification (NCBI taxonomy): domain Eukaryota; kingdom Metazoa; phylum Chordata; class Mammalia; order Primates; family Cercopithecidae; genus Mandrillus; species Mandrillus leucophaeus. The sequence continues at coordinate 3,314,881 of NW_012103321.1, read as the reverse complement.
CTGACCCTTTGGATCGGGTCATTTGTTGAACTCTGCACTGTAGAATACTTTTCAGTATCTCTGGCTTTTACGCATTAGATGTGAGTAGCAACTTCTTACTCAGTTGTCATCGTCAAAAATGTCTCAGACAGTGCCCAGTGTCTCTTAGGGGCACAGTCACCTCTGGCTGAGAACCAGTTCTTGCCTTAACAAGATGAGAAACCAGTTAGACATCAAAACATTAGCTCTGTTGATGGTCAAGTTGAAGTGGAGAATGTGGCTGAGGTCTAAGGCCAAGTTGAATTTATTTTTTCTTTTTCTTTTTTTCAGATGCTTCTGCCCAAGGGCACGATGCCTTCCATGTTTACTATATTCAAAAATATTACAACCCCGTGACTGTCTCCCTCACCCACTTTACTCAATTTGTCGTCCTATCCCCCATCTCCACCTGAAATTCATATTTAATTGTTTATTGTTCTCCTCCTCCACTAAAATGTAAACTTCATGAGAGCAGGACATTTTTTCTTTAGTGCTGTTACCCCAGAGCACAGATCAATGCCTGCCACATAATTTGAATCCATGAGTAATTGTTGACTAAATGAGTCAATTATTTAGAGACACTTGCTGTAAAAAGATAGAATGAGGATGTTAAAGATCACAAACATAGCTGAAAATAAATAGTTGAGATAATTTTTATTGAAGAAGGACGGCTTAAAGTATGATCATTCTACTTAATGGTTTTATAATTAATTAATCCATAATTGAGATTTAGGTTTTTCCCTCATTTTATATAATTAGTTTTGCTGGTCTATTTTTCATGTCAAGCAAACAATGCTTTCAGAGAGAGGGCTTTGAGCTACAAGGAAATGAGGAGAGAAAGCTCAGATGATACGTGAAGTGGGAAAACAGTAAGAAATACTAACATTTCTTATACAATCAGTCACTCAAAATACAGCAATAAGCAAGAGTCTATTGTTCGGTAGTTTCACTGGAAGGTAAAGAGAGAAAAGCACAATATTCCTTTGAATGCTGCTTTGCGTTTCAGAGCTAACAACTGAGAGTTTTGAATTTCAAGTAAGTAACAATTTATCCATTCAGGGTTTAAAATTTGTATTATATATTTTCAAATCTTTCTTGATTTATACTTATTTTTTCAGTTCCCCAAATTTAACCAGCTACACATATTTAAGTACCATTATCCTCAATAATTTGAACCGAAGTAGTTGCCTTTAATAGGAAATATGCATTTCATCCTGAAAATAGAACACAAAATTCTTAGCTTAGCTATAAGGTCCAGAAATATTTGAGCTAAAATGCTGTAAGCTGAGCAAATAGTAAAAGATACACATTCTACCAAATGTGTTCTGGTCTTGAAAAATTAAGGACATGTGTCCCAGAAAGGTAGAGAATGCAGCCTCTTCAGGATGTGTACTGACCACCACTGAAATTTTGTATGACAGGAATCACATCCTGGCTACGGGCAGATGCCAGGATTCGCTAGTATTGTCAACAAAAGGGCTATGACAACTTATCTTTTAAAAAATGTTGTATCAAATTTTTTGTTTTTGGTTTATTGGAATGTCCTCATGTTTCTTAATTATAATGCCTACTTAGCTCTTTCAAAGAACCTATTTCTTACTTTTAAACATGGAGTCAAAATAGTAAGAACAGTAGATTTGTTTTTGTTTTTCCGTTCCCCATACCTACTTCCTGGAGTATATGAAAAGTCCTAAAGAGGCTAGAGCAATCCTAGGGCTATGGATTGGGCACCTGTTTATTACAGATTAATTAAAGAAATGGAAGAACTAAAGTGAATATTCTATCCCAGTTCTTTGTTGGCTGTGGTTTGGAGAGGAGCTGCCTCCCCCAGTTTCACAGTGCATTAGTGATAGATCCCCTGGCTGAAACCCCAACTCCCATGATCTCTGTACAGCATTATTCCCATCCTCCATTTATGGTATAATGTGGCCATATTTTATCCCTCCTGGACTCTAACATTGCTCAACACCTGGAGTCAGGGGATTTGTTGTTGTTGTTATTGTAAAGACAGCACAGTCACGGTTCACTGCAACCTTTAACTCATGGGCTCAAGTGATCCTTCCCCCTTAGCCTCCCAAGTGCCTAGGACTACAGATGTGTGCCACCATGCCTGGCTTTTTTTGTTTAAGAGATAGGATCTCACTTTGTTGCGCAGTCTGGTCTTGAACACCTGGCTTCAAGCAACCCTCCCAACTTAAACTCCTAAAGTGTTGCGATTACAGTTGTGAGCCACCATGCCCAGCTGTCAGGGTTTTTTGGTATAGTTTTATAATGATGGTGGGCTGAGTGACGGTGACAGGGAACAAAGAAAGAGGGAAAAGAGGAGAGGGCTGCCACTTATGGAAATTCTATCTGGTAGGAGAACATTTTGTTCGATTAATAGACATATTAACTTTCCAGTAAGTGCAAAACATATAATAGGTGATATGGAGGAATACAAAGATAAATATGACCTGGCCCTGCATTCCAGTAAAGCATGCCCTCTAATGATTTTCTTACTTGAAAAGGTCCAGTGCAGCCAGGCCATAGCCACAGATCTTCCTGGAAGTGTTAGCAATTCAAATAAATTATGCTCAAGGAGACCCAAAAGAATGGCTTACCCTACATGGTTCAGCTAATAGCATTTTTATTATTCCTTAGAATTCCTTCTCTCAGGGACTTTTTTTAAAAACTCAAAAATGTATTTCCTTTATCCTGTGATTTGCTCTTGTGGCTCTATATTTTCTAAGTACATTGACATCACTAAATGAGGTTAAAAGTAGGATTCCAATGTTAGCAGTCAGGGAGTAGAGCTTGTCTCAAATAGCTGATGCTTTTTGCAAAGTCTAAATAAAACTTCCTCTTTTCTCTTTATTCAAGTAGAAGACAGTTTTACCAATAAATCCAGTTAGATCCTGTCTATTGCAAAGAATAGATTTGTAGACTAATAGAGTTTTAGACCTGTAAAATTAGGGATAAGCTAGACAGCTAAATCAGTAGACACTTAGTATATATCTTCTTTCTAGTCGTTGAATAATAGGACTCTTGAATTCATTTTTAATGATTTATTGAAATTTGGGTAAATGAAAGTAGGGTTGAAATGATCTAGTTGTAAGTCTTTTGCCATTTCCAGTCCATAGTAGTATAAAGCCAAAAAGTCTGTTTTCAAACCTTTTGGTAGCCACATAAAAGTAATAATTTTGACTCTGAAGATATTTGAACTGTGAGGTTCTAAGAAAGACTAATTATGTGGATACAATTATAGATATAATGAAAGCAATTGTCAATGAATTGTGTAGGGATTTTTCCAATCACATTAATTATATTACCAAATAATTAAAACATAGCTGAGGCAAGCTACCTAGGAGTGATTTCCAGATGTGAGTGAGCTAATTTTTATCATTAAAGATAACTCAGTGTTTTAATGTAACTGGAACAAAAAACATGTGCTTCAGTAGAACCTTCAAGAATCCAGTGTTATTTGCCTGACTTTATTTTACCCATAAATTGTTTGAAAGGATAGACTATGAATTCTTTATCATCTATAATATATTACAGCTTTCTGGAAGGTCTATGTGAGAAACACTTTTTAAAGCTTGCTAGGATAAAGTGACGGTTATAACATCTTTACCACAAGGAACATCTGTTTACCAGCTCTGCTTTTTTTGACCGGCTGTAGGAGTGCTTTAGGGAGTGATTTTTTTTTTTTTTTTTTTTTTTTTTTTTTTTTTTTTTTTTTTTTT
>NW_012103321.1:3306996-3310504 GCF_000951045.1 Mandrillus leucophaeus | reverse complement strand
GATCACGAGGTCAGGAGATCGAGACCATCCTGGCTAACACGGTGAAACCCCGCCTCTACTAAAACATACAAAAAATTAGCTGGGCTAGGTGGCAGGCACCTGTAGTCCCAGCAGGGCTGAAGCAGGAGAATGCGTAAACCTGGGAGGCGGAGCTTGCAGTGAGCTGAGATCGTGCCACTGCACCTCAACCTGGGCGACAGAGCGAGACTCCATCTCAAAAAATATATATATAAATATTGATAAATACTGAATATATTTCAGTTTTCCTCAAATTATTGGGATTCCCCCATCCATTATTACAGATTTCAAAGGACATATGCCTTTCATTCCAATTTTCATAACAATTGGGATACAACTTGAAAATTCCCAAGTATTTTTTATATGTTAGTTAAAGGAATGGGAAACCTAAAAATAAAGTTTATTGTTTCTTATTTATTAAGATATTTTAACTCATTAAATGAAAAAGACATGTAAAATAGCTTTCACTGTGTGGAATTATGGTGCAGGCAATTTCTGTTGCTTATTACCTTCATGTTCTTGAATAGTGGGGTGGTAACAGGTCCCTGCCCTCATCGTCTGAGTCCCCACAGATCAGTTACAATGGAGTTGTCAGAAGAGGAACATATTCACTGATGAAATGACTAGTTATAAAAGTAGTCTTCTAAAACCCTATCAAGTTAATGTTTCTGTTCATCAGTTTGGGGCTGATTATAAGATGCTTATAACAATTTAATGCAACAGAAATGCTATGCTGAAAATATAGTGTACATACCAACCATATAACAAAGGAAATTTATTATAAGAATTATTTAATGCAAAGAAATTGATGTTGAAAAATTGCCTGATTCACATATAAACCCATTGACAAATGAGGAGCCAGCAGAGTTGGATCAATGAGCAATTGAAAATTAGAGAACAAAAATGGATGAGGACATAAGATGTTTCACACAAGAACTATATCAGTATCAAAAGATGAGAAAATATCTGGAAAATTGATGACATTTTTTAGTATTTCTGCAATAACAGGTCTACTTTAAGCTGCACTGTTGTATAGTTTTGTACCAAAAAAAAATGTCCTGAAAAATCAACACTTGATTTGGTCTTTATTCCAGTTGATAGCTTAAATTTTAGTTTAAACTTTGTTCCTTGTGATATAATTTTTAATGAAAGTCATTTAAGATAATATTCCAATGTGATCTTTGTCACTATTTCTATGAAAAAGTGGATTGACCCTTTTCTGTTACCAATTATTCTCTGATAATGAAAGCCTCTGGAATAAAGCCACCACTCTGAATTTTCTATCACAATTAATTATGAATAGAATATGCCTCAGTTCATTCCTTTGTTTAAACCACAAATTATTTATTTGCCTCTTTTCAGAATACTTTTTGAGCACAATGATCCTCAACTCTGGTTACACATTAAAATTACCTGAGGAGTGTTTTTAAATACAGATGCCTAGTTCCCACCCCAGAAAAATTAAATCAAAATCCCAGGGCTGCAGAGAGGTGGGAGGTAGAACTTGATATGAACTATTGTTTAAAGCTTCCCAGGAGATTCTAATGACTACCACTGATAATACCTCTAAAGGGTATTAAAACTTCCAGCAAGCTTTCCAACTAAAGAAATGAATATAGATATGGTTTGCTTCCTACCCACACTGTTTTAATACACAGAAACTTTCAAGGATTTCCCTTATATAAATCAACTTTAAAAATGACAGAAAATTAGATCTTTATTAAGAAAAAAGAGAAATTTCTTAAGATAACTAATTTCTATACTCCACACTAGGTATTTCTTCCATTTGCTTTTTCTGCTATTTCCTGTCTTTGGAGTAATCATCATAGTGTTTGTGTTTCTGAGAGGTTGAGGGTCTGGCAGACAGAACCTCAGCACAGTCAAAACACCTCATGCTTTCTGATCCCTCTGCTGCTTCATCCCATTGTGCCAAACACATCCTACTCTAGCCAAACAAATATAGTCTTTATTTCCTATGCTGTGGTGCTTCACTGGGCCATGATGGTTTTGATAGGGCTCTTCTCTGCCCGTGGCTGCCCTGCTCATCTCTATCACAGTCTCTCCTGGCAAGTCTGAAGACAACCTCTGGACTTCCACAGCCCTTTGCTCCCCCATCAGCTGAATGTCCTTTGTAAAGAGCAGATGTGTTGTATTCTTCCCTATTATGATTTGTTCATGTTAGATAGACACTTAGCAAGTTCTTTTGAAGTTAGGGAATAATGGAAAAGGACATACTGGTGGGAAGAATCTCAAAGTTTCATTTAACTGTAATAAAAGTTTATGTAAATTTATTTCAAGAATTGCATTTTCTTGGTCTTGTCCCATTTCTACATTTGGAATATGTTAAGCATGGTAATTGCTGAATTCAAGGGTCCGTCCCAGCTGAAAAGATTTGTAAGTACGTAAATAAGTTACTGATCTTTATGTTCAGAGGAAAGAAACATCAGAGGTGATTATTATCCAAATATAAGAAGATAATTTGTTCTTTCTTAATTCAGTTTCCCAGAATTTGATTCCAGTAATGGACTATTTTCGTATTAAGATGACGTAATTTTTTAGTATTATTATTATTTTATTTCAGTATATAATAGTATATTTCAGTATATACTAAAAAGATATTGTGGTTCAGATTTTTGCATTCTTTTTGTACGCAAAACCCTTACAAAGTGTTTACAAGGAGTAAGGTTTTTTGGTTTTTTTTTTTTAAATCAATGTTGATTACTGGGAAAGTCTTATAAATTGCTTTCCTGTTTTTTAGCTCAGACTCTGACTCACAACTCATTACTGACCAATCTTACTTCCAAGTGTTTTGGTGCAACAATCATCTTACTTTTCTTTCTGGTGCTTATATGGTCACAAAGCCTGGAGGTCACAGAACGTGTGTGGTAGGATCATGAGACAGGTCTTAAAACTGCCTGCAGGCTGCTTTGCAGCAAGCCTGACCAAAAGCTGGGCCTCAAATGGGAAGATGGAATGAAAGAAAGGTACAGAGAGATCAGAGTGTTCATGATGAAGTGAGAATAGACAGGAGTGATACTACAAGATTTCTTTAGAAGGAGGCTTAGTGGAAGCCAGAACACCAAAGACCATATAAGAGCTAAGACATTCAGTGCATTCTTGCCAATAGTGTTGAGTGCTCTTGATTTTCCTTAATCCTAAAGATCATTGTTAGAAATATTAAATATGTGTCTAGCACATCAATTACTATAACCCAGATCTTATGTTACTCTGCTATGCCTCCAACATTTTTCTATTGATTCAGCATATTTAGTTTATGTTCTCTCAAATATAAAAGTGTTACCCTTTTTCATGCTTTTTCTACCTTGTCTAAATTCTGCTTTGTGGTATCTTCTCTTTTTATTGTACATCTTCTTTCCCTCATTAACAGATGTGCTTATTTGATTGCAGAAGAAAATTTAAAATGTGAATTGGCCAGGCGCAGTCGCTCACATCTGTAATTCTAGCACTTTCAGATGCTGAGGCAGGCGGA
>NW_012103321.1:3303849-3304496 GCF_000951045.1 Mandrillus leucophaeus | reverse complement strand
CTTCTCTTGACAGGCTTCTGTGCTTGAGGCCAGACTACAAAGATAACAATAGTGTATGAGTGTTTATGTATGTGTATTCATGTGGGCACATGTGTACAGCATGCTAAAATCATAAGCATAGTCATGTAACAATGGTTCTGTTTCTCCAGATGATTTGAAAGTCATTGGTACTTCCATCTGTGAGTAGATACCCTCAATTTGAAAAAAAAAAAAAAAAGTTGATCTTACTTTGTCTCTCTTCTAATTAAGTTTTCAATTTCTAGAAATTCTTTACATTTTTAACTAAAATGATGCATGTGACATGACACCTTGGTATAATGGACATCTTATTCAGACAGTTCTGTTTATATCTGATTTTTAGAAATTATAAAAAGAAGTATATTGTTTTTTCACCTAACATAGAACTGTGAAGTTCTGCAAAAGAAGGCAAAGTTGAATTTGGGAAACATTCATTCAGATTTTTCCTCTGATAACAATTTTCTTTTAAAAAAATAAGCTAAAAGTGTTCCCTTTTTTATTTCCCATTTTTTTCTTGGCCTTTGAATATCCAACATTACCAAACATGTTATGAGCAAGACAAGGTATAGTTTGTTGTTACTTCTTAAGTCAGTAATGGTTTTTCTTAAAAATGATATGAATAGGCCGGA
>NW_012103321.1:3208941-3301074 GCF_000951045.1 Mandrillus leucophaeus | reverse complement strand
CCATCAGCTGAATGTCCTTTGTAAAGAGCAGATGTGTTGTATTCTTCCCTATTATGATTTGTTCATGTTAGATAGACACTTAGCAAGTTCTTTTGAAGTTAGGGAATAATGGAAAAGGACATACTGGTGGGAAGAATCTCAAAGTTTCATTTAACTGTAATAAAAGTTTATGTAAATTTATTTCAAGAATTGCATTTTCTTGGTCTTGTCCCATTTCTACATTTGGAATATGTTAAGCATGGTAATTGCTGAATTCAAGGGTCCGTCCCAGCTGAAAAGATTTGTAAGTACGTAAATAAGTTACTGATCTTTATGTTCAGAGGAAAGAAACATCAGAGGTGATTATTATCCAAATATAAGAAGATAATTTGTTCTTTCTTAATTCAGTTTCCCAGAATTTGATTCCAGTAATGGACTATTTTCGTATTAAGATGACGTAATTTTTTAGTATTATTATTATTTTATTTCAGTATATAATAGTATATTTCAGTATATACTAAAAAGATATTGTGGTTCAGATTTTTGCATTCTTTTTGTACGCAAAACCCTTACAAAGTGTTTACAAGGAGTAAGGTTTTTTGGTTTTTTTTTTTTAAATCAATGTTGATTACTGGGAAAGTCTTATAAATTGCTTTCCTGTTTTTTAGCTCAGACTCTGACTCACAACTCATTACTGACCAATCTTACTTCCAAGTGTTTTGGTGCAACAATCATCTTACTTTTCTTTCTGGTGCTTATATGGTCACAAAGCCTGGAGGTCACAGAACGTGTGTGGTAGGATCATGAGACAGGTCTTAAAACTGCCTGCAGGCTGCTTTGCAGCAAGCCTGACCAAAAGCTGGGCCTCAAATGGGAAGATGGAATGAAAGAAAGGTACAGAGAGATCAGAGTGTTCATGATGAAGTGAGAATAGACAGGAGTGATACTACAAGATTTCTTTAGAAGGAGGCTTAGTGGAAGCCAGAACACCAAAGACCATATAAGAGCTAAGACATTCAGTGCATTCTTGCCAATAGTGTTGAGTGCTCTTGATTTTCCTTAATCCTAAAGATCATTGTTAGAAATATTAAATATGTGTCTAGCACATCAATTACTATAACCCAGATCTTATGTTACTCTGCTATGCCTCCAACATTTTTCTATTGATTCAGCATATTTAGTTTATGTTCTCTCAAATATAAAAGTGTTACCCTTTTTCATGCTTTTTCTACCTTGTCTAAATTCTGCTTTGTGGTATCTTCTCTTTTTATTGTACATCTTCTTTCCCTCATTAATAGATGTGCTTATTTGATTGCAGAAGAAAATTTAAAATGTGAATTGGCCAGGCGCAGTCGCTCACATCTGTAATTCTAGCACTTTCAGATGCTGAGGCAGGCGGATCACTTGAGGTCAGGAGTTTGAGACCAGCCTGGCCAACATGGCGAAACACCATCTCTACTAAAAATACAAAAATTAGGCAGGCGTAGTGCCATGCGCCTGTAATCCCAGCTACTTGGGAGGCTGAGGCAATGGAATTGCTTGACCCCAGGAGGCAGAGGTTGCAGTGAGCCGAGATCACTATCATGCCATTGCACTCCAGTCTGGGCAACAGAGTAACAGAGTAAGACTCTGTATTTCAAAAAAAAAAAAGAACTAATTAAAGCCATGTTATTCTTCCTGTAGTGGTTGTGTACATAGCATAGTCACTGAGCAGCTTTTTTGGTTTCGCATTTAATGTCATTAGGACCCAGACAAGCCTGAACAAAGCACAGTGGTTAGCAGCGTGCAACATCTTCTGTCTGTGTTTGGGCCCAGCTGTAACTTAGATGTTTGTGCTGACCTCATCGGGGAAGACTGGCTGCTTAGCAAATTTGGCCAACTCTAACCCAAACCAAATGAGTTTGTATACAGTATTTCAGCTGTATGTCAGGAGACCAGATGATGACTTTGCTCAGAAGGAGGGGTTTGTCAGTGATAATGACCTCTTGTCTTCCAAAAAAGCAGGATGCTCTGATCTCACCCACTGATATCCTCTAGGAGGCAGGCCACATCTGGTTCATCTAATTACTGTGTTTAAAGCAACAAGGCTTATGAACGATCAGCAAAGAGCAATTATCAAAATCTTGGATGCACAGTGTTTGTTAGTTGTGTTATCACAAATGTATTAAATTGGTAAATCAGGTATTTTTAGTGAAAGTTATTTATCTTTTTGTTTCTGCTCCCCTTATCAGATTTCACCCAGACTCTCACAGAAAAATGAGTTCTTGTGTTATCAGTTCTACATTGTCATCAAAAAAGATGACACCACTGCTTGCATGAAAGTCTTAAAGGTCATTTGTTACAAAGTTTCCAGTGATTTTTAAAAGAATATGTTTTTTATTAAGCCTTCTTTTTAGAAATGTCCATAGGTTTAACAGCTTCTTTTATATTGTTGGAGTTTCTATTGGGCTCTCATTAATAGGGTTAAAATTCACTCCTTTGGCTAAGTTATCTTATCTGATTTACTGAGTTTTCTACTTCTTTTACTGAAGGACGCATTGCAAATATGGGATTCCAGTAATGTTAATTTGCATTGTTCTGTTGTATCATAAATCTTTACTAGAAATCTTTTTTTATACTTTTATATAGGGATGGGAAAATAGTTCCCTACTACAAAAAGAGTTCTTAGAAGATTTTTGTTTGGTTGTTTATTTTGAAACTCTTTAAAATTTTAGATTTATCTTGCTTAGTATGAACCTTTTGAAAATAATCAGCCTTCTTAATCCTCTGTTACAAGCCAAGAAAAAGTCTCATCAATTGCAGGCAAATGATACGATATCAGCAGACAACTTTGTGTTCCTTGTATTAGTCCATTCATTCAACAAATACCTATTTTTTTGTTATCTCCATGCAAATGAGTTACGGGCTATTTGAAATCATCTTGTTTTACAGGTAAATTTTTGGTTGTCCATAGTCAATATAACATTGCTCTAACAAAACAATTCATTTAAACCATGGATGGCCAGGTGGGGTGGGTCACACCTGTGATCCCAGCAATTTGGGAAGCTGAGGCAGAAGAATTTGATGAGGATAGGAATTCGAGACCGGCCTAGGCAGCATAGTGAGACCTTCATCTCTACAAAAAACTTGAATAAAAAAGAGAAGAAGCATGGACTCTTGTGAACTTTACCTAGAACAGTTCTGGAATCATCACCAGCTTTCAGTTATTCATTGCCAGTGGATACAGAACCTATCACCTGGGAAATCCTTGGATACACACATATATACAAAGATGACATTGCCTAGGCTCTACCTGCTTGTGGTTCTGTCTAGTACTTGACCAATTACATTGCCTTGGGTACTTTCAAAAGTGCTTTTTCTTATTGGTTGAGTTAGTGCTTGGCATTAGCAGAATTTTAGAGCCAGAAGGAATTAACAATTACAACAGTGTGGATGAGTCTTCCAGATATTATGTTGAGCAAAAAAGGGAGGTGGGCAGCACAAGTGTACATACCATGTGATTCCATTTCTATAAAACTCACAAGGCAAACCAATCTATTGTGTTGGGATGCAGCATAGTGATTACCTACGTTGGGTAGGAAGACAGTGACTGAAATGGGGCAGAAGGTAGATGGCTTTAATTTGTGAAAAATCCATTAAGTTATACAATTATGATTTATATATTTTTCAGAAAAGGCTTCATAATAAACGTTATGACATAATTAGAAAAAAAAAAGCAACTGCTGTAGTTAAAGCAGGTGATATGATTTGGCTGTGTCCCCACCCAAATCTCATCTTGAATTGGAACTCCCACAATTCCCACGTGTCATGGGGGGGTACCCAGTGGGAGGTAATTGAATCATGGGGGCAGGACTTTCTTGTGCTATTCTCATGATAGTGAATAAGTCTCACAAGATCTGATGGTTTTAAAAAGAGGACTTCCCCTGCACAAGCTCTCTGTCTGTGCTTCCCACCATCCATGTAAGATGTGACTTGCTCCTCCTTGCCTTCTGCCATGATTGTGAGGCCTCCCTAGCCACATGAAACTGTATATCCGTTAAACCTCTTTTTCTTCCCAGTCTCAGGTATGTCTTTATTGGCAGCGTGAAAACAGACTAATACGGCAGGGATTGCAGAAAGGGCCCAAGATGAGAACGGAGTAGGGGTGAGCCAGTATGAAAACCACAGGTTCAACCAAATCACCACGTTAGAGCTGAAGAAAGGAGAGCTCCTCCAGAGACTGTGAATTGCCCCAAATTATACAGCTACTTGTTGATAACATTTATTAACTTACTTAATACATATATACTGAACATGTGCCATGTCTCAGACATGGAGCAGATGCCAGAATATAGTTGGAAACCAGACCGACCCAGCCAGACTCTAACCTCACAGTTTAGAATTCAAGTCTTCCAGCTGACACATTTACGTGACCTGTCTGGACTCAGTAGACATTTGAGTTTACACTTCCTTGATTCACATTAATCTTCCTAGTTCAGGATACCAGATACTTCATTTTGTTAAGGCACAGACTGGACTTGTCTTCTACTTCTACTTGTTGCATGTTTCATTGTAGTCAAGGAAAAATGTTTTGAGAATTGAGTGTAGGCTAATATTCTTTATGAGAGACTGGTCTTCCAGAGAGGCTGTGATGACAGCAGAGAGATTTCTTGTGAGTGCTCCTCTGGGCTTGCAGGCTGGAGTGCCCATCATTTCTGTGCGAGTAGACTCATTCACATCACTGGGCTCCCAGGCTTGTCATTTGATCAGGCTCTCATCTGCATGTCAATGAGGCTTAGAGCCCATGGAAAGAATTAACTGGTCTGGGATGTTTATGCAACTTTTCAGCAAAGGCAATTTAAAGGAAAGTTGCCCTGACTGAAATGATTGTCTTGGAGCAGATATATAGTGAAGTAATCATGTTAATATTATGTGACTTGGGTTATATGATATTTTCAATGATCAGCCTAGTAGGAGTTTAAACATGAGAAAAAACACAAACTAATCAAAAGCAGTAAATGAAACATCCCTTTTAAAGCCGATCAACTGGACTTTTATTCATTTTTATACTTTTTATTAGTATTAAAGCATGGTACAAATTCAGATTTCCTTCAGAGTATATGAACCATATTTTGTATTGCATTTTAAAACCAACAATATTAATTTCCAGTTGTATTTCTTTTCCTTTAGGACTAATTAAAGAAAATATATTTGTTTTTCTAGGCATTACTCCCAAATCTGCAAGTGCCAGGATATAAAGTCTAGTTTTATGTTCCAAAAGAATGTTTAGGTTTTGAGATCATATAATCTGTAGTAGAAAAAACTGTGTGTGAGAGGGTGCATGTGTTCTTTGTTCAAGCGTTTAGCCTCATACTGTAAACATTTCTAGAGAGGTAAGCAAATTTCATGCAACGACTTTCCTATTGCATGTCCACAGGTCATATAAACAAACACATAACAAATCCAACTTAAGCATAAAACAATGTTTCAGAGGATATAAATTTAATAGTTAAGATCCCTTGAAATTTGCATATTCTCTTTTGTTTGTTTTAATATCCTTCATATATAGAATGACTTCCCCAAAGTATGTAATGAGAGAGTGTTTTCTTCAAGTTCTTTCAAACTAAAATATAGTAATATAAGATCATGATTTCCCTTCTCAGTAAAGTTGAAGCAACCCTATGCCAATAATGGTACATAGTGAACCCCCACCTTAAAGACAATTAGGTTATAAACTCGGCATATGAGGCAAAAATTGTGTCTAGTCAAAAGGACCTTAAAAACCTATAAAATTGCCCATAAAATCCACCTCCCCATAAACTCAACACTGCCAGTGTTTCTTCTTGTTGTCTTTGAACATCAGATGAGGTAAGGCCATATTGTAGGAAAAAGTATGTTTCTTTAACACCAGAAAAGTACCTCACATGGTAAGATCCTGATACCATGGAATCTCCCCTCGCATGTTCTTTGTCAGGCCTAGACTCACAGAGGGGAATGGAGTAGAATTTCCCACACTATGCCAGTTGATTTCCTTTTTCCTCCTTATCTCATTATAGTTGAATTTAAATTAAATGCATACATGCAGTGACAGCACTGTGTCTGTGAAGCCCCTGTTGGGCTTTTCTGCACGTAACACACCAACAGACATGTCAAGAAATATATTGTCAACTCTAAGGTTAAACACTTCAAATCAACACTTATAGTGAGGGAATTAGGTGGTCTATACCCCAGCTCTCTCCTATTAGATACCATTTGATTATGGTTCAGAATAACTTTTTCTGAAGGTATCATTTATGCATGTTTAAATATATGTAGAACTAAGGTGAGGTTGACAATAATATAATATTGCAAGAGTTAGCCTTTTTTTTTTTTTTTTTTTTTTGAGACAAGATCTCACTCCGTCACCCAGGCTGGAGTACAGTGGCATAAATGATCACAGCTCATTGCAGCCTCAACCTCCTGGGCTCAAGCAGTCCTCCCACCTCAGCCTCCCAAGTAGCTGGGACCACAGGTGCATGCCACCATACCTGGATAATTTTTGTAGCGACAAGGCCTCCCCTACATTGCTGAGGCTGGTCTTGAACTCCCAGGCTCAAGCAGTCCTTCTGCCCTGGCCTCCCAAAGTATTGGGATGTAGGCATGAGCCACCACACCTGGCCATTTAACTTCCTTTTTAAAGGATCATTACTCAGTTTATATAAAGCTAAATTTTTTTTGATGAGACTGAACTAATTGGTCACATTTTACTTAAAATTTTATTTATATACATTCACACATGTACACACATGTACCTCCATGCTTCCTAACATATTTATAAGAGCTTTCCTGGTTTGACTGCCTCTGGGAATTTGAGCACCTTCTTTCTCTTGGTTCCAGGGTCAGTCCCTCTCCAGTGCCTGCTGGCATTGTTGTTGTAATAAGCTCTACAACTAACCTTGGGCTTGTCCTCAATGCCTCCCTTTCCTTCCTCACATACACATATATGCTTACTACATGTCATCTGTCACCAAACCTGTTGGCTACCCTCATCCTGAGTCTGCCCACTGATATTACTCTAAACAAGCCACTGAAGTACCAGGCCTGGACCAATGCACCACCCTCCTAACTGGCTGCTGTTCCCACTCTTCCAGTTTGATCTCTACCTAGCTCCTGTCTGACCTTATTAAATTGAAGTTATCTCAATACTCTTCTACTTGAAAACATTCACTGGCTTCTCTGTGCATCACAGTAAATTCCAAACTCCTTTCCATGGGCCATAAAGCCCTGCATATTTGTGTATCTGCCTGTCTCTCTGACTGCCTCCTGATACTCTCGTGGTCTCCTGTCTGCTGGCCTTCCTGCCGTGTTTCTCTGCTAAGCTCACTCCCACCTTAATGCTTTTGCCCTTGCAGTGTCCTCTACCTGTCATCTTCTTCCCCCACATTTTTGCATGACTTGATTTCTTTTGTCAATTGCATGTCTGCCCTAATGTTACCTCTTTATTTTTATTCGTTTATTTATTTTGAGATGGAGTCTTGCTCTGTTGCCCAGACTGGAGTGCAGTAGCACAATCTTGGTTTACTGCAACCTCCACCTCCTGGGTTCAAGTGATTCTCCTGCCTCAGCCTCCCGAGTAGCTGCGACTACAGGCACACACCACCATGCCCAGCTAATTTTTGTATTTTTAGTAGAGACAGGGTTTCACCATGTTGGCCAGGATGGTCTTGATCTCTTGACTTCGTGATCCACCTGCCTCAGCCTCCCAAAGTGCTGGGATCACGGGCATGAGCCACCAAGCCCGGCCAATGTTACCTTTTTAAAAAGGCCTTTCCTGACCCACCGTATTTAGAAGGACCCAACCTTCTCCCATTCCTCCTGACAAGCCTTTTTTTTTTTCTTTCTTTCTTTATTGTACCTATCTCAGCCTGAAAGGATTTTTTGTACTTATTTACTTGTTTATGGTCTGATTAATCCATTGGAACTGTGCTGTTCAGTAGGATAGCCACTAGCCACATGTGACTAATTAAATTAGAATGACGAAATAAAGACTAAAATTCAGTTCCTCGATTGTACTAGTCAAATTTCAAATGCTCAATAGCCACACGTGGCTAGTTGCTACTACATTGGACAGCACAGATACCATTTCCATAAGTCAGAAAGTTGTGCTGGACAATGCTGTATTAAAATATGAGTTCCCTGAGGGCAGACAGCCTGTTTGGCTCATTCACTGCTGAATGTCCAGAAGCTATGTCTGATCTGTGGTGCTTAGTAAATAAGAGTGGAATGAATGAATGAATGAATGAGTGAATAAATGAACAAGAGCCTTATATTTTTCAGGAAGAATTGCCCTCACCACTTTAATATTCATCTTTAAACCTTCCATACCCCTGAACAGACTTAATTTTCAGGATCAAAGAAAGAGAAATTTGTTTCTTAATATGTAAGGGGAGACTTGGAATATTTAATCATTGTAATGGGATGCCTTCTAATGCCCTTGAATTTGCCATTGTTCAACTTGTGTCCTTAGAGCTTCACTCTGGGGACTCCATCCTTCAAATAAAATTCTTATCTGACTTCCAGGAGAAAGGCACATTTTTCCTGGTCTCTTTTTAGCATGATAAGCCCTTTTCCTCCCTCTGCGTCCACTGTGTATACACAAGATTTTTGCTAACACTCACTAAAGCTTACAGTTACCAAAGTTAGAAATATGGCATGCTTGTGACTGTGGGTTGTTATTTGTGCTATTTTCCTGAATTTACCTTGTGAAAAACCACAGTTTTTAAGTATCTTGACAGTGTCTGAACTTGCAGCACCCTATATCATACCGATTGGCAAGGTCTGCTGCTGTGTAAGGATTGTAGCTGAGTGTTGATTAAAAGCAGCACTTTCCCTCTCGCTTGCTTCAGAGCTAATACCCTTATAAATTGTTGCTATGAACTTTTGAACTCAGAGAAACTTCTGAATATATGTAATAAGAAGTAAAGTAATCCAGGGCTGAGAATTTGTGTCTTCCCTGAAACAAATCACATGGATTAAAAAATAAGTTTGATTCTTAGCTTTTTAATGGTTTCTTAAATCTAATGTTTTAAATTATAATCTGGAGCCTTTAAATATACTTTATGTAAGGTTTTCAAAGAACAATTCTTCATATACAATTGTCTAGATAAGAAATTTCATAAAGTAGATTTGAAAATCACCTTCAAATAAGAATGCTGTCAAAAATAATTTGTCATTTTTATTTTAAGACAGATAAATCACTTAAGCCCAGAATAATATACTAAATCATATTCTGAAGTGTAGATTCTAGAAATGTATTAGATTAAAACAATGAAAATAATGTCAAAGTATTTACGTTTTTGAGTAAGTTTTATATCTAATGTCTTATTGTCCTGAGTAAAAACATATTTTTATTTATTTATTTATTTATTTATTTAGAGACAGTCTTGCTCTGTCGCTTAGGCTGGAGTTCAGTGGTATAATCTCAGCTCACTGCAACCTCTGCCTCCTGGGTTCAAATGATTCTTGTGTCTCGGCCTCCTGAGTAGCTGGGACTATGGGAATGTGCCACCATGTCTGCCAAATTTTTTGTATTTTTAGTAGAGACAGCATTTCACCATGTTGCCCACCCTGGTCTCGAACTCCTGAGCTCAGACAATCTGTCCACCTCGGCCTCCCAAAGTGCTAGGATTACAGGCATGAGCCACCGCACCTGGCCACAACATAAGATTTTTAAGCTTGAATAAAGCAAATATAATTTTCAGATTCACTATGCCTCACTCCAGAAAGCTTATGAATTAGTGAACAGTTTTATTTAATAAGACATTATGAGAGAAATATAATAGCTATTACTGGAAAGTTGTATTAATTTTATTTTTATTGGAAAAGGTAAAGCATCATATGTCTTCAAAAGCTGAATGATAGGCAGCCCATGAATCTAGGCTTAAAGATAAAGATCTTGTTCTCTAACATGTATTGCTGCCTTTAGCTTCTCCAGAGAGAATCTCATGCTGCAAGGATTCCTGTATATGAAACATGCAATACCAGAGAACCTGCTTAAGAACCTCTTTATGCAGTCAGAGTTTATTACCAACACTTGTGGTAGGGCTCTTTCATGCAGAAAAACCTTGTTCCAGGGAGCACCTGAAACCACTTTTCCAGCATTCTTTTTTGGATTTTGTTAACATTTTGATGTCAGAATTGCTTTTGGCTTGTTGTCTCTAAGTGGCCCTAAATGTTTCAAAACATGGCCAGCCTTTCTGCTCTAAAGATTATCCCACAACAAGCAAATATGTAAGAATGCTTGCAAGTGCTTCAGATGTCTGTAGTGGCACCAACAGAACAGAATGCCTGATGTCATGTTGGAACTGGGGATCTTCTGTCTTCCTGACTGGCTCCTCAGCCTACCCCAGAAACTACATTTCAGTTTCTTTCTTGTGGACACTGGTGATGAATAGGGTTGTATTAGTAACTGAACTGAAAACCACTGGTTCTGACCCTCCAACATCCAGCCCCACATAGCCTCATCAGCTTAAGATGGAATGATTTTAGGCTTAGAGTTCAAAGTGAATCATAATCTTTTCTTCACCAGTTTTTGTTCTTTAATTAATGAATGTTACTTAACCTATGTCTCCATTTTTCTGTCTCTAAAATGGGTGCAATTGTACCAACTTTGCAAAATTGTAAGGTTTAAATGTTAGGCATGTAAAAACCACCCAGCACAGGGTAGTTGCTCAAAAAGTAGTACTGTCTCTTTAGCATCATGAAATTCAGTAGCTGGAACTCTACTTGTAGAAGAGGAGAACTTGGGGTTTTTTGGATTATATTCACTTAGCAACTAAATTTTATTTTGTAATTTCTCCATGAAATGTCTCTAAGTATACTCCATAAGGAAAAGTATGATTATATATACCCGTGGTCCTCATTATCTGAATAATCAGGAAAGGGTGGGGGGAAACACACTAAAAAGTGAAGCCACAAAAAACTAGAACCATGTTTCATGGCAAATAGTGAGAAAAAAAAATTACCTAATTGAAATTTGTCTTGAAAAACTAGCCGGGTGCGGTGGCTCAAGCCTGTAATCCCAGCACTTTGGGAGGCCGAGACGGGCGGATCAC
Organism: Mandrillus leucophaeus; assembly: GCF_000951045.1. Taxonomy (NCBI): domain Eukaryota; kingdom Metazoa; phylum Chordata; class Mammalia; order Primates; family Cercopithecidae; genus Mandrillus; species Mandrillus leucophaeus. The sequence goes on along the minus strand of NW_012103321.1, from coordinate 3,290,023 downwards.
GAGGTCAGGAGATCGAGACCATCCTGGTTAATACGGTGAAACCCCGTCTCTACTAAAAAGTACAAAAAACTAGCCGGGCGAGGTGGCGGGCGCCTGTAGTCCCAGCTACTTGGGAGGCTGAGGCAGGAGAATGGCGTGAACCCGGGAGGCGGAGCTTGCAGTGAGCTGAGATCTGGCCACTGCACTCCAGCCTGGGCGACAGAGCGAGACTCTGTCTCAAAAAAAAAAAAAAAAAACGAAAAACTAAATAAATTATGAAAATAAGTCTATCAATACCTATGTTCTATAAAATTGGCTAGTTTTTAAAAATGAATTGGCAATCAGTTCTTTCAGCAAAATTATACATTCATATTACATTACATCATTTATTTTGTGTTTGAATTTACAGTATACAATCAAAGATAGTCATTTTTGGAAAAAAAAAAAAAGTCTTTGGACTTTATCAACTTACCCAAAGACCTGTCTTTATCATTAGTCAGATGATACTCTTAAGAAGTATCTGTCACAGCTCCATCTTTGTTGACATCTTTCTTAAGTTATCTACTGCTCCAAATTTTCTAGTGGCCTGGTGTGTGTTTCACTTATTCAGCATCTCTTTCTCTGACCTCGTGAATCCTGTATCTCTCACAAACTTTGCAATTTCACTTCCAACCTACTTGCATTGTGTTTGTGTTGCATCAAAGAAAGGTTTAAAACCTCCCACAACCAGCAAGGTTCCAAACATGTTGATTTAATGAATACAAAGAGATGATAATTGTAAGCAGGGATGTTTGAAGGAGTTGTTTTTTAAAAAAACAGCCAATTCATGAATATTTTCATGTCATGATGACTTTTATATCCCTATGCAACCTTGAAACTGTGGAAGGCTGGAGAATCAGGCCTTGCTGTGTGGAGTTACTGTCATCCTCTGATGAAGAACTCCATCGATGCCTTTAAGGTCCCAGCGTGATCATTTCTAGCGTGTTTGCTCACGCTATCCCCCAGATTTTCCAGAACAGCCTTTCCATCCACATTTTTTGATCCTCTGCTTCCACATCATCAGTTCCTAATGACAAACTAGACATAGAAAAATGAGGGAAAATCTTTCATACCATTTATCAGTACAATCAACTTTTAGCTATCTATAAAATTGGCCAGTAATGATTATGAAAGAATGATCCATTTTCTACTCCTAGGGGATGGATTCAGTTTGTGGACAAGAAAACAGAAAGAAATATGTGTGAGTGTTTTAAATTCCAGCTGTGGAATCCTAATTTCCTAATCATCACTGACTTGCCTGCATCAAATAATTTTGCTTATCTAATTAACTGAAATAATGTAGTCCTTCTGTAATGAGAATAGTAATAAAAACAATAACAACTAACCCTCTATTGAGCACTTACTTTGTTCCAGTCACTATTCTAAGGATTTTGCCTGTATTATCTTATTTAACCTTCGCCATACCCTCAGATTAAAATGTGCCTATTTTATAGATAAGGACAGTGAGTCCTTAAATACCTCTTAAATGCCTATGAGCAATAGGTGATGGAGTAGAAATCTCATAAGACTGTGAGATGAATATGGATACTGTTGCCTCTTAAGGTACAAAGAAATAGAAAGATTATCAGTCTGGCTCACCATAGAGGGAACATTGGAGATTGACGAATCCGAGTGTTTTCTGACCCTAGGAATGGAGCAAATTGAAAGAATAACAGTGGAGAACCACATTTTTCCTCTGTTAAACCAGAGCTATCTAGAGGAACTCTACAGTATTGACTTGAAGAGAATTGTAGTGGATAAGAACAAGGAAAATTCAAGGCTTATCAGTAGAAATGGAATGTTTGAAGTCAGAGAACTCATAGGAATGCTAGTTACCAAATACAGAATCAGATTAGCTGGAGGAGGAGGGAGCTGGAGAATGTCTGTACTTCACTAGATAACGAGAGTGGAGTGAGCCAAGAACTCAGTTGGAGTTTGATGGAATGAAGCAGAGGGTTCAACTGAGGTTGAACTGAGCATGAACTACATTCAGAGGCCTTGGCAGTGCCCTCTTTGATAAGATAATGATAACAAACATATGCAAATGAATTAAATAGTACAGCAACATGTGGTCCAGCTAGCCTCACCTTGGACTTTGAAAAGTTCCATAGGGGCTTAAGTCCCAGACAAACAATATAGCCAAGAGGGAAAGAATCTATGCTTAAAACGTTGGTCTCAAACTCCCAACCTCAGGTGATCCACCTATCTCGGCCTCCCAAAGTGCTGAGACTACAGGCATGAGCCACTGCACTGGGTCTTCTTCTATCTTTCTCACTGACTTGGTTGCATTCAGTGCCAGTAATTCCAGTGGTCACATATCCATGTTGCTTTCTTGCCTGTTCTACCAGTTGGCATTGCTTCCTGGAAGGGACTTGGTCTATGACTGGCAGAACTTCTCCTAAGGCCTTGTGTAAGGTCACTGGGATCAACCATGGCCCTGATGGTTGATATTGGCACCCCTTGCCATACCTTATCTGGGAAAGTGAGGCCCAGGAGAAGGGAAAGTGGGTGTAGAATAGATGTAAACACAAGTGTTTAATTTGAGGATCCAATGTGATTTAAGAATTGAGGATAAAGTAGGAAAACTAAGTGTCCATTTTCCACAGCACCTAGAACAGTATTAGACACTGGTAAGGAGTTAAAAAAAAAAAAAAACCTCTCTTGGTTGATTTAATAGTTTGAAAATGGGAAATTTCTTAAACCCACTACATTTAATGCATCTGAAAAAATAAGCATTTATTGTCAACTATTTATTTACTTATTTATTTTTAGAGACAGGGTCTTGCTTTGTCATCCAGGCCTGAGTGCAGTTGTGTTATCATAGCTCACTGCAGCCTCAAACTCCTGGGTTCACGCAATCCTCCTGCCTCAGCCTCTTAAGCAGCTGAGACTACAGGTGCCCTCCACCACACAAGACTAATTAAGAAAAAAAAAATTTGTGTGTGAAGACGAGGTCTTCCTATGTTTCCCAGACTGTCCATGAACTCCTGGCCTCAAGTGATCCTCACCTCAGCTTCCCAAAATGCTGGGATTGTCAGAGGCGTTTGAACCAGAGTAATTCCATCTTGAATAAGGGCTGAGTAAAATGAGGCTGAGACCTGCTGGGCTGCATTCCCCAGAAGTTAAGGCATTCTTAGTCACAGGATGAGATAGGAGGTTGGCACAAAATACAAGTCATAAAGACCTTGATAATAAAACAGGTTGCAGTAAAGAAGCCAGCCAAGACCCACCAAAACCAAGATGGTGATGAGAGTAACCTCTAGTTGTCCTCACTGCTACCCTCCCACCAGCGCCCTGACAGTTAGTTTGAGACACCAAGGCAATGTCTGGAAGTTACCTATATGGTCTAAAAAGGAGAGGCATGAATAACTCACCCTTTGTTTAGCATATAATCAAGAAATAACCATAAAAATGGGCAACCAGCAGCCCTCAGGGCTGCACTATCTGTGGAGTAGCCACTCTTTTTATTCCTTCACCTTCTTAATAAACTTGCTTTCACTTTATGGACTTGCCCTGAATTCTTTCTTTTGCAAGATGCAAGAACCCTCTCTTGGGGTCTAGATCAGGACTCCTTTCCTGTTAACAGGGTTGTAGGTGTGAGCCACTGTGCCCAGCCAATTTTCAACATTTTATTGTTCAGATATTTGACATAGATGGAAGACTTTAACTGGATATTAGAAAATTATATTCAAGACACATGTGTTATTTGTACTACCACATCCTTTGCCTGCTTATAATGAAAATGAAACAGTCAGTGTTTATGAATGTCATGCTAATGAAGTCATTTGCACTAAGTGCTTTGATACAAAGGTGCAGTCAACAGCCAATTTGAGGCCAAATTGCTTTAATGTAAAAAAATTTTTTTTCATTAATTTCATTTTATTACTTTTTTTAATATGTCAATAAATTTTAAAAGTGTGGTGGACAGACCAATGCAGGAGACCTGTCTTCTACCCACCTGTGCCATTAGAAAGCTGTGTGACCACGGGCAAGTCACTGGGCCCTTCTAGATCTCTTTTTTCCTCATTTGTAGACCTATACAATGGTGGGAGATAATCGTTAATTTTTTAAATATAGTGTTCAGTGCCTTTTCCCAGTGAAAGAAAACATGAAAAGAGTAATTGTTAAAAAAAGACATATATAAAACATTTGGGTAAGACTAGAGTTTGAACATAAAATGAATCTCAAAAGAATCTGCCATCTGTATTGGTGGTCTCTCTTCCCCTTGGCTTCCTGCCTACTTTGTTGCCCCCATGCCCCAACCCGTATTTAATCTCATTTAGCTTATTTACTCATGCGAAATGTCCATCTTCTTTTTACTTTCCCCAATTCCCTGTCTGGACTCTTTGGAACCATGAACCTTATTAATTTTTTTAGAATTGTGACCAGTTTTATGACATATGCTTTTCCCCAAAATGCCGTATGTCTTATGTTTATTTTTAAATAATTAGGCCATGATTTGTTTGGGAGTAAGACTTTTTCTATAGTACTGGTACAAAAAATGTGGGATACCTTCTATGGCTAAGCCAAACTTGGCTTCTGATAGAAAGATCCCTCTGGCCAGGCATGGTGACTCACGCCTGTAATCCCTGCAATTTGGAAGGCTGAGGCAGGTGGATCATTTGAGGTCAGGAGTTTGAGACCGACCTGGCCAACATGGTGAAACCCTGTCTCTGCTAAAATTACAAAAATTAGCTGTGTGTGCTGGCGTGTGCCTGTAATCCCAGCTACTTGGGAGGCTGAGACAGGAAAATCGCTTGAGCCTGTGAGGCAGAGGTTGCAGTGAGCCGAGATCACACCACTGCATTCCAGTCTGGGCGGCAGAGTGAGACCCTGTCTCCATAAAAAAAGAAAAAGAAAGATCCCTGTTTGGTCACATGGTTTTATTCATTAATACTTTTCCATTCGTTCAAAATATTCTTGAGTGTCTTCTTTATGCCAATCTCTGTGCTGAGCACTGTGGGTTATGGTGAACAAGCCAGAGGATCTCATCGGGAGATGCAGACGCATGGATAGATAGTAATAGGAAGTTATGGTAAGTATATAGAGTGTCGTTTGCTGGAGAATTTTTCACAGAGGAAGAGGCAGGTAGACAACCTAGACTTGAAGTCAGGTGTAAACTTAAAAGCTTCCTTAGGAGTTACTTCCTAAGTAACCCCTAAACTGAGTTTTTGAAAAGTTTAAAGGTTAAACAAGTGAATTAGTCAGGGTCAAGTCAGCATAAACAGAAACCATTCTAAATATTTTAAACAGAGGAAAATTACAATAGAGAATTCGTTACTCCAATGCTGAAAGACCTGAGACACCAAACTAAGCAAGATAAGGCAATCTTGATACTAGCAAAAGCAGGGAAGCCACCAGCTCCCCTAGGACTGAAAGGACAAAGGGAAAAGGTCTATTACCACCCACAAGGTAGGGCCACTAGCAAAGCTGGAATGATGTTCAGCTGCTGAACAGTTATAGGAGCTGATGACATAGAAGACACTGCCTGTGGCAGGGTAAGTATGTATGCGTATGTGAGAAAGAGAGTTAGAGAAAGACTAAGTCCTTTCTCCAAGCCTTCCAGTCTTCTGATTGAGTCTGCCATTGGCCAGATTTACCTGGAAACCAGTCAGCTGGCAAAGGAGCCTAGGAAATATCATTTCCTGAGAGAATATATCTGAGAGTAAATAGGCAAATGTTCATACCATTCATAGCCAAGTGAAAAGCCAAACGTTGGGTGTTGGATGTCTCGGTGTGGTCATGAGAGAAGGAGGATGTATACAGAGGTATCAGCATAAGCCAAAGCACCAGGACAAGAAACAGCATGAGATATGCACAGAATCGCAGTCTCTGTCATAAAGTTTCCAGTATGAGTCAGAGATTGATAGGAGCTGAATGTAGGCAGGCACCCAACATGAGAGGCTTCATGTGACTTAACGGAGTTACTGGCCATCTTCCCTGTAGGCAATGGGAAAGTTCTGAAAGGTTTTCAGCAGGGAAGTGGCAAGCCCATATTTGTATTTTAGGTCACTTTGACAGTTGTGTAGACTCCCAGAGTGATTTTGAAGAAGCAAAAAGATGATTTATTTGCCTTTGTCTTGTCCTTCTCAGATTCATTCAAGCAAGAAACAATGAGAAGCAGCAGTAAGAAAATGGCAGGAAGGATGGAAAGCATAAAAATGATAGGAAGGATGGATGTACAGGTGAGGGAGAGGTGGGATCCAGGGATGGCACCCAAATCTCTCACCTCAGCTGAGGATGGTGGTGTTGTCAAGTAAGGTTAAGTTTGAGTTGGGAGTCTAAGGGACATCAAGCAGAGTTATCCAGAAGCAGATGGGATCTGTACACATAGGTATTCGTGGGTGATTGAGAAGAGAAGTGGACCAAGACTTGACCATAGGGAGCAACAAATGTAAAGCCTTAAAAGAAAAAGAGAATATCAGACAGGTCCAGGTGTGATTGGATTTAGTGGTAGAAGATGATCTTGTTCTAAATCATGTTCAGAGGAAAAAGTAGTAGAAACTAAATTGTACTGGGTTAGGAAGTAAAAGAAAGACAAGAAAGTAGCAATGGTAAATGTAGATGTGTCTTTTGAAGTTTGGATAAGACCAGAGAAAAGACGGGATGAAATGCAAAGTTGGGATGGGTTTCATTTGCAGGGTTGATGAGACTTGAGGATGTATGTAGTCGGGTTCAAAAAACCAGAGATGAGTTTCTTTAGAGGATAGAGTAGAGATAGAGACTAAGGAGCTCAGGGCTGGAGTCAGGCCTGGAGACACTTGGGGGAATTTCCCACAACTGTTTGCCAAGGAACTGCACTTATGCTGCAAAGACAGTGCATTTAGAATTCCAGTCTTGGCAAAGAAACCAGGTAGCACTTTCCCGTTTCAAGCAGAAAGCACCTGTATTACTGTGTGTGTGATTTTAGGAGATAAATAGTAGCAAAAACTAGCAGTTGTATAGCACTCTGCATCCTTCAAACTGGGCTCAGAGTTTTATTTGAATCCCATGATTGTCTCATAGCTGTGTGTGCATAAACTATATATATACACACACACAAACACATACACATATATAAGTGTATACATACACACATAGATCTATATATATTTTATTGTCTCTGAGAAACTCCTTATTAGAAACCTGACACACAGCAAATAGGACTTGCCAAACCTTTCATAATTCATACATGATTTAACCCAAGTCTTCTGACTCTGGAGTTGTAGGGTCATCTTTAACAGACTTTGCCATTGCAATTAACAGACTTTGTCATTCTGATAGATTGGCCTAGAGAGTGGCAAGTATATAGGCACTGTCCCCTTCACTTTACTTCCTGATTCCCTAGGCCTTTCAGCCTCAGACAGTCTGGGGGCCCCTCCTTTGGATCCCCTAGTGTTACAGGTAATAAGTGGTTTTGCTGAGTACCATAGAGTCAGTTTTCCTTGACGGCAGTTCCTCCCCTCCCAGCCTCCTATGTTCTGGCACGAGGCTTCCCCATATTCTGCCCACAAAACTTTCCTATCTGGGGCTCTTCCTTTCCACACACGAGAAAAGGTGCCTCTGGAGCCCTCGTACTTGCAGAATTTTTCGTCACGGCCTGATTTTCAAATTCTGTCATCCTTCTCTGCTACCAGATTTCCAGTTTTTGAACCTAGTATATCCAGAAATCACACATTTCTCCCCATTTCTACTCAAGCCCATGCCACACAAACCTGGTGGGACTCCTGACTCTGTCATGTACCAGCTGGAGCTAACTGAGCAAGCGACTCAGCCTTAGTGAACCTAATGATACTTTGCACTTATTATAAGGATTTCAAGAGATAACTTATTTGAAGGATCAAGCTTAGTGCCAGACTTAATAAATCTTAGCTCCCTTCTCCCATCAGAGTGGCCTGGAGCTCTTATCCACATTTCCCAGCAGTTAGCACAGTAATATAATTAGCAACATTAGTATATCTAAAAGGCAATTACCATTTAATTGCTCTGGCCCCAGCCAGCCTGAAGTTTCTCTCCATTCACTTTTAATTTGGGGTTAGGGGTTTTTAGTCCTAGCCTGACTGGTCACAAAATCACTGCCTTGGAGAGAATTGAAAATAGCTGTAGGCAGCCATTGATTACACAGTAAGAGATTTGGTAATTCCTTCCATTTTGTCCTATGTAACATATCAGTTTGCTCCTAGCCAGTGAACTAATCAGTTTCAAGCAGCATTTTTCTGAGAGTCAGTGAAGGATCATTTTTGGTCAGACCAGCTCTGATCTCAAGAAGGCAAGCACTCCCACAGATGCTCCACACTGATCTCCATTAAAATAAATTAGTGCCATTGTATGGATTCAGATTCAGAATCAAGTTTCAGCCATCCTTTCTTAGAAGACATTTATTTATATTACATACTCAATTTAAAGGAGCAAATGCTCTTTCCCTCAGCCTGCGAAGTTTGTTTATCTTAGAGCTACTGTGAGAATATAATGCCCAAATCAAGGCAGTGTGTTTTATTTCTCCTCCTCTGACCCAATGTCGCATAAAGTAACAGCAGTCTCTAATCAAGAGGAACCCAATGTACTTTGAGATTTCCAATCAAAATCTTTAATTTTCGAATGGCACATGTGCATTTGAGGAAACCTAGATTGCCTTAGGCCACACGGAAAGCATTTACATCTGAACCATTTCACATATGATTGCGAGCTAAAGCACATTCTAAATAACTTTTAGCAGTTTGAGATTTGGAAAACAGCCTGGCCCATATAAATTCTCCCTTAATTCTTTTTCTGTTAAATCTTATGCCAAAGTAAATGGAAGCTGTAGAGAACCTTTGAACTCAGTTCTCAAAGAGCCTGGGTGAAGTTGGATTGGCAGAGCCTATGTTAGGTTTTCAAAGAAAGATTTTTTTTTTGTTCCCCCTTGAAGTGTCCACATCACAGTCACCTTCCTTGGCGAAGGATGCAGTCTTGCTTCCTGGACCTTCTTGGCTCTGGACCATGTATGTGCCTCTGAGAAATGGGCTTTCTGCTGTAAGGAACTCCTCAGGAGGACTCTTCAGGACCCTTGGGGTTGGCATCCAGGCTTCTTAGCTCCTTTGCTTCACGGTTCAGTCAGCTGCACTTTTCCTATTCTCTTTCCAAAAGAGCTATTGAATGCAAGAGCCCTGGGGTTCAATGCCACCTCTTCCTGCCAGTTAGAGCAAGTGGCTTCACTTTTCCAAGCTTCACTTTCCTTTTCTGTGAACTGGAGTTTAAAAATAGAATGGTATATTTCAAAATAGCTAGAAGAGAAAAATTGTTGTGTTCCCAACGCTAAGAAAAATTACATGTTTGAGTTGATGGATATCCCAGTTACCCCAATCTGATCATTACACATTGTACACAGGTATCAAAATATTACATGTTTCCAAAATATATACAACTCATATATCAACAAAAAAATCTGTATGCTCAAAAAATAATAGTATGGCGCACATGGATCCCACACTTCTCTGAACATTTTGCTCTTGTACTCATAGCCATGCAATTTATTACATTGGATTACTTATTTTATCGATATCAATTAATAATTATTAAAACATAAATATATTTTATATTTCTTATACATGTATGTATGTAACATAATGTAACATATATGACATGTATTGTACTTTAGTGTGTTCTTACTGCCAAATCATATGCCTCTAGAAGGCTGGGACAATTGCACCCTGTGTACCATCCCTAGAAGCCAGGCCATGCTGAGCACACAACTGCTTCTTAATAAACAGCTAATTAAGTGCAGTCTTATGAAGGTACCTGTTTATCCTTCTGTTTCTTACTTATCAACAGAAAGTCTTATTCATCAGTTAAGCAAATATTCACAAAAATTAACTTTGTTCCCCTCATATTTTAATGTGTGCTGTTTCTCTAGTCTAGATATAACCCTGAAGGAGAAAATGGCACATATTTTTTGTCCTTTTTATCCTAATGCAAAGGAACGTACGACTTGTTTGCTGATTGTTTGCACAGCTTCATATAAGCTTTTTCTGATTTTGTAAAATATGTTTTTCTAATTGCTCCTCATATGCATGTAGAAAGTCAGTATTATTTGCTATAAATTGGTACTATTTGTGTAAATTTCAGAAATAGCATCACTTAGACAATTTCTCAATTTATCATGCCAAAATTAAAGCTCAAACTCAAGTGGGCTATATTCTGCCTGCTGTTTAGAGTTTTTCTTCACTACTCTACAGAGTTACTTCAGGCTTAGGGCTGGGCCTGGTGACTCATGCCTATAATCCTTGTGCCTTGGAAGGCTGAGGCAGGAGGATCACTTGAGACCAGGAGTTTGAGACCAGCCCGGGCCACATAGTGAGACCCTGTCTCTACAAAAAAAATTAAAAATTGACTGAACGTGATGACATGCTCCTGTAGTCCCAGTGACTTGGGAGGCTGAAGTGGGAGGATCACTTGAGCCTAGGAGTTCAAGGTTGCAGTCAACTCTGATTAGATTTCTGTTATCCGACCTAGGTAACAGAGCAAGACCTTATCTCAAAAAAGAAAAAGAATTACTTCAGGTGGTCATCGTGCCTCTGCTTACACATTGCCAGTATAGGGGCTAACTACTGCTGAAAGAGCCTTTTTCCATTTCAAGCAAGTCATCTTGAGCTGGTGTACAGAACGCTTGAAGGTCTTCATGAGGTACAGAGGTGAAAACAACCATATTTATTACTGTCGTTGAAAGAGAAGGGAGAAGACAAATTGCCATTTAAAAACCTGTTTGACTTCTATATTATAAACTCAAAGAAACTCTTCTCAGTGTGTTATATGTTGGGTGTACCAATTATAAATCATTAGAGGGAGACTGAGAAAAGTCAACAGGAATCTGCAATCTGACATGTGTGGAAAGGCAGTGACTGAGAACCAGTGGTTTGGGAATCAGTCCTACCTGGCTTTGATTCCTGTCATCATTAGTAGCTTTGAGCAATCTGCTTTACTCTTTGGTCTTCTGTTTCCTCATCTGTGAAATGAGAGTGATATTAAAGATTAAATCAGGTTGGAATTATAAAGCAAAACACCAACACAGTGTCTGGCTTAAGCTGGGGTTAAATAAATAATAACCAGCATTATTATTGTATTATTGTATTATTTTATTATTAGAACCACAGGGGTTTCTATTTGACTGATAATGGATGTTTCTTTAAAAAAAATGTGTGAGGACTCTAGACTATCTTAGTAGCAAATTAAAGGAAAGGGGGTTAATAGAAACTGTCAGTCCCCAGTCGCCACCTCCCCACAGTAGGGTTATGCAGCCCAGCTTTTCCATCTGCTTACACAGCCATAAACCTCTTATCTAACATGCAGCACTAGGAGTTGTTCATACCCTTACTGAAAGGGCTGACCAATACCAAATACTGATCACATCTTTATGTAAATAAAACATCAGCTAATTTCTTATTCTAATCTGTATTTTTTTTGGTCAGGCCAATGTTGTGTTTCTAAAACAGCTCTCCTCCAAAAAAGCTGTGATTTGCAGCATTTGCCAATTTCCATGGTGTAAATACTCCCAGCATGGCCAATTGTAAGCTCTTAACATAAAGTCACTGAACACAGAGTTTAGAAGAGATGTGCATAGCTGTTCAAGTTGTTGCCACTCCATTACACCACTGGGCCAGGCTAAAGCTTATGTTTTGATAATATAGGACAGGATAGTTGATGACAGCAAAACCTACAAGCAAATGCAGTCGAGGGAAAATAGTTTGTCCGAGAGTGGATCACTTACTATACTTGGATTCATCCAGAAAGTGAGTTCATGCCAGATTACTCGAGCAATGTATTTCAAGGCCATCTTTCTGTTCTAGTTCTGTACTCTCCAGTCATACTTAGAAGAGAAATATTTCCCTAGCCTCTTGTGCTGTAGGAAGGAAAATCTCCCTAATCACTTCTCAATTGTTTGAATGTTTCCTTAACCGATAGTTTAGATATTTGCTCCTGGACATAATCCCCATGTTTATAAAGATGTCTTCTTTTTCTCCCTCCTCTTTCCCTTCCCCCTCTCCCTCCCTTCTTCCTTCCTTCTTTATAACCACCCTTACTTCCTACAGAAGTATTTTCCACCATCTTTTGTATTTCTAACATCTCTACAAGATCATCAGAACAGGTAATAGTACTTCTGCTTTGCAAAATTGTAGAGAAACTAGAAAACTATTCTACTTGTATAAATCTCTATCATGTTATTACTCTCATTTTTAATTTGTCATTTTGTTATTTTGAAATCTTCATTGTTATTCAGACATCCCTTACTTTAACTTTCTTCCATGAGTGGAGTGGTGTACTTTCAACCTCTGGCTACTTTTCTTTTGTGTCACAAATTTAATTTTATTCTTTCCATCATGGTTTTTGAAAACTGTATTATACTGTATCTAGGAAATCGTATTACAGTACTGTAAATACATTTCTGAGACTTTTAATTAAGTGATGATACCTAGCACTTTCTCATCATAGTCAAGTCCCTGGAGATGACAAAATAGAGTCCTTTTGGGAAGCAGTTCTGTTTTCAGCATCTCATCACTGGAGCAAGCAGAATTCTGTTACAGGCTTTGAACTGTTAGGGTGATATCAGTTGATGATTTTGTCAACATAGTGGATCTATTTAAAAATCCAGATTGTCTCACTAAGGACCTCTTAAAAGTTTTCCAAAAGCCTAGTGACAAACAGAAGAGAAAAAGACATTTGAGATAACAGTTCAGAATTTACCATGAAGCCCTCTGCAGACATGCTTGAGATCATCACTTGTACCATCCTAATCTTCGTGAACATCGTTGGAAACTCATGTTTGTTTTATTCTACAAGAAGATGTATCACTGGGCATTTACAGACATCCTTTCTTCTAATTTTCAATCTTATTTTTGTCCACCTTATTAAAAACTTGGTGGTGAATGTTATGAAAATTGTTTACTCTTCTGGTATCATGTTGGATTCAGCTGGCTGCAAAGTTCTGTGCTTTACATCAGCCCTGACAACTTCACTGGCCATCTGGTTCATGTTACACTTTGCATTGCTTTACCACTGGAAGCTTTACCAAATTGCCCACCCTTTGGGTGAGAATCTAAGCCTGGACCAACAGAAGCATTCCTTGAAGGTGGTGAAGGTGGTTTCTGTACTTTGGGTGGCTGGTGTGGTGTATATATCCCAGTTTTAATTCGTACTAGAAAACCAGAATTCTCGAATGCAGGAGATGATACAGATCCCTTGTCTACTAACAGGATGTACATGGATTGCCCAAGTTGTCTTTGGAAACAAGCAGGTAGAGTTTTTCTATGGGAAAATTTTTTTGGTTCTGATTGATATTCTTCCTTTAGTTATTTTAGTCTTTGTCTGTTTCTGGATGTCTTTCCTCTTTTCGGAGAGAAAGAAGATGACATATGGTGACATCTGGATTGGAGATGATGATTCAGAAACTGAAATCCTTAGAGGGGCCAAGTTCAGTATTTTATTAATGTTGCTGATCACTCCACTTTGGATTTCTCACTTTATCTTAGTCTATTTCTTGAAAGACTTGGCAGCATGCAGCTTTATTCCAGCTGTTCTTACAGACCTCTCTTCAAACTTCTCTGCTCTCAGTCCTTTCTTGCTTATGTTGGTTAATTACAAAATGAAGTTGGTGTCCTTCTGTGGTGCCAAAAAGGAAAAACCCACACCGCAGCCTACAAATGTTATTCTTTCTCCATATGCTTAATGGCAAAGAATTCAAGTTTAATCATTGGAAAACAGACCCTGTCAGTGGAGAGTATAGCTTGAAGTTTTCATAGCGCTCATCAACAGTTTCTGAAAGGGCCTCTAGAAAACTGACTCCTCTTCAAAAATAGACTTCAGAGGAAACTGTGCAAGAAAATATATGAACATTAAGCTATTATATGTTAAAAAATAGTCATCACAACATTTTTTATTTAAGACAATACCAAGAGTTCTAGTGCAAAAATTATAAAGCAACTCAACAGTTTTCAATCTGGAAATGAACTCAACAAAAACAATATGTTATTTACTCTGTACAAGATATTGTGTTTAAAAAACAACATATTGATGAAACTGAAGATAATACTTCCTAGCTGAATTTTAAAGGTACACATAAATAATCTTATGTTGTTTTTGAAATACTTCCACACATATCAGAAGTGTGTTAGGTAGGTATGCAGCGTTCAGTTTTTGCACTTTTAGTATAGTACCTCAGCCATCATGGAAGCAGATTTTGTTAATCGTCTCTACCCTACATGTCTTTAATAAAGTAGGGCTAAATGAAGCATTGGATTAAAGAATTAATACTTGCTAAGTCATACTCTATGTGTATGTATAGATGTGCAAATATTTAGTTGTTCAGACATTTAACTCACTATCCTTGCTTAATCATCTAAATATATATTAAACTATACTCTTTTCTTCAGAAAAAAAAAAGGCATTTATTTTATAGGGAATTTATCTCCTTTTGGTTATCAAATTGGTACATTTACAAATTGGAAGAACTTATAAAACCTTCATAATAATTTGATCTCTGGATTTGGAGCCAATAAAAATAAGCACATTGTAATTCTAATTACAAATATATGGCTGGGTTTTTCTTTTTCTCACTTAGCTGGGTTAGCTCTTTGGACTGCTTCTGATACAGTGAGTAATTATGTTCAATATCTTCACATATATTTATGTAAGCATTGATTTTTAAGCAAATTCTTAGTAGATTTTTGCTTTTTATTTTTTTCATTTTTCTTCTGTGTTAACAGACCTGGGATTTATTATACTGTTGTTCTAGTGAATAGATGTCCCCAAATTGAGACCTCGGTTCTAAAAAGGCAGCATTGAAAATTATAAAACTGGACCTCATTAACAGAAGACACTAAGAACATCTTTGTAGCCATGAAATGCTATACAGAAAGGAAATTTTAAAGTAGCCAAGACCCAAATTGTGTAAAGTTGTGTGTGCCAATGTCTGTGTCTTGTATAGAACAACAAATTGAAAAAAATAATAATAATAAAAAGACAGACCTAAGACCCTCTGAGATTGCTGGGTGGTCTTCATGGGAAATGCTTAATTGAGTCCACTGAGGCAGCTTAATCAAAAGGGCACTAGGCGTGAATCCTGTATAATGAAGTTAACATCTGGATAGACGTGGCATATGGGGAAGAGGTCACTATCTTTAATTAAGTGCAGATGTAGCCAAAGCTGAGAATAGCCACTAGCTTAGGTAGTGGTTCTAAAATGTGATTCTGGGACCAGCAGAATCAGCATCACCTGGGAACTTCTTACAAATGCAAATTATTGGGCACCACATTGACCTACTGAATCAGAAAGTCTGGGATTTGGACCCAGCAGTCTGTTTTAATAAGCCATCTGAGTGACTCTCATGCACTCTAAAGTTTGGGAATAACTCATCTAGGATTGCTCCAAAGTTTAATCCTCATGAACAATCAGAATGAAGCCAAGATAACTGACTGAAGATGTAGTCTTCAATGATCCCATGCATGCTGCTGTTGTGTCTGCTTCTCTTTAAAATGGCAATCAGGATTGTGATCTGTGTTCCATACATACTCAATAATAATTTCCAAACACATCCACTGCAGAAATTAAGTAATCTTTGCAAAATCAAAAATAAAGCATAACCATTTCAGGTGAGCCAAAAATTTGAAACTTGGATTTGGATAGTTTCCTGTACATAACGGAGTAAGGGCTCCAGTTCCCAGAATATTCCATAGTTACCTTCCAGAAGCCAGTGCAAGACACGGTTGGTTGGCTTAAGCCCAAGCTCAACTTCCCAGTGCTAGAAATGTTTTCTTTTTCTTTCCAGATATTTTCTTCTTGTTTGGACCTCATTAGGTCATAGTTTTGTCCTTGTGGAGTTGATAAGTTTTCATTTACAACAGGGAACAAATCATATGTTCACTGAATGAACAATATTCCAGTTCTCTTTTAAAAATTAGTTGGATTTTAACTCTCTTGCTCCCTCTTTTCTCTCCCTTAACCTCCAATTTCACTCAAGTTCCTGGTGGGATTATGATGACATATGATAGGGCAATTCAACAGAGATAGTCATGGCAGCTCTCTGAAGAGATGTAAAATTGTTTAGGACTGTCCTGAGGTCCTGGTTTAGTTTCACAGGTGTTTGTCAATGCCATCTCAGACTACACAAAATCTTTTGAGCTGGGAGGCCATCTATTCTTCCTTCACAATGCAGGATTCTGATCTTCTTCTCTCAGAGGACTTCTATTTGAACAATTTCTTGCCGAGGTGGGTGTGATTTCACAAAGCAGCCCATTCCATTAAAGCCCGTTTGAAATACCATAATTACAAAGTATTTACTGAGGCTGATATCTCTGATATTTCCTCCAAGATTTACCCTTGAAGTTAAATCCTCCTTTTACCTGTGGGATCTTTAGATTCTTAGAGAGGAAAGCTTTTTTCTCTTCACCAAGTTAGGTATTTCCTTAGCTGTATTGCATAAGACAGTTTCTCAACCACTGGTTCTCTTGGCTTCCTTACTCTGTCTTGGTATATTCCAGATAACCTGTGGCTTTTTAAAGAAGTAACACCCAGAACTGAATACAATATATTTTTTCTTTGTGTATGTGTATGCATGTGTGTTTGCATGTATTTTTTCTATTATACATTCTTTTATCTCTTTCTGCACAGCTCCTGTGAGCATGGATTCTTTCCTTCTTCCAAAAAGAATTTTAAGTGTTCAACTCATTTTAAAATCACACACACGAGAGAGGGGTGGGATGGAGACAGATAGACAGACAGGGAGAGAGAGAGGGAGAGGGAGAGAGACAGAGAGAGAGAGACCAGATTTAAAGGTATATAAAATATGTATATCTGCCCTAGGCTTAAAAACTAAGGTCTCTCCAAGCTCTCAAGTTCAGGTATATGTTAGTTTGTTCTCAATATTTGGATTTGAGAAACCATAAAATGACCCACAAATCACTTGCAAGAATTTTAATGTATAAATTAAAGGGCAAAACTACAAAAAGACCAATCCTTGTAGGGATTTTTCAGAGAAATCCTGATCTCTAGAATCAAGTTTTCTAAAACAGTGCCTAAAACAGTGCCATCTTCCTTGCCTTTTTAATAAGACATTAAAAAGGATGCTTATAATCCAATTTTCTTTGAAGGTGAAGTTGAAGATTTAAACCAACTGACTATGGAATATGTTGCCTTATAGACCAGTTCAGGGAGATCTGTGGGTAAGGTATGTTAGAGACACAAAATCTATACACGTTTTGTTAATGATGATGATGATGTCTACCATTTCTGTTTAATCTCTCCTGGAAAGAAGGGTAACTCATTTGGAGTTAGGTTCATGAACATCCAAGCAATACAATTCAGGGCTAAAGATGTCTGGAATTCTGACCTAGATGGTTCAAAGACATACCCATGATTCAGAGTCGTCCAGGGCAAGTCAGAAGAACACTAGACTGGTTAGCAGGAAATGATTTGTGTTAGCTGGCTTTGCCTCTACTTAGTAGTGCATAACCTTAGACAGAATATTCCTGAGGTTTGCCATCTGTGAAATATAAAAGATATGATTGCAAATTACAAATTATGGTGCATCCCTTCTGCCTCCATCACTGGTTGCAATAAATAAATTCAGCTAAAAAATGCTGAAGATGATTCTTAAAAATAAAACGTTTGACACAGAGACAGTGTTGCTTTACCATTGTTATTTTGGCAAGTTGAAGTAGGAGAGAAAAATACTAGATTTAAAATCAGAAGCCCTGGCTGTGTGAATTTGAGGCAATTACAGAACCTCTCTGAGCCTTGGTTTCCTTATTTCCACAAAAGAAATTAAGACTTTCGTCTCCCAGCATCTGTGTGAGACTAAGTAAGCAAGTGTATGTAATAGCACCCAGTCCTAAATCTTGATGCAGAGTTTTCTTCACAACTTTTTCTGTGGGTGTTTCCTTCAGGACAGCAAGGAAGAAATGTAGGCTCTCCTCTAGGAGCTGGAGCAGGCTCAGTATATTACATTGAAGTCCAGAAATTTGATATTCCAAGATGTGCTCTGTGTACTCTCTGGCTTTGGAAATACTCCCCTGACAATCCCTATTTACCACCCTACCCTCACCCTCACCCTTCAAGACCCTTTTGTAGAAGCAAAAATACAGCAATCAATGCTAAATCAATGTTATGCATCTTTCTGGACATTCTGTTCCAGAATTCTCATTTCCAGGCCTGTTCCCATACTGAAAGCACAGACAACTGGAACACTTCCTCCTGCCCCCAACCACTCCCTCCCCATTCACACCTCCATCCTTCCGCTTTCAGTTTTGCCAGGCTGACTTTCCTTATCTCCACAGTCTAGATTGGGTGCCTCAGCCTGCTGTGTATTTATTGGTCTTGGCCAGCACCACATGATATTGTAATAGCATGCCTTCTTGTTTGTCTCGCCTGGTACCATATACTCCATCCTGGTGTGGAGATTAGTGTAGGTCTTATCCACCACATGCATCCAGAATATTCCAGAAATGAAGAAGTGAATAAAGTTCACAGGGCTTGTGCTTTTTCTTTGTTCCTCATGTGTACTTCTTGGCTCTCCTTCAGTTGCCTCTTTCCAGTAGAAATTTCTTGCCTCTATCATTTTTCTGCTTCAAGATGAGGCATTTACTGACTGCCATGCTTCTGGCCACTGTTGAATCAAAGAGTGAAAGAAACCAAATCCAACATTTGGAATGAGTTGCTTCCTTGCCAGCCAAGCTACTGAGCCAACTGGGGACAACATTTCTACCCAGACCTTCCAGTACTTATTTTGTGATAATTTTAAGATTTTATATTGAAGAAAGTAAGCCCAATATTGATGTCCAGGCCTTCAAATTGAAAATTTTTCCCCGTACAAATTTGGCAGGCATGCGTGTGTATGTGTGTGTGTGTGTGCGTGTATAGGAGTGCAGGGAGGGGCTGTGTTTTCCCAAGTGCTGGTATATTAAAGGGTAAAGAAATAAGTTGTAATGCAAATCCGTTGAAGTTACCTCATCACCAAATGTACTCTGCTCATTTATTTTGACAAGTCCAACTTACTTTTAATTACCAGGCCTCATAGTATACTGGTAAATGGAGCAATAGCGACTTTGGCAGACAAGAAGAAATCTGTGTAACATGAGCCTTCAAAATGAGTCCAAGCTGACTCCTTGTAAAATGGAGTGAGGCAATACATTTTTAAAAAATTTTCAGTAGAGCAATTTATATGATATGTGACTGTAGTCACAAATCAATGAGCCTTTTATGAGCCAAGCACATCAGAATGCGTACAATAAAATGAGTGTAGTTTCTCAAGGAAATTTTGTTGGCTACTATAAGCTTTTTCCAGTGATGCTGCCATTATGTAACAGATTTTTGAAAGTCTTCATTTGGAATTATTTTCAAAGTCAATTTTCAAGTCACAACAAAAAAAGTAAAAATATCACCTGAATATCATAATACTGGGGTAGCAAGGAAGCTATTTTTTAAATTGCTTGTCTATGTTTTTATTATGCAATTTGGTTCTCAGTTATTTTGAGCTCTCTCCCAAAAGGAAATTTCCATGGAAGGTAGCAGTTGGGCCATCACTGAGGTCACTCATGAGAAGGTGACATGGTGTTGATAGACCCATTAGGGGCATAAGCCCCTCGCACACACTTTAATAGGCACTGGAGGGACTTCTGTTCTTGGCAGTTTATCAAAACCCTGTGAGAGTAGGAAGAGTCCTACAAACATTGAGTATAGTTGATGCTGTTTGTTTTGTTCTTTATCTCTGAAAGCCGAGCATCAGTTTGGAGTTTGAGTAAGGTTTGTCCCAGTGCCGTGGGCACATCCAAAGAAGGGAGCCAAGCTGTCATTAGCAGCTTCTGCACAGCATATAGTTCCCAGCAACCCAGCCCTGTGTCCTCACATTCTAATCTGTTTCTTCTTTCCCTCTCTATCAATTTTCCTACCCAATTGGGAGAGCTACACCACTGAAAAATGTTTCCTTTATCTTTCTCTACTCACCCTCCCTGGCATCTCACCTCTCCCCACTTAAAAAAAAAAAAATGTAAACACATAACACACCTGCCTAAATAAATAACAAATTAAAACTTGCCAATGCCAGTAAAAAGAAATGGGATGATTTCAATCAGTGGACAATACTCATGGTGGACAGATCTTGAAAGAGGTGTGCTGTGGGGAGAGGGGCTTACATGCAAAAGAAAGCCCTTGGAAGGCCTTAGAGAACCTGGGAGCAAGTGATTGTAGCTTGTAGGGTCAGGGCTGATGGCATGGGGGAGAAATTCAGATTCACAAATGACTAGGTCCTGAGATCCAGAAGGGGCCTAGGGCCGACTATGATACATAGCAATAAAAATCCTATGGTGTGATCTTGGCTCACTGCAACCTCCACCTCCCGGGTTCAAGTGATTCTCCTGCCTCAGCCTCCTGAGTGTCTGGGACTACAGGCACCCGCCACCACGCCCGGCTAATGTTTTGCATTTTTAGCAGAGACGGGGTTTCATCGTGTTAGCCAGGATGGTCTCCTGACCTCGTGATCCACCCACCTCGGCCTCCCAAAGTGCTGGGATTACAGGTGTGAGTCACCGCGCCCAACCCTACATAAAGGATTTTAAGCTGACCTGCCCTTTCTGGAAAGCGTAAAAAATGTATTTTGCTTAGGTATAAACCCACTCTTGTTGGCCTCAATAAGGTTGGCTCTCTTGCCTCCAAGCTGCCGGTTTGGGCCAGACAGAGGATGGCTTCAGGACTTTTTCTGGGTTTACACTTGGCACGGCTTCCTCCCTTCCCCTGGAGTCACAGCAGTGAAGTGTCACCATGTAAATCCACACCAATCACAACAAAGCAAGAAGAACCCTTCCTTCCTCCAGTTGTAAAGTGAAGGAAACATAATCCCCACCTCGTAACATTTTATTATGTTTGCAAAGGTTTTCTTTTCCTGGTACTAAGAGATAAAATGGACATTCTGTGAAAGCACAAGTTGTTATGTGCCAATAGTTTATTTGTAGGAAATTTTATTTTGTTGCTGTTGTGGTATGAGAATTTAAAATGATCTTAGAATACAAATTAAGTCTTAGAATACAAATGAAGTAAACATTTTTGTCAGGAGACACCAATACAAAATTGGGGGTAATGGTTGTACTTATTGTTTAATACTGAATTCCTTTGAAGGGTCGAACATTCAGATGTCCCCAAGGCATGTTGGTGAGTAGAGCAGCCTCGGAGGGGCTCCCGGAAAATGGGGAGCACAGGCCCCATGGACAGGTAGGAGCAGCTGCCGCTCAGCTCTAGCCAGTTGTTGCCATGGGGACTGCAGACCCTTGTTGCCAGAGCTTCAGGTATTTAAAGCAAAGCCAGAATTCCAAAATTTTATGTGAAATCACCCAAGGTCTGCAAGTTGGCAACTGATTCAATTTTTTTTTTTTTAACACTGCTGGGGTCAAACAAATCACATCTGTGGGCCAGATTCAGCTCACAGGCCTCCAACGCATGCCCTCTGTAGCTGTGCTTTCTGTTAGAGCACGTTTGCCATGGATCTGAAAGAAGACTTACTGGTTTCCATAGTGGTTTGGTGTGTGTAGTGGGAGGTGTCAGAAGAGCAGGATGAGAAAAGCAACCACAGTTCACCTCAGTGTCCTTGTCATATTTGATCAGCAGCTACTCTAACCTGACCTTATTGCTTCCTATCTTGTCACTGATTACTTCGAAAAGAGTGTGTGAGAGTGCCAGAGGCTTAGTGGAAGGACAGATGAGAGAAGAGGTGGCATCATATTGGCCACTGGGACAACTGCAGACTCATTCTTACCTGTAAAGAAACAGTTAATGTTGGGGAATGTAGTCAGGACTGGAAAACCACGGGGATTTCTGCACATTATAATTGAGAATGTAAATATTCTTTTCTTTTTTTTTTTTATTTTTTTTATTTTTATTGAGACAGAGTCGCGCTCTGTCGCCCAGGCTGGAGTGCAGTGGCCGGATCTCAGCTCACTGCAAGCTCCGCCTCCCGGGTTTACGCCATTCTCCTGCCTCAGCCTCCCAAGTAGCTGGGACTACAGGCGCCCACCACCTCGCCCGGCTAGTTTTTTGTATTTTTTTAGTAGAGATGGGGTTTCACTGTGTTAGCCAGGATGGTCTCGATCTCCTGACCTCGTGATCCGCCCGTCTCAGCCTCCCAAAGTGCTAGGATTACAGGCTTGAGCCACCTCGCCCGGCCGAGAATGTAAATATTCTTAAAGTGGCACCCTGAAAGAGACAAGCCTTGAAACCAGACAAAAGAAATTGGGTCATAAACAGAATGAGACATCTTAAAGGAGATAGCATGTGGAGGCCTGCTGGGAAGTAGAGGCAAACTCCAGATGCCTGGGAGTCTTAGTCTAAGGTTGGGTCATCCAACCCACAGAAATAAATATGGGCAGTGGCCCAAGGCTTCCTATAATGAGCTGCACCTGTTGTAAGTCTTGTGTTCTTGCTATAGAATCAGGAACCTCACTACCATCCTGCAAGCTTAAATAGAAAGATTCCTGCTGTGATGTCATGAGTTATTATCCGCTGGTTATATTCTATTGGAATGGCTGTACTCAACTGGATATTGCTGTCTGTACTGTTGGAGCACCTCAAACAGGGGTGCAACGGTTATTCATTAATTTGATTAATTAAGACATGTTCATCCACATTTTATAGTTTCATTTATCTAAAAATCCATTTGGTCCCCAGCTCCGATGCATGTTTCTCTGCTTAATCTCCCCATATTTCCATGTTCCTGCTGATGTTTGTACCATATCCTGACACCCAGCATCATCTTTCTGTTGTTCACCAAGGCCATGGGAACACAGTCTGTAAATCAATAGTTCATCGCTGAGTACAGATTTAGTGAAAAGAAATTGGACTGGATTTGGATCTAGTGAACGTGCTAGTATCCAGAGAGTCTGGATTGTATCAGAATCCATCACGGTAGAAGAGAATGTTGTTTTGAGTAATTTCCAAGCAGAGTTTGTATATTTGTCTCTGAAAATTTTTGTGAATTGAAGAAAAGTGACATTTTTGTACCAAGCAATTTGTTTGATAACCTATTTTCAGATTTCTACAAATAATAAAATTTCTGATTTTAAATACTTTTTACCAATACAAGTTGCTTTTCTTTTCATTGTAAGCCTTACTGTGATTTCAGAAGAATTGTTAACATTTGCTAAATGGGTAATCTCATTTAAACATAGAAGTAACATCCTAATTCCTTCTTGGATGGACTCTGTATCTATTGTAATTAGGACTGTAAAAATGGTATATACATATGGGAAAAAAAGGAGAAGAACAGGAAAATTAAATGATGGGTTTGAGGTAAGGGATGACAAGTTTTTTTTCTGTTTATCATAATTATACTATTTGTAGAGCTTAAAAAAGAAAGAATGGCTCAACATGAGGGAAAAAATGCCTTCAGAACAAATTTCCTTTTAAAAAGTAGGTCTTTTAAAACACTTTCAATCTTATATCAGGAAGCCCATTTTTTTCAGCCTAGATATATTTTCACTTTCCAGTAATGCAATCCTTACTGTTTAGCAAAGTACACCTTGATCAGAGAATCAAAGAGGGCAAAATGAATTATTTCAGATACTCAAATCTGGGTACATAAGACAATTTTTACAATAAGAAAGACAAGTTGCAGGAAGCAGAAGCTCATTTTGCTATCTGAGAGTTGGCGCTGCAGAAGATAACTGCACACCAAGGCGCCATCAGGAGATCTATATTTCTGCTCTTGACATCTGTAGGTGCCGCTGCCACCGCTGATGGGAATGATGATAAGTGATGGGAAAATGAAGTGGGAGGTGATGTATCTTACTGTGACAGATTTAAAGGATTGCCCCAGGCAGCTCTGAGGCAAGAGCTAGACATTCTGGGGCCTTATCAGGTCACTCTGGCACTGTCAGGCAAAGCTGTTTGAAGCAGAGGGCAGTGCAATAACTCTGGGGTTTAAATCTGCACTTAGATCCTCTTTCTTTCTTCCTTTTTGAAGGGTGAACTGGAGGTTGTGCTACAAATTCTAAAATATTCATTACTCTTGGTTAGTGGTATCTGTCTTGTGTTGTTCCTGTGGAGATCCAGTATTCATTGCTCCATGTACAACACCCAAGGATATGCCCACAGGAAACATTTGAAAATGGCTTTCCTAAGATTTCTAGGCTGGCTCCCCATTTCCCAAAGCCCTGCCTTTTTCCCTGACTGTGGTAAGAGTTGGTGTGAATTCTAATATTGATGCTAGGGGGAGATTCTGACCCAAGTTACTGCTCTGGCAAAGACAAACAGGCACATATCAAATAAAGCAAAGGACTTTCGGTACCCACTGGGGAGCCACACTGGGGACCATGGAGACACTGTGTTTGCTGCTTCTGGAAAGCCAGGCTGTGGACAGTTGAAGGGAGGAAATGTGCTCCAAGGCAACACTAGCACCCAATAACCCTTCTCATCTTATTTGTTTAAATATAGACATTATTTTTGGTTGTAAAACAGCTAAATTTTTTTGCCTTTGTTTTCTGCTTCTGTCTCATTCAGGAATTTATAAGTATTTGACCATACTCAAAATGTGCAAGGAAGAATAATGGAAGCCCCTGAATACCTTGATTTGGATGAAATTGACTTTAGTGATGACATATCTGTAAGTATTACTGTATGCAAGAAATGCTTTCAAGATAATCTGCCTTCAACTTCGTAGCCTACTTTCTCCATTATAGTCTATATGTCCTCAACTTTTCTGACTACATTTAGAAATTCACAGTAGAAATCCTGTGTGACAGACTCAGTGTGGTTTTGGGGGATCTCTTAGACCAAGAAGTGAATCTTACCTAAGTGTGTGTTTTGGAAGATGAGTCATTTAACTTCACTGAGGCTTTCATTCCTAATGTCTTCCAATGTTGTCAAAACTATTGATTGAATATACTTATAAAATGTAGCCACTTTCATAGAGTTAATTCCAAATTCTCTTATGTGGCTGGCTATTCCACAGCCAGCATTTTCTAGAGTTCACAGGGACACTGACTAAAGAATAGCCAAGTTGGAATTTATTAATTGATGAATAATAAAAGGAATCTTTCCGACCACTGTAGATATCAAAGCACAGATTGTAAGTTTGTTGAGAGTATTAAGGAAAATTCTTGCAGCGATAAGAACTGGACTAGCTGACCTTTGAGGCCCTGCTTAATCCTGTAATGTCGTGGGCTGATGAGTCTCTTAATTCCCATAACAGCCACAAACTTCCTACTGCTTAAATCAGGGCTGCTTGGAATGGATTGTTTACGTGCATCTTGCTTTGAGCTGCTTGTGCCTTTTCCGGGACCACATAATCAATTCTGCTGCACTAGCAAACATGTTGGCCTGGAGTGCCCCGGCAAAACTGGCTAACTCTCAGAGTATGTGATGAGAAGGTTGCTGTTTCTGCGCTAGCCATATACCTTTACTTTCCAGGACCCTCAAGTTCACAACTTGTAACCTTATCTTCCATGGATCTCTCAGGGCATGGAGCTTTGGGTCACCACTCAAAGTCTCTACTTTAAAATTGCCTCAAAATGATGAACTTACTTTATCATGCCTCTGGTAGTGATTTGTTCATCTATTTTACACCTTGCCTTGAAGTAAAATGTGAATACTGTACACAAGAATTGGATTACTGGGAAGAGTTTGATAAATCACCTATTTTATACAACCTTGGGTGAGTCTTTTTTGTGTGTGTACCAGAGAAATGTGAATTCAACATTTGCCTATTTCAGCTTCCAGACAATTTTTATTAGTCCTCATTAAAACCAATGTGAAGTGAGCTTCTTCCTTCCCATGATATATTTTTGTCTATCTGTCTGTCTGTCTGCCTGTCTCTCTTTCTCCCTCTCTCTCTCTCTCTCTCTCCTCTCTCTCTCTAAGTCACTATGCTTGACTTGGAAGTATTCGAAGCAAGGTTCTTTTATGATCACTCCCCTCACAGTATTTTGAGCATTGTGGGAAAAAGCAAGGAATGTGAATGATAGCATGGGTGTATGTAGATAGGATGGAAGGTGTTATAGAAAGGGAAACTGTGTTATGATTGGGAGTTAGGTGGTAGCTCTCTGAGCTTTGATAATGTTGTGTTTTAAAAGCGAAGGCTTTAAAAGCAGCCAGCCTGGGCTCCTACCTTGTTCTGACCTTTACTGGCTGAATAGCACATTAACTTCACCTTTCTGAGATACACTTAAGGTTGTTTTGACAACTGAGTAAAATAGTAATATATGTGAAACACTTAGCTTGGCACACAGTAAGTTGCTCTTAAAAATGGTAGCTTTTGTTATTATTTCACTGAATAATACAATAATATTTATATGACCAATGGTGAAGAAAGAACTCAAGGGAAAACACTAGGCATAAAGTCAAGATTTTTTTTAGTACAACAGAGCAGTTGTATTTACAGAAGAATCATCTGGCAGCAGCCCATAATTTTGATGAATTGGGAATCTCCACTTGAAAGATAATAAAATACATTAAGCAATAACTAAAACCGTTTAGCAAACTAGGCTACAGGATTATGCAATAGTTGAGTGTCTATAACTTGATCACTCTAAAACATAAACAAAGATATCCATCTGTAATTGTGTGACTGCACCCAAAATTTCCCTCTTAAACATGTTTCTATTGTTTGGTTCTTTAACCTGCATTTAAACATATCAGATTTTGAAATTGCGTAGATATGAAATTCTATGAAATTCCATAGTAATTGATGAAATAATAATAATGGCTAACGTTTATTGAACATTTACCATGGGACAGGCATTATCTTGGTTAATCCTCACAGCAATCTTCTAAAGTTACTGTTATTATTTTCATTTTACAGATGAAGAAACTGTAGCATAAAGATTTTATATAATTTGTCCAGGTTTACCCAGCTGGTTAGGTGTATTCTGTCTCCAGAGTATTTACTTTTAGCCACAACATTTTACTGCTTCTCCGGGATGAATATAGTTTATTGCAGTGGTTCACATCAGGGGAAATTTTACCTGCCCCACCCCTACCCTAGAAACATTTAATAATATCAGGAAACATATTTTGTTGTCATGCTGGGGAGATGCTACCAGCATCTAGTGGGTAGAGACCAGAGAGGCTTCTAAACATCCTGCAATGCACAGCACAATCCCCTACAAGAATTGTCTAGCCCAAAATGTCAGTAGTACTGAGAATAAGAAATCCTAGTCTATTTAAATCCACTTGAAACTGAAGAAGCTCTGCTTTGGCAAACTCTACAACATAGATTATTTTATCATAATTTAGTATGATCCAGAATTCATACCTTAACGAAGCCAGAATCATATTGTTCTAACTTAATGATTACATGGAAAAAGAACTGGAGACAACCTCTTAAATACTGAAATGATTGTTCTCAGGCAGTTTAGGTAAACCAGGAACAATGAATGTCACAGCTTCTTTAAGGGCTAAATGAAGATTATTCAAATGCTAAAATTGAAAAAAAAATGAAAATGTGTTCAACATGCTAATTCACTGGCATAAAAAGAAATGTAGTTTCCCATGAACATGCTTTTTTTTTTTTTTTTTTTAAATTCCGTAAGCCTCCATCTCTGACAGCCCCTATGCCTCTTTCCTGGTTAAGTGGCAGGAAGGGGAGGAAACTGCACATTACATCTGAAAAAGATGTTTATGAAAAAGATGCCCTAGTTTCAAACTCTTCTCCTTACTCTCCAGCTATAGCCCTATTACATAGTCTAGGCTTTCTATTCCATGGTTTTTCCCTCTGATCATGAGCCTGGTTCTTGTTTTAATTAAAGCACAAGCTGTATATTGGTAGAAAAAACAACTAGAACTTTTTTTGCCTTTACTTAATGAGAGAAAACACAGCAGCTAATTTATTTTGAAGTTTCCCAGACTAGAAAATAACACACATCCTTTGCAAAACACAAAGTTTAAACTATACATTCTTGTAATCCTGCCATCTAAAAGGGCAGAACATTCTGCAATAGCTGCAGGTCTGCAAGGGAGAGATGACGACACATAAGCACAAAAGTTTAAAGCAGGGTTTTTCTGTCACTGTGAATGGGTTCGCAGATTGCTCTCTCTTCCTATGGAAGCCAGATCCCTATATCTTAAAAACAAAAACCCTCTGGAATTCTTTGGAGCTATGGTGTATTTATTTTATTAAGAGAGGCCAGTGTGGTGCTTTTAAAAATAGTTTCACACACAGGACTAAATAAAGCGGAGGCTGAACTCTGGATCTCCTGAGGAGCTCACTCACAACCACCATTCACTAATGTTGGCTGTGCCACACACTGAGATAAACTCTTTGACTAGATCATCTTGTTTAAGCCTCATACATCAGCTTTCCAAGGCAAACTCTGTTTTTATTCCTTTTGGCATATGAGAAAATTGAGGCTCAGAGAGCTTGTCTAACATTTGCAAGGTTACAGGGCCAGGACCTAAATGCAGAACTATTTGGCCACCTTACTCCTCCCCATCTATGCAACTTAGCTGAGTAGTAGTTTCTCTAGACCAGTGACCTCACCCATCACTATCCCTGATTGGCACTGTAGTGATTACGAATTATTTTTTCGAAGTAAAGGGATTGATAATTATAAATAAGTAAAATGAAACCAGTTAATGAGAACTTAAGCAAATCTTTTAATTTTACTGTACCTCAACATTCCCATCTGTTAAACGGTAATACCTCAACCTATCACCCTGGATTTATACACATACACTCACACATGCACATAGCTACATATATACACATATATACATGTAAGTATTTACACATACAGACATATACACACACACACAAATAGAAGTAAGAGAAATATTCTGTTGCCTTTCTGTATAACTCTGACTGCAACCTTGATGAAAGTTGACTTTTTTGGCAATTGCATAAACTATTTTTGTACAGGTCAAATGAGATCAAGATAATAAATATCCTTCCACTTTTCAATCCTCTTTGGTCAAAGCCTTTGAACCTAGAGTAATGGCACAAAATTATGTGGGTTCATTTTCCTAAGGTGCTTGAACCACTGTCTGATAGAAAAATTAATTCTTATGGTAAAATAATCTCACTTTCAGTGAGTTTTCATATTTTTCTATCACACAGACTGCAGCATTTTTACTAAAAATGCCTGCCCCCTTCTGTTTTGTGTGCATCACCTTTTACGCCATTCAATCCCCTGATGCTTCCCGAGATTTTGTTACATTTTGAGAAAGACTCATTTCAAGTAGACTCAGGCAATGAGCTGGCATGGGCAAAGAATACAGCTTACGTGTGAAAAAGAATATAAAGGTATTCAAGGTACAAAGAACCTGACTTCCCCTTCTCTCCAGCAAGGAATCTCCTGAGTAAGATGGACCTTATTGTACTCTCTTCTGTACCTTCTAGAAGGTGACCAACACTTTCATGTGGCCTCTGAGTGGCTCAATCCCTTCTTCACTGTCTCTGTCTGTAAGCCCTGCCCTTCCTAGGAGTTTCCCTGTTCTTATCTATATGGAAACTTTGTTTAGTGTTTTTCAGTGTGATCTCGTTCTAGCAACTGTCCAGAATACCTCAGCTTTATGCAGTGTTTTTTGTAATATCCTGCATTCGAGGCTAAATTGCCTCTCATTCTTCCCTTCTCCAGCTCAGCATCATCAGAAGCCTCACACCTTGTTCTAACATCAGCCATATATGTTATCTTGTTTTTCTTAACACCTGCCAGGAAACGAATTAGGAATCATCTAATCCAGAAAAGATGAGTTATATTTTGATATTCTATTGTTAGTGTTAGACCCCAGGACTAGAATCTAGGTTCCCAAACTCCAAATCTTGGACCGGACACCTCTGCCAGAGAAGGGAGAGAATAACTCTACAAATAGAGAGATTTCTAAGAAGAATGAGCAACCATTGGATTTTTTAAAATTTTCCCTTTTACTCTGCAGATAGTCCTGGAAGTTCTTATCTTACCTGATAGTCAATAGAAATTACTAGATTGACTATGCAGATTATTGACAAAAACTGTTCATCTTTTCATCACAATTAGCTTTTATGCCAATCTAGCCAACAAGCATATACTAAACATTAACAGAGTACCAGGCTTGGTTCTAAGCTTGGGGTGAATGACACAGACTTGCTATGCTCTCAATGTGTGTATAGTACGCTGTATTAATAACTAAGCACATTATGAAATGTCAGGTTAACTTCATGGTAGGTCACATTTGATTATAATACTAAGCTCCATTCTTGGCAATGAGTCTTTATATTGTGACAGTGATTGATTATTGGCTCACAATTAAAAATAGACTATCATTGAAGTTGAACAAGGTTTATGACTGGCCATCTGCCCTACTACAACATACTTTTTTCTTGTAATTCTTTTGTCATTTGTAATTTTTGCTTCTATAATTATGATTACTTTGGCATCATTTTAAAATGCTGGTTTTGGTACTTTTAAATATAAACAATAATATGATGCTAACATTTATTGAACACTTAACTGTGCATCAGACACTCTTCCCAGGTTTTATATTACTAGTTCGTAATCTTCCCGGACACACCCTAATGAAGGTACAGTCAGAACCTTGTTTTTACCAATGAAGAGACTGATATACAAAGGTTAACTAAGATTAATTAGCTAGAAAATGGTGAAGTCAGGATATAATGCAGTAGTCTGACTCTAGAATCCATGTTTGTAACCACTGCATTGAAAATTACATCTGCTGGGCCCAATGGTCACCTCTGGTTTTCCCAGTTCAGGTAGGTCTCTTCTCCATCCATGTCCACTTCTTATTATACAATAGAAGGAGGTCATTCAATACTGTGATCTCACCACATTTACCAAGTGGATCTTTATCTCTTGCCTGACTACACATTATATTAATTAAATTAACATCGCAATGGAGTAGTTCCTGATGTACTCTTAAAATGATCAAAAGAGTTACTGAGTTTTCTCAAATACCAACTACAAACAATGTCTTAGCATAAAATAATTTAAAAAAAAAAAACTCTTGGAAGGAAGATACGATAAAAATGAGGTACCAGAACAAAATTCAAATTTATTTGAAAATAGGATTAGTTATAATAATTTTCATTAACGGAGCCCAAATGGTGGGAAGAAATATATTCAAAGCAGAGTGGAATAGAGGTATGAAAGTGTGGATCACCAGTATCTGTACTATGTAGAGGTGGTGGTTGAAAGTGGGGGTATAGTTAAGGTCATCTGTGAAAACATGGAATGTGGAAAGAGAAGAATATTCCAAAAATTGAACTGTGCAGAAGTATATCCCATGTGGTGGGGTCTGGAAAAAGAGGTTTCTACAAAAGAAACTGGAAAGAAGTTTTCAAAGTTAAAGAAATAAAACTAAGGGAACTAAAAAGGCAAGCGGGGTGGAATTTAAGGAATTTTAAACAATAGTTGATAGTGGCAAATAGGTCATTATAAAGATAAGAGTTGAAAACTGCCCTCTGGATTTTCCAGTTAAGACCCCCTTGGTGTCCCTAATAAGCAGTGTCTAATGGGTGGTGGGCAGAATCCTATCATGAGGGCTGGAGGAGTAAATGCAGAGATGAGAAATTAGAAACACAGAGACAATTATTTCAAAAGAGATGGCTGATGAATGCAGGAGCAGGAAGACCCATGCTCCGTCAAGGAGGCAGTGTCTTGAGGTGGTAGTGGTGCTTGCTTATCTTTATAAGACCAGAGGAGAAAGCCAATGCTGAGAGTGGGCTGAGGAGAAGGAGAGAGGAAAGAATGGTGGCAGGCAAGAGTCCTGAGAAGATGGGAAAAGAGGAAACCTGAGCCCCAGCAAAGGGTTAGCAGTGGAGGAGCAGACCGTTAGTGCCATGTCCCAAGAGAAGGGGCAGTGGAACGCAGTTTAAAATGGAGGGCATGAAGTCTTCCTGAACTGGAAGGGCAGGCCTTTGGAGGGGAAGCCACATTTGTAGAAAAATATTATGTTCTGGAAATCTCATTTCAAGTAGATGTCTCTGCTGTCACTCCCAGCTTTGCTTGTACACATTATTGCCATTGTTTTTATTGTGTGCCTGTTAAGATACCTGCCTAAATTTTGGAAAACTGTGCGAGAAATATGAATTTCACCATGGTTGTTTGGATGGCTGGCTTAATTGTTTCTTTTGGAAACTTTTATGGGGCCTTAGTAGTTTAAAAGTCTCTAGCTTGCAAAGGTGCTTGGGATGTTAGTTCTTTCATTTTCTGTGGCTCATTACCATTTGAGTAATGTCTGCTCATTCGCTCAGTTGGCTCCGGTTTTCAGGAATAAGGGCCAAAGCTTTTCAGCCCTGAACAATATCTAGGGTGGTCAGAGATCCCCATAGTCCAATGTAGAAATCACGCACTGTCATTATGAATCTTATGCATGTTCCAACTGTTTTGCATGGCATGGTGACAAAACTGACTGGTGTAGGCTGGGATATATAGGATGATCTTGCACCATATCAACTTTGTGAAGTTTTTGAAGCTGACTTTTCAGTGTCATCCCTGGGCCACAGACTCTCTTCAGTGAGGGAAGAACAAAGAGAAGCCAAATAATGTACTGAGATAGGCTGAGCTATATTTCCTTTCCTTTCTATTCCCAGCTCAACCCCTCTCTTGCCACCTCGTTAGTTCTCATATCTTCATCTACTGAACTTAAAGTCATGGCAGAAATGAAGATGAGGAGGGAAGCTCTGGGGGCACACATAGAAAACAGGATGAAGAGAAGAGACAGACATTTACTAGAGCTTTACAGTTTGCAAAATGACTGCATCTACGTTACCTCATATAATTATCTGTGTTTTACACATAAGGAAACTGAGCCCCAGAGATATTAAATGAATTATTTGTCCAGAACCACAGCATTAATAAGTGTCAGAACCAGGACTTCAATCCAGATCTTATGGCTCCAAATCCATTGTCCTTTATACAAAAGGTTAAGCCATCAGCCATTACTTATGCTACTAATATATTGAGAATTTTTTTAATATAAAACGATTTATTGCTAGACTTGTAATTATGGGTTTTTCTAAGATTAGTGCTATGTAAATATTAACGACTGACATTATTATTATTACTGCCACCAAAATTATGGACTGAGCTATATCCCTGCCTCATTAGTCCTCATATCTAGAGGAATTAATTTTATTTGGTGTAATAAGTGCCTAGTATCTTGGGTAAATAAAATATTGTCCACACCTTCAGGAAGCAGAGAAAGCAGTTAGGTAAACATACAGATGAACCATCCTGTGATGAGTTCTGTAATGGACATATGCCTAACATCAGGAAATAATACAGGACAATGATTCTCAAATTTCATCCTGCGTTAGAATCACCCATATGGCTTGTGAAAAAACAGATTGCTGGGCCCCGCCCTCAGAGTTCCTGATTCAGTAGGTCTGGGATGGAGCCCAAGAATGTGAATTTCTAACAAATCCTAGGTTGTGTTGATACCACTGGTCCAGAGACCACACTTTGAAAGCTGGCATTATTTCCTTGTGGGGCAGACTCAGAAAAGATTTTGTAGAAGTGATATTCAGGCAAAGCTTGAAGAATTAAAAGGGGTTTGCCTAGTGAAATGGGAAGAATGGCATTTCAGGTAGATGGAATAGCATGTATAAAGGTATAGACAGGCAAAACAATGGGTAGGGCAACCCCCAAGAATTTGTTATTGCCGCAATCAGAAGAGAAGTAGACAATGCAAAATGAGGCTGAGCTCACGGAAGGCTTCATGTGCCATGCTAAGGCTTATGGTCTTTGTCCTATAGACTGCAGAGCCTTAGTCAAATTTTCATTCAGAAAGCTAATTAATTCTAGTGTTGGTATAAAGGCCTGTAGGAAGGTCCCACTTACTACCTAAACATGAAAGAACTCCTTTGAATGTCTATAATATTATGCCCAGGGATTAGTCAATATGTACACATCTTGGTATTTAAGTTAAACAGTTAATCAGTCCCTGTGTGCCATGCACATATACAAGTCAAAAATATCATTCTTTCACTCAAGTGCTTATGGAAGCCAACACCTTCATGTAAGAAACACAACAGCACATGACAAGGCAGAAACTTACCAAGGGGAGAAAAGAGAAAAGTCAGTAAGGGCTAAAGCAATCAGCTAGGGCTTCATGGAGAAGCAGAACACAGCTGGCCTTGCCTTGTGAAATGGTGGCATTT
The DNA here is from genome assembly GCF_000951045.1 of Mandrillus leucophaeus. Lineage (NCBI taxonomy): Eukaryota > Metazoa > Chordata > Mammalia > Primates > Cercopithecidae > Mandrillus > Mandrillus leucophaeus. The sequence goes on along the minus strand of NW_012103321.1, from coordinate 3,255,926 downwards.
GCATGGCTAGAGGAGGGCATTGCAGAAATGGGGGACCCCTGAGTACAGGCACAGAAGGCAAACAAAACTTTGGAAGCACAGGGACTTTGAGGAGCTGAGGCAGCTGGTCAACCTTTGTCAGAGCTCTTCTTGGGACATGGTAGAGAAGTGGAAAAGAAGTCTGGAAAACAAATTTAGATCAAAAAGTCTATTTTCACTGAGAGTAACCTCTGGAAGACTTCTAGAAAAGGAATAAATTATAGAGATAGAAAATGTAATGCTTCTTCATTAACTGCAAGCCCCCTCTTCACTCTTCTTACCCAAGGACAATAGGAGTCAAGGAAACAGGCTACAAAAGCTTGGATTGGAGGACACAGACAGGGAAGATGCATTGGGCTTTGGTTCCCATAGGGCCAAACTGACAGTAGTTGCTGCCCTGGGAGCTTGCCATTGTCCTGAGAATGAGGTATGTTGGCGAACTGACAGTTACTTATAAAAGGCCATCTGTCCTGTGAACTGGGATGAAGGCCTGGGAAACCTTCCATTTCAGCTCCCAGATGGTAGCACAATGCATACTTGCAAGGGAGCCTTCTTGGATCATTTGCTCATTCCCAAATTTGCAAATATGAAAACATTTTTGGATGTTGGTTTTGTGAGTTATGTGTTTCCTGTACATTTCTTCACATCACAGCTTAACAATCTTCATAGCACTCCCTTAAGCCTTTTCTTCCATCCAAGGAGCAGTGTTTATACTTACTGAAACAGATCCACAAATTGATTTTGTCTTGAGTCTTTATAAAAAATGATGGACTTGTTCACAATGTAGATTGGAGTCATTGCTGAATTTGACGTTCGTATACCCTTAAAATTTTCCAAAACTTTAATTTTCTGGATAAACTGTCATCTTTTTTAGATTACTGTACTTTTTATTTCTATTTCCAGGAGTAGCAAATGATATTTTCTTCACAGTTATTGTTACCAGAGAATGAAAATGTATGACTTCACCAAAGTGACTTCCTATGTGACTCTGGGTGGAGAGGCAAAGTGCCACAAGTGATTTAGGTTGAGGCAGTGGCAGTGACTCACCGAGGCTAGTGTCCACCTGTGACTCAGTCCCCACACCAGCCAGGTGCTGCTCAAATTTAAACCTCATCAAATTAAAACTTACTGCACACTATGGGCCTTTGAGGGCAAACAGGAAAAGTTGAAGCTACAGCAAATACATCGGAGATTCTGATATGTCTGACTTTGGGGTGGGAGATGGCAGTTAGGAAGCATGTGCCTCAAAATACAGATAACAGCTCACCCATTTTAATCAGCTATATATCATTAAGCCCAGTGAACAAATCTTATTGAATTTTTCATTAACTGTATTTAAACACAATTCATCTTTAATTTCCTCTTTCTAAACTCTTGCCTTGGATGAAAAGAAAAAAAAAAAAAGAGTGAGACTTTGCCAAAGGGTGTTTCATGGGACCAAAACAAAAGGCAACCAAAACAAAAGGCCCAATTTTAATTGAATTATAGACTGTGTAATTATCTAACCTGTACCAGCTGGTCTCAAGAAGCTACCAGATTCCTTAGAGAGTTTGTACTTGGCCAGAAACATAAGGTACCTTATTAGTACCAAGAAAAATGCCTTGTGTTCCTGTGTTACCCCAGACCCCCAAAGAACATAATGTGAAAGAAAAAAATACTTACAGGTTAATTTTGGGTTTATGAGGCAGTCATCCCTCCCTCTGAGCATGTGGGTGGGTTTGCTTAAAGCACCTGTAGTCTCAGAGGCATGGCCAATATAAACAGGACGTTATTGCATCAGACAGGTAAGGGTAATTTCTCTAATTAGTCATTTGAGATTTCACTTTTCACTTGGAAATACTGGAAATTTAATTTGTTTGTGACATGCGGTTGGCAAACTGACAATATCTGCAATGGTCCCATCCTATGTCTTGCTGTCCTGGTATCCTGGGGAAAGCATAAGGAAGTCTCAATGCAGACGCTTTGCTTCACCTATCGACGTCAAGCTAACTAAAGTACCTTCTTATTGATAAATGTGTCCTAATTACACATTCCTCACTTGTAATGCTATAGTAATCCTAATGAGTTTCCTGTGATCATTTTTCTTTTAGATTAAATGCTTTTTCTCAATCCCGCCAAATTTTGCAATGGTGAAGTAATTTATGATACAAGCTCATTTACGTTAAGAACATTGTCCTTAGAGGTAAAAAGCAAAATAGTTTTAGGGAGCTGTATTTTATGAATTAAAGTATGAGTGTGATTAAAGATAGTCCCTGACTGGGCCTTTGATTAAAGGACAATTTCATTTTATTTATTTTGTTTTAAAACACCCTCCTCTAAAGAAAGACTGATTGGCATCACATGTCGTCCCCATAAATCATAGCTATTGATTTTACATTTGTTTTAGCTCTTCCAGTTGTATGCCCCCTTGTGTCATAATTTACCCTGAAAACCAGTCTCCTAGTGGGTGCTGAAACAGCCTGGAGGGTGGTTTCTTTCCACTCAAACTAATCTATATGTGAAAGAGATGAGCTTTCAAACACAGAACCACACCCCTCTTGCTTTTTATGATATTACCCTGGTATTTCCCATGAAGATAATGGATGCTACACAGTAAAATCTGTGGCAAGTGGCAACATTAGGAACTTTTGCATAGTCCAGTCAGCATCGGCACAGACATGTCTCCTGACTGCCCCGGATGCTGCAGGAAGCCTGGTGTTCCCGTACTTGACTTTTCATACACAAGTTTACCCTTAGGATTCAGAATGCAATTATTAAGGCCATCTTGAAACTCGCAGGTTCAGACAGTTCTTCCGTCTTCCGCAAGTAGCAGAAGTGATAAGAGGGACAGAGTGTCTGCTGGCTGCACCCCACCTTTTTTGTTAAAGAAGGGGTGCCCAGCCCTCTTTTTAAACTGCATGTGGTTAGATGCTTGCAGGTAGATCTTAGGATGCTGCCAGATCACCACGCACCTCATTTAGGGTAAAATGAGATAAATTTTCTGAATATCCATGTTGTGCCCAAGTATCACTTACTGGGTTTTGTTTTTCTGGCCAATCTGAGTGAATGCTCGCATTTTAAATTATTTTATGCCCTCTCTTCTCTGGCTTCCCATTCAGTATTCAGTCACATCACTCAAGACGATCCCAGAACTGTGCCGAAGATGTGATACGCAAAACGAAGACAGATCAGGTAGGTTTTGCTCCTCCCCTCTTCTCCTTATCCTGACTCAGTATTAATGGCTCCTGAAAAGCTGTTTTCCTCACACTGGTCCCCCCTGCTTTCTCTTTCCTTTTCTTTTTACGGCTTCTCCACTCACACCACCCCCCACCTCATGCCCTGCCTTCAACAAACAGATGTTAGGTCATCCAAAAGAGGATAGCAGGACAGGGAGGCCCTAATGAGGACTCAGCTGTATACAGATAAATAAATATAGGAGATCATCTCAGCATCTCGAAACCACAATATATGCAGCAATTTAGCGAAAACCCAGCAAACTATTGGTGACAAAACATAATGATGCAGGCGCCAATGAAAAAATGTTGGATGCATTTACTACCCATATGGCAAGGACCAGCTTGGGGGATGGTGCTTTGCCAAAGTCAGAAACCCTATCAGAGATGCGACATTATAGAATCTGCAATAAGGCACACTGTAACAGTTAAGATTAAAGCAAAGGCTTTGGAGTTTAATAGTGTAAACTAAACAGAGAATTATGGTATATAGATGAAAACCAGCTGGTCGACCTTTTCTCTTTACACCCCCAACCCCCAAGATTAAAAAAGTACATTCAAGAGTTGTTTTCCCTCTATAAATCAAATTAAACTTCTCTTCTTTTCCTTCTATGATGGGCAAAAATGAAAATAAAAAAGGATATTGATGGGAGTGATACCATGGTATTAAACTATGAAATGATGTCTATTATTTTTCCAAGTAGTTACTCTGTGGCATCACCATTAACCTTCCCAAAGCTGGACGTCCTCTGATAGTCAGTAGAATGAATCCTGAGAACCAGATAATCCTCAAATTCTGTGTTTAAAAATAAATTCATGTACCTTACCTATACAGCTACTAGAATTCTAGGCCTTTCTGATGGAAAGGATTTTTACAAAGCTAATTTACTTTTCACTGGACTGTTTGTTTTCCTTTGACATTTTGCTTAGGAGAGACAGGAAAATTAATTAGTCTTTCTAGGTTTGTTTATCTCAGTGTTTTTTGTGTGTGTGAGTGAAAGTAATGCTTCAATGTTTGGGTCAGAAACATCACAGAAGATAGTTTTCAGTTCAAATAGAAGCTTTTACTTGCCTTCACTTATTTTTTATTTCCAAAACATTCAAGTTTGTATAGGATTTAATAGATGCTCTTGGCTATAAGTCTTATAAGAATGTGTCTTCTTAAAAGGCAGTGCCCATTTCAGACTTGAACCAATGACTGTGATCAATGACACAGGTAGCCGACTGCAGTAGGGAGGCTGCCAAGCTCAGAGTCACCAGGCCTAGGTTTGAATTAGAGTTCAGGCACTTCTCAACTAAATGACCTTGAATCTGTGACTAGTTATCTACAAAATAGAGAAGAAACCTGTACTAATGTTGCCTGGCTGTCCTTAGGATCAAAATTAGGTGATGTAACAAATGGGTACTTTGCAGATACAAGATTTTCTTTTTCCTTTAATTGGATGTAGGGAATAAGAGAGAAGAAATAATAGCAAATACTTTATTAGTGCTTAATGTGCTGGGTAGTGTTGTAAGCGCTCTACTTACGTTAATCCCATTCATCCTAAAATAGTTGTGAGCTAACTACTATTAGGATGTTTATATTATAGATGGGCAAAATGAGGAACAGAGATGAGAAGTTAAATATCTTACCCAGAGTCACACAGCAATTAAGTTACACAGCTGAGATTCAAACCCCGGGAAGTCTACTTCCAGATTCTGTTATCTGATCCCTTGCATATACTCTCCTTCCAAATAGTTTGACTTGGTGGCAATAATTTACTTTTAAGATATTATCCTTTTAAATCTTTACAAGTCAATATTTTCCCTGATTAGTGTAAATTATTTTTTCTCTGTTAAATGGTGACTCTTACCAAGTTAAGTGAGTAAACAGAAACTTTTAGCAACTGTTTTTCCCAGGGCTGGTTCATTCCATTCTCTCCGGGTCTTACAATTTCTAGTCGTATCTGCAATAAATGATGGTAGACTTTTCTTCGGTGGTTGAGGAGGAGGCCAGTTTCAAACTTAAAAGCTTTTGAACTTTACCCAGAGCAAAGGCACAGTGCTCAAGGTAATCAGCAATAATTAGACCTGACAGGAAATGGATTGTGAGCAAAAGACTCAGGCCTCTTAATGGAATTGCATGTACATTTCCAATTCGATGGACCATTTGGAGGCTGCGAAACTGCATTCTGATAGATCGAGAATGATCCTAGAAAAAGGAACCCACGGAAAAATGTGTCTGCTCAGAGCATCACTGTAGAATTATCCATGGGCCCATCTGAAAGAAATTTCAATATGGTGAAGTTTTTGGAGCTGCTTTCCTAAGGAATTGAGGCATTCTCAGTCAGTTCCGTAGGCATCCAGATGTAGAAATAACCCTTCTCACCCTGTCTTTCTTGTATCAGCCACATAGAAGGAGTTTGCTCCAGGAAAGTTAGCAAATTTCTATCTTTTCAAACGGACGCAACAGAATGCACTCTGGCTTCTGAGAAAAGTCCATATCTTCTTTGGGATGGGGCACTCGGCACTCTCAGGGGAATCTTCCTCAACCGTCTGTCACTTACAGCATACCTGATATGGTTTGGATCTGTGTTCCCATCCAGACTTCATGTTGAGTGGTAAATCCTAATGTTGGAGGTGGGGCCCGGTGGGACGTGACTGGATCTCGAGGGTGGATTTCTCACTAATGGTTTAGCACCAACTCCTTGGTACTATCCTTGTGATAGTGAGTGAGTTCTCATGAGATCTGGTTGTTTAAAAGTGTGTAGTACCTCTCTCACTCTGTCTCCTGCTCTTGCCTCCGCCATGTGAGATGCCTCATTCCCCCTTCTGCCATAATCGGAAGCTTCCTGAGGCCGTTGCAGAAGCAGAAGCCACTATGCTTCCTGTACAGCCTGCAGAATCAAGAGCCAATTAAACCTCCTTTCTTTATAAACTACCCAATCTCAGGTATTTCTTTATACCAGTGCAAGAATGGACTAATACGATACCCCCACGAGACAAAGACATTTCTCTTTACCTTTCTAGAATAGTTACACGCTTGCTATTTTGTACAGGTTGTCAAATTTTAACATCTATCCTTGTACGTATTATGTCTCTGACCAGATGTTCTCATTTGCTCTCTTACTTATTTATTCAGCAAATATGTGTTGAGTGTCCTCTGGCCCAGGTATTGAGGACATGGTAAAGAACAAGACAGACAAGGCCTCTGTGCTCATGAAGCTTACATTCTACTGGGAGTGACAGCCAAAAGGCAAGCAAACAGATAAACAAGGTCACCACAGATAGTGAAAAGAGGCAACATGAGGGACTGTGGTAGTTTTTAGAAGCTGGGGAGGGAGGTCTTAGGGCATCAAGGAATGTTAGAAGGCCCCAGCCATGAGAAAACTAGCAAAGAGTGTTGAAGGCAGAGGAACTAGTAATTGCAAAGTGTCTAAGCCAGAAATGAGCTTAGCAAGTATGAGGAAGAAGAAAACCAATGTTGCTGCAGCATGGTGATCAAAATGAGGAGCAGTAGGAGATGAAGGCAGAGAGATAATCAGAGTCAGACTCCTTGGGGAGTTCAGATTTTATGCTTAGTGCAGTGAAGAGCAATGCCAGCAGGATTCCAATTTTTCTAAAATCTTATGACCTGGAAAGAAGCCTCAGCATGTAGAATCATAACTCCCCCTAAGAGAAGGGACTTTCAAAATCAGCTATTCTGTGAGAAAGAGCAAGTGAGCAAGTGCAAATAATAAACAAATGGGCAAAATGCTGACAACTGATGAATGTGGATAAAAGGTCTACAGCTATTTTTTGTACTGTTTTCGTTTTTGCGACTATTGTATACGTTTATTTACAAGTGAAAAATGTAAGAGTTCTTCCTTTGGAACCACGGAAAAGGACAGTCCCTCCTGAACAAGAGTGTCACTAGGTGTGTGGAGACAGCAGTCACTCTTGGGCCTGTCTTCTCCAGGTGAACATTTCCTTCCGCAGTTCTGAGTGTGTGCTGCTCATTCTTTTCACTCTCTGTGGATACAGTGCAGTTATCCTCTTAAAGTGGAGCTCCCAGAACCAAACCAGAGGTTCCCCCACCTGTGGTCTGCTTGGAAACCTGTCAGCCCCACAGAACACTCCCCGGGGTTTCCCACATACCTTTTCTGTTTTCCCAAGTAGGGCTGTCCATTCTGCCTGCTTCCTGAGTGTCCTCAGAGAAGCTGGAGTGTAAAATGAGCCCTGTTTGTGGCCTTTGGAAGCACCTCTGTGAGACACGCAGCCTAGGGCTCACCTCGCTTCATCCCTACGGCCCTAGTGGTGGGCTCCAAGAATGAAAATGGCAATGTTGTCAGAGGCCTGGAAGTCATGTCCTCGCGCCTTCCACTGGCCACCGACGCCCACAAATCCACCTTAGGAGTGCCCTTTCTTTAGCTAGAAGCTTTGATTCCTATTGAAGTCTATGTTTTCCCCTAACAGGAATAATATTTTAAACTATTCTCTATCAGTTACTCTGCACTAGGACTATTTCAAATTTTTGTGAGAAAAGTGGTTTAGAAAGAAAGGAAGTGCAAGGGAATTGGAGATGCCACAAGGTGGGAAGGAAGCAAAAATCTAGGAGTGGGAAGCCTGAGAATGAACTGCCTGTGCATGGAGATGCACAGGTGTTATTGAGGTTTCTGAGTTGTTTCATAAGCCGGCAGTGTACCAGGCATTGTGCCAGGTCTCTGTAAGCAGCATATTTATCCTCAGAATAATTATCAGAGGGAGAAGCATTACTGTGCCTATTTTATTGATGAGGAAACTGAGGCTTGCAAGGGTAAATAATGTGCACAAAGTTCTAGAGCTAGTAAGTGGATGTGAAACTTGCTCTACAGTCTCCATACACCCTGTGGGTAAACTTGACTCAATTGAGGAGTAATTTATTCCAGAGAACCATGTGTAGCAACTAGTTTGGGGCAAGGATTAGCAGCAAAGGAAATTATGCTTTTAAAAAAAAAAAAAGTTACACCTAAAAAAGGAAGTTATTCGTGAAACTTTTGCATGCATTCTCTGCTTAATATCTGCTACTCAGGTGGGAAAAGAGGCACAAAGCAGTGAATGTTAATTCTTCTCTATGGTTTTCTCCAAATGAGGACAAAAAATACATTATGGTGACATATGGTGTTCAAATCAAAACATATTCAGTTTCATTGATTTAGAGTTTTTAAAAATTAATTGGACATTCAAATACACATTTGTTTCAATTCATAGTGCTTTAAATGTGATTATTTCAAAATCTGTATCTGCTAAACTCATTGTATAATTTTCTTATGAAAGAAGGCAGACAAATATTAATGCTGCTTCACATCTGAAAACTTAGATGTGCTGAGGTAGAAAATTCAGTTATATAATAGTAATAAATGACCCTGTAATGTGTCTGAATGGATTCTGAAAAAATGTTATACCTAAATGATATAAAGTGTTACTTGTATGACAATGAGTAAAGGAAATAGTACTTTTTAAACTTGGTGTCTGGCATTAAAGTCATGTAGGTTATGCATTTAAAAGCATTGCAAATTTGCTATATTTTTGAACCCTGTGTATGCAAATTTTGTGACAAACCCTAAACCTATAAAGATAAAATATGTGATGTTCTAAGATTAAGGGGATTTAAGCCAGCACCTAAAATAATAAGTCGACATGAAATTTGTCCTGTTGATGCTGTTATGACATAGTTGGTGATGCTAAATATATAAACCTCCTGTTTTCAATATTTATTAAGGTTTAATGCTAAAAGCTTGAAAGTGAAGGCTGGTATGGCAGTTTGAATTGAAAAGCTTGCTGATTAATCCATTTCACAGGATGTAATGTAAACTGGACTGCAAAGAGCGGGGAAACACATTTTCTAAGATCTCAATCAAGAAAATGAACACTTCATCCTGATGCAGCAAGGAACCTAACATTGATAACAAAGAACTGTCTCTTTAACTAGAGTAAAAATTTACAAATGATAAGACATCTAGATGAGATTGTTTATCAAATAAAACAATTATTTTTATTGTTTAACAAAACATAATTATAAAAATGATATAATCCATTATTTTTAAAGAACTTAACTTTTCCACCAAAACAAAATTACTGCACTTCTTTCAAGTATTTTTCCCCTGGAGGCATATTTGTACATATCGTTGTCATCACAATATGAGAACAATTTTTGTGCTTTTTCTGTTGCTCCAGAATGTGCATAGGCCATCATTTTGAATGGACCACAGAACTTACCCATGAAAACTGAGCTGCCCCTTGTGTGGAAAGGGAGAGGTCATCTCTACCTTTAACCCCTTTAACCTATTAACACTTCATTTATGTTTCTGAGAGGAAGGACGTAGGTCAATGTTCATAAAGATGGGGGCAGGGGGTGAGAGAAAAGTTAAAATAAAATTCTGGTGGTATTGAAAATAATAAAAGGGGCTGGGTATGGTGGCTCATACCTGTAATCGCAGCACTTTGGGAGACTGAGGCAGGCGGATCATTTGAGGTCAGGAGTTCAAGACCAGCCTGGCCAACATGGTGAAACCCTGTCTCCACTAAAAATACAAAAATTAGCTGGGTGGTAGTGGCACACCCCCATAATCCCAGGTACTCCAGAGGCTGAGGCAGGAAAATCGCTTGAGCCTGGGAGGCGGAGGTTGCGGTGAGCCAAGGTCGTGCCACTGCGCTGCAGCCCGGGTGACAGCGAGACTCTGTCTCAAAAAAAAAAAAAAAAAAAAAAAAAAAAGAAAATAATAAAAAGGGCTGAAGGTAGCAGAGCTTAAACACATCGCATCTTTGCCCCTTTTTCTCTTGACTGAAGCATTTCTTTTCTTTGCTTAACCATAAATGTTAAGTGGCACAACAAACTGATTTTCTACGAGGTTCACAGCAGTGGAATTAAGGAAGTTAGGAATAAGACAGTATTTGAGGGAAAGAAAACTTAAGGGTAGAAACTCACAGTCTTCTCTCCTGTGTTTTGGTTTATTTTTACTGGACTCTAAGAAACATATCTTCCACTCCCCAAACTGGTTAAGTAAAGAAACCGCCTGTTGGTAGAAATGAGTTAAAGGAAATCTGCAGTAAGAAAGGATGAAAAATGGGAAGTCTAGAGAGAGGCATCCTTTAGGCAGGGAGAGAAAGAACTGAAGCATAGGGACAAGGAAAAATTTATACACAGCCAAGTGCCTTTGACTTTGTCTGGCTTTGCAGTGACTTCCTTCTCACAAGTCCCCATCCTATCACAGGAATAGCAGTTTCCCCATCCCATCTTCCCATACTTTTTAAAGGCAAAAGTATGAGTGTGTGTTGAGGGACATTTCTAGTTTGGTAGCTCTGTCATAGCATCTCTGACAGCACCCCAGTTCTTCCTGAAAGCATAGCCTTTGCTTTTGTCTCTCAATATTCAATGGGCTCTATCTTCACATTTCAGATCACCCCTTTTTATCCACTTACCTCCTTTACTCTGACTATTCCCTCAAAAAAAAAAAAAAAAGTCATAAAGTAAACTCAAGTAATAGAAACAAAATCCTAGAATCTCATAGTTGAAGGGTCCTCTTGCATAAGTCCCGACGCTTCTGTGGCATTTGCTTGTTCAAATGGCCCTTGCATCTCACCATATGATCCAGGACCCACCCCAGCACCATTAGCGGCAGCATCACCCAGGAGGTTGTGAGAAATGCAGGCTCTCAGACATGCCCCAGATTCCTGAATCAGAATTTGCATTTTAACAAGCTCAATCCCCAGGGTATTCATTTATGCACATTCAAGCTTGAGAAGCACTGACCTGGGTCACCTAGATACCAGTCCATTGTTTTTAGTGAGGCACAGTGATCTTTTCAAAAATGCAAGTCTTATCATGCCACTCCCTGCTCAAAACCAAGCAATGGTTTCCCAGGATGGTTCTCAAGATATGCAGTGGGAAACTCTCTCATGTGGCCTTCAAGGCCCAGAGTGATCTTCTGTTGGACCAGCAGGCTTCCTTGCATGCCTCCTGCCTGCCAGTCACATCAAGGAGCCTCCTTCAGTTCTTCAAATGAGCAGTGTTCCTTCACATGGGATGTTATTCCTTTTCTCCCTCCACCTCCAAGGTCACCTCCTTAGGGCCCCTTTACTTGACTTTCTGGACCAGCACTGTCCAATAGAAATATAATGTGATGGACATAGAGTGTGGAATAATAGACATTGGAAATTCAGAAGGGTGGGAGAGGGGTGCAGGGTACAATGTTCGTTATTCGAGTGATGGTTACACTCAAAGCCCAAACTTCACCACTGTGCAATAGATCCACATAACAAAACTGTACTTGTACCCCTTAAATGTATACAAATAAAAAGCCTGAGGAAACAACGACAAAGAAATGTAATGTGAGCCACATGCCACATATGTAACTTAAAATTTTTCTAATAGCTACATTAAAAAGTATAAGCAGATAGATCAATTTTATAATATACTTTCTTTAACCCAACAAGTGAAAACTATTATCATTTTGACAAGTGCCACTAGTCATATTTTAAGTGTTTGATAACCACAGGTTTTTAGTGGCTCCTAAACTGTACATCCCACCAACTCCTATTATTTCCTAGCTCCCTATACTTTTCCTACTCTATACATATCTGTATACTAATGTGATGTTGGTTTAATATCAGTACACTAAAAACTCATTCGGGTGATTTTGTTCATGATGGTGTCTCCAGTGCCTGGGCGCTGCTGCTGACCATATACCTGAGGTGTTGATGGACAGATGAATGTGTGAAGACGTGAAAGGAATCCTCTGGGTTTGTATCATGGTTGAAGTATGAGACAGCTGATATTTTGCTTCTCTTCGTTTGGTTTGACACCCTGATTCTTCAGTTATCTCTTCTTTCATCTGCACTATTAATCTCTTTGTCTCCATGAGGCCATTATCCTCATCATACAAACATTCTCTACCTTCCATCTTAAAAAACAAACCAACCACCTCTAGAAGCTCCCATCCTACTTGCTCCTCCTTGCCAACCCTCCATTTATAGCCAACCTGCTTTAAAAAGTCATGGGAAACTCCCTCCCCTGTCCCCAACTTTCTATTTACTTTAAACACCCCTAGTATGATTTCCATCTCTCTAGGGAAGGTGATGGCTTCCATGCTGTCAAATGCACTGACACTTTGCTATTCTCATCTTTCTTGACCTGTCAGCATTAGCTGAGACAATAGGCCCCTCCTTTCTGGAAACAGTCTCCTCTCTTGGCTTTGTGAGACCACCTCTCTCCTCATTTTTCTCCTAACACCCTAACACCCTCTTAATCTTCCTTTGCAACTCCTCCTCCCTCTAAATTTGACCTTTCAATAGTCAAGTGGGACTAAATATTTAATAGGACCCTCCCTCTGCCCTCTCAGCCTCTCATTTGGTCTCTCATACATGCTTACAGCTTGAAATACCATCTACATGCTGCTGGAAATCCTCTCCACACTCCAGCCTCCTATTTAATGGCCCACTCAGTGTCTACATTAGAAGTCTCATGGAATTCTAAAGAGAAATTTTTGAATTCCCCTGCCTGACGTGTTGCTCCTCATACTCCCTCTTCAGTGAACTGCACTCTGCTGACTGAAACATCTCATCAGGTGCTGAAGCCAGATTTTCTTGCTTTCCCTTCATCACCAGGTCTTGAGTCTCTGTGCTCAAAGTATATCCCCATGCTATAAACTAAATGTTTGTGTCCCTCCAGAATTTGTATGTTGAAACCTAACTCTCAAGATGATGGTACTTGGAGGTGGGATCTTTGCAGAAGTGATTAGTCAAGAGGATGGAGCCCTCATAAATGGAATTAGTGTCTTACCAAAGCAGCTACTGAGAGCTCCCTCTCCCGCTTCTGGACTCCGAAGACACCCACTTCTCTGCAAAACCCCTCAGAAATACCCATTTCAGTTAAAATAATAAACAAACTCTTTGTTGTGGCCAATAAAACCCCCAAATGGGAGTTATCGGGGTCCCTGATAACCTCCCCCAGCTTCAACTTTGCTTCCTTTGACTCTGACCCACTCTGATCTAGCAATAACAGCTACAGAACCTGCCAGATTCTCTCTGCTTTAGACACTTGCAGATGTGCTTCCTTCTACCTACTCAGATCTTCGTAAAATTATCTTTTATATTATCTCCCAGTTTCTCACATAATTGGCTTCTTCTCATCCTCCAGGTCTTAGCTTAAATGTCACCTCCTTGTTGAGGTTCTCATCTGTTTTCTATTCCAGTCCCCTCCTTATTCAAAGCAGTTTGCATTTAGTAATTTTCTTTTTATTTATCTGTGTACTTGCATCATTGTCTGAGCAGGATTATGTCTATTTCATTCACCCCTGCACCCCTAGAGACATGTGCACAGAAGACATTCAATATATATTTGTTGAATGAATTAACCGTATAAGAGTACTGTAGCATTCTGCCAATTACCAGTTGCTTTAGCACTCTGACTATGCTTTGTATTCCTGCTTTTCTTGCTTACTAAATTTAAAAAAAAAAAAAAAGGAAAAAAGATCACCACCCTTAGCCGGTTGAAGGAATTAGCAGCTGTAAGAACAGATTCTCAGTGATAAAATGACTCTAAATTTAGGCTAATGCTGCTAAAAATAAAGAGGAAGGAAACACTTCCACTCAACTGTTTTCAAGAAAGGTTGGGGGATATTTTTGTTTTTTTGTAGACGGGGTCTCACTCTTTCGCCCCAGCTGAAGTGAATTGGTACAATCATAGCCCACCACCAGCCTCCAACTCCTGGACTCAAGCAGTCCTCCTGCGTCAGCTTCCCTCGTAGATGAAACTACAGGAGCAAGCCACCATGCCTGGCTAATTTTTTAATTCTTTGTAGAGATGAGGATCTCACTGTTACTCAGGCTGGTCTCCAATTTCTGGCTTTAGGCAGTCTTCCCACCTCAACCTCCCAAAGTACTGAAATTATAGGTCTGAGCCAGTGCGCCCAGCCAAGAAAAGTCATTAAAAATTATTTTTCCTTTTTTTTGTTTTTTGTTTGTTTGTTTGTTTGTTTGAGACAGAGTCTTGATCTGTTGCCCAGACTGGAGTGGAGTACAGGGGCACAATCTCGGCTCACTGAAACCTCCATCTCCCAAGTTCAAGTGATTCTCCTGCCTCAGCCTCCTGAGTAGCTGGGATTATAGGCATGCACCACCATACCTGGCTAATTTTTATATTTTTAATAGAAATGGGGTTTCACCATGTTGGCCAGGCTGATCGTGAACTCCTGACCTCAAGTGATCCGCCCACCTTAGCCTCCCAAAGTGCTGGGATTACCGGCATGAGCCACCTTGCCTGGCCATAAATTATTTTTCTAACTTTGCTCCCATACAGAAGGTTCCTAGTAAATTGTTACCAAAATTTACACAGACAACACAGTGTTGGATTTAGGTTAGAGTGAATCTGAAATGAGTATGACTACTGATTTCTGGGATTCCACTGCATATATGTGACCCAAATAGAGAAAAATGTGAATTGTATCTTTAGGGAATAATTTAATTTCAATAAGGCAGTCCTCCAGTGTTACGGAAAGAAAGTTAAGAGTCAGAGAACCTTGGTCCTAGTTGAGAAGTCAGCATGCTATGTCATTTTCCACATTACACTTAAAATTCTCTGAGTTCTCATTTATTTCCAAGTAAGAATACATAAGAACTGTCTATCCATCCTCCAGAGTTGTGGAAATCTAATGAAGTCATACACTTGCCTTGTACTCAGAGGCATAAAAAGCCTTACATAAATGTATCGGCAATTTTAAAGTATTAAGTGGAGGGCATTTTAGGAAAATTCCAAATGAGAAATATTGCTTTGTAGAATTCTTAAAATATATTTAAATCTTTTTTTCACTCTTTTTAGTAATATTTGTGAAGTGTACGGTGACCTGCACCTGAAGACGGAGGTGCAGCAGCTCTGCCATTCATTAATCCCGGCGAGCCACTGTCCATTCTTCCTCCCACTTTGTTTGCCACTGTACCTGCCTGTTCTCTCTCCAGTCTTGTAGCTGAGGGTTCAGGCCATGGTAGGAGCTTGCAGGGGCAGACCCACAGACCTGCCAAGAGCAAGAGTAGGCTGCAGGCCAGCACTGGATCTTCCATTTCTCCTCCCCTTAAAGTGTGTCCTTCTTAAAATAAGACCAGTTTTCACAGACTCACCACTTTGTTTCTTGTGGAAAATAAAATGCATTTAACTTTTAGCAAAAATGAAACAAGAAGGGAACACTTTTATACCCTAAAGACACACCCCATTTTCTTTGTCGTCTTAGTGTCTAAAGCTAATTTTCTAATGTGGACACATAGTCCATATTTAGAAGTAAAATCAGCAGACATTTTGGGAGTTGTCAACTGAAAATGGAGAGAAGAGGGTAGAAATTTTTCAACCTGTGCTATCAGCCTCCTGTTCTCTCCTACCAAGAAGCAGTAACTCAGAGTCCTTTGTCCTTGATGGTAGATCAACCCTGTAAAACATCGCCACCTTCAGTTAAAATGTGTGTGTGCTGCATGGCCAGAAGCCACACTTAGCCTGCTCACAGCTCTGCCCTGTTCCAGAGCATCTCCAATGGTAAGCCTTTCACTGTCCCCTGACATGTATCTCTCCCTACATTTCCTCAAGAGAGAGGGGGAAAGAAGAAAAGGAAACCTGGTAAATGGGCCTGGAATGAACACAAAACTTAATCCACTCACGAGGTTTTGCTAGTGTCAAAGTGAAGGTCAGCATACTTTATAGATGGCACAATAATGCAAAGACCATGTAACTTTCTTCACCCCACCAATTGCTGTTCTATGGAAACTGTACTTTCGAAGCCCAAAGGTTTAAAGTTGTCAAAATATTGAGTCTGATTTCGTGATGGAATATGCCTCTTTGGTGAAGTATCTTTTCTATCCAGGGTAGTAGGGCTTGAGTATTTCAATGAGTTGTCACAAAACAAAAAAATGGGTGAAAATAGGGTGCAAAATTATGTGAGCTGGAAATAATAAAACATGAATCAGACACATTCAACGACAGCTGCTTGGTATCAGTAGCCACTTAAAGACAGAACGTTTAGAACCCAAATCAGTGACGCTTTCCCCACAGTGTTTTAATGCCCTAATGTGTATAGATCGTTGGCTGGCATTTCTATAATAAACAAGCCTTCTGTCCTCCTTTCTCAGCCTCACATTACCCTTACTAGAGGGTCCGTAGCATCAATGAAAAAGATGAGCAAGCAGCCCGAAGGGAACATCCCGGAAACACTCATTCCTCACACACCCTTTTGCTCTTCCCAACACAGTGCCCCATCACAGTTCTCCAAATCCAGACTTGACTCAGCCTTAACTTTGATCAGGTCATGGTCTGATCTCTCAGGGCAGCACAGAAGAGCACCCAGCAAGTCGTCCTCACTCAGACTCCGTGCCTTCTTCCTCCTGTCAGAACATGGGATAAGCCACCTGTCATCACTTCTTACAGAACCTGAGGTGTCTGCAGTAAGTGGGTGCAGTACAGACTTCAGCTTACATCAGACTAACCAACCTCCTGACTCTAGCATTAATACTCCCAATCGTTCATAATGCCCCTCCTTTTGCTGTGAAAATGGAAGGAAATGGAATGTTGAAGAACTTCAAAAGTATGTTCTGGAAGGCACCTAGGTTTCCAGTAGCTATGGATGTGAGGTATATTGTTGTGTATACTTGAAGGCAATTATAGCTAAAGCTGACCACTTTGTTCCTCATGGAAAATAAAATCCATTTAACTTTTAATGAAAAACAGTAGGGGAACACTACTTTGTCCTAAATCATACCCCTTTTATTTCTCTTCTTGGTGTCTCAAGCTAAATTTCTAATATGGACACATAGCTTTCTATTTAGAAGTAAAATAAATAGGCATTTTGGGAGCCAGCATTGACGTTTGGTCTTGAAAATTGAATCCACTGTTGCAACAGCAAACTGTCCATTATCTTCCTAAGAAAATACTAATTTATCAGTCTTAGGAGCCAAACAGTTGCTCTGTGTCAGCAATCAGCATAGCCTCATAATTATAAATTTGTGAGGATCTGGTGAAAGACATAGATCCAGAGAAATTATAGTGTTTCATAGTGAGTCATTCAGAATAAAGAGCTCTATTATTTGTAGACATTCCATACAGTCATAGAAATTTAGAGGTGGATCAGGTTTTAGCAATCTTATAGTCTAACCCCATCATTTTACAGATGAGGAAACTGAGGAATGTTTTGTAGGAAATAGATGAAAGTGGTTTAATATGCAGCACATCTTGTCTAAACATTTTCAAGAGCTTACTAACACTGTCTTTGAAATACTTGGCACAATTGGTATGCCCAAAATGTGGCAAGGTGACTTCATTGTGTCAGAACTCATTTATTTACTATACTTTTAATCTTTGGTTTTGGCAGCTTCCTTCCCTCCCTCCTCCTCCTTTCCTTCCCTCCTTTCTTCCTTCCGTTATTCCTTTCTCCCTTCCCCCTTCCTCCTTCCCTGGCCACCTCCTCTTTTATTCATTCATCCATTCATTGAAAGATTAAGTCATTGGTCCCCAGTATCTTCAAGGCACCCTGCTAGACAAAGGGCTGGTTATAAACACAAGTTGGTTCTCAGGCTATCTTTGCCCTTGAGGGGTTCTCAGGAGGGAAGATTAAACAGGTGTATGAGTGAATAGTTGTAACAGAATTTCCAAAATGCCCAACTCTAGGTATGTGCAGATATTATCAGGGCACTGGGAATCGAGGAGCAATTATTCCCTAGGAGAGTCACAGGAACTGCACAAAGGAAATAACCCCAGAGTGGAAGCTTGTGAGATGAGCCTCAGTCTCAGGCAGAGAAGACAGCCAAGAGCATTATAGGAAAGTAGGAATAAGCTTAAACGCAGGGAGAGTGTGGTATATCCAGAAAGGATGAATTTAGCAGTGGAGCTGCAGGGAAAAATTAGTGATTTGGGAATCATGAGTGCTGAGATGATAAGGTAAATTAGAAAACAAATACAAGAGCTGCTACATACCATGCTAAAGAATTTAGCTATTATCCTGGAAGCCAAGGTTTCACAAAACTAGTAATTTAAGTATCATTTCCACAACATGCGTTATATCCCAAGTCTACCTCTGTTATTTTTGCTTTACCTGTATTGCATCTGTACTGTTTATTTAATATATTTTTCTAAAACACCTGACTTTCAGATATATTTGTTTTTAAAAGAAACTTCATGTCACTATGGTTGTAAATAGAAAGCCATGGTCACTTGCAATAAATTCAAGGTCATCATTAAAATGAATGTGATAAATTGAACATGAAACATTCCTTTAATTATTTGCTTATGAACATCTCTGAGCCTGAAGCCTGTGGTCTCATTTTTCGAATAGGGAATTGTAAGTTTTGGAAAGGAGTTAAATTCATTCTAGCACCAAAATGAGTCTCCTTAAATTAATTAGTAAGAAGAAAGAGAATTTGGAAGGCCAATAGCATTCTCACTCAGTAAATCAGGGGTATTACCATGGTTCCTGTGCGCCTCTTAGGTATTGCAGGGATATGCACCCACATATGGGGAAATATTGTTTAGTGCAGGGCTACCTGAAATATTTGAGTGGATTTTGGGTGACAAAGTCAGACTTACTGAAGAAGGATCACTCAGGACTGAAAAAAAGAGAACAGGGGAAGCCAGGAAAAACTTACAGAGACTGTGGGAGAGGATCCCAGTGTGGTCCAGTCAGTTTAGTGATGATGAAGAAGAGGGCCCAGATTTCAGAGGGATTAAGGATAAGGACACAGCAGGACTTGGTGCCTGAGTGATGAAGGGCAGGGGTCAAGGAAAGAGAAGAGTTAAGGATGCCTTGGAGATAGAGTGCTTGGAAGACTGAATAAGTGTTCTTGTCACCATGTAGGCCACGATCACAAGGAATATGTTTTGGGAAGGGGAGTAGCATCTGGATGTATTGGGGGAAAAGGGGAAGGGGAGGGAGTGGGAAAGGGTGAAGAGAGATGAGGCACTTGGATCGAAACAGGCCACCTATCAGGAATCCTTGCACATTCTAAGACTACATTACATGTTTGTTCAATCAATAGATGGGTGTGGACAGTCAGCAGGCAAATACTTTACTAAAGCTCAGTGGCATTCCAAGTGTCAGCTAGACTGAAGAGATAATTGTGGCCTATACATCAGCAGCAAATACATGTCTGTTTACTTACTGACCATTTTAGAAAATCTGTGGTGTAATCAGATAGACAGGTTTAAGGCTTATTAGGCATGTTTACTTCTGTAAGATGTTGAAAATGAGCCCATTCAACCAAAAAGTCATTATGAATCTACTTATGTAAAGCAATTTTTCTGGGTTCTTTAAGGGATAGAGATATAAATTAGACACAGACTCTGCTCTCATGGAGCTTGTACAAATCTAAAATGGATAAAATTTGGGGAGATTTAAATTTTGCTAACATGTAAAGAATTTATTCATAATTTCCAAAAAGCAAAATTAGCCTCAAAATTTTTCTAGTAACAAAATAAGTCCAAACCTTGTTTCCATGTATGATAAGAAATGTATTATTGCATTGCAATGAAATAAAAGTATGAGTGAAATTTTTGATAAATTTAAATAATTGCAAGTGAAAATCTTACTAGTCATTAATAGCCCCTCTTCTGTGTTGTTCTTAAAGTACATGATTACACAGCTTAGCAGCGATAAAGGAATTGAATTTTGTCTTTTGTATGTAGCACAAAGTTGCCCTTCTTCCCATCCAGGTTTATGATATAGCAATAAATTGGAGCCTTTTAATGAAAACCTGTGAAATAATCCATTTTTCATTACTGGGATGTCTTTTCTTGGCAATCAAAACATAGACGAGAAAACACAGATCTCACTCACAGCCTCAGGAAGAGTCATAGGTTTGAAGAAGGAGAGGGACAACAAACCAAAATGTTGGCACTCCTTCTTCAGTTTCTAGATCCTTCTGTGAAAAGATGTGTTTTCGTAAGACCCAGACAGAATTCATTTCCATAGAGCATTTTTAATGGCTCCTGTCAGAACAAAACAGCTGGGAAACATATGGTATCCATTTCCCTGTATCACTTGGAAAAAATTTCACATGTAAATAAAGCCAACATAAAAGAGTAGCCCTTTGAACCTACGACCTTATATAACACATAAATATATTGGTACAATGCACTCGTTGTATTGACCTACTAAGTTATGTGGCTTTAAATTTTTTTATTACCTTCTGAGATGCATATTTTCTAGAGGTTCCAAAGAAATCAAGGTAATTGGCAAAATATTACCAAATATACTCAATAATAAGAGTGTATCTCAGAAATGTCTATGAGTATATATATACATTTTTTTCCATTTTATTTAAAGTCTTGCAGAAAGTTGATGAATAAAATTAAAGGCATATTTACATCTTATAAACTCTACGTCCACTATCTCTGCTGTTTTAATTAAATAAGTAACCATGTGTTCTTGAAGAGAGAAAGGCTTGGCAGAAATTTCTGGCACACATTAATTTTTCATGGCTTTATATTTTTAGAGAGAAAAGGTCACATAAAAGATAGAAAACTTTTACATTTATAAGAGACCAACTGGAATTAGTCTTTGCCTTTGCATATTTACATTTCATAAATAACTTTAGCAAATTGAGCTCTTACTGGTGATTATCACTCCACTGAGTTTATTAACAGGATTTTGTCCCCTGTGAAATTAAACTGTAAATCCCTCAGAAGGATGCACTTGGTACATTTCAGAAGATTTAATGTGTTATGCAAAGTGAGATTCAAATGCACATACTAGCATTTGTTAATTGTCTGATCTATGCCAAGCACTGTGTACAACTAAGAACTAGAGCCAACAAAAGGGGAAAAAAGCAGCAGCCTAAGACCATCTAGATACCTTCCTTCCCTTCTGGAACATTCTCTTCTACATTACTTATTGGAGAGAATCCAGCCCTCCTTCCACAGCTCATAGTATTCTCTTCTTCGATTCTAAAAAGTCAGAGCCAGAAAGGTCTGAGAAGTGGACTGCACAGTGCAGACCCTTGCAAACCTCATGCAAAGTTGTGGTCAGTTTCAGGGAAAGAACTCACAGATAGTTATATAGCATTCAGGTTCAGAGCACTCACTCTCATCCCCTTAGCTTCATTCAAGAACTTCTCTGAATTCTTTTAGAACATACCCCAGCAGGAAGAAGAATGACCAGTAGCTTAAATTTAGGGAACTTTAATAATGTATGTTCCACTTTCACCCTAAGAGTCAGTCACAGCCAAGGGCTATTGCAGAAGTTACAGATGTGAATATACACCCATCTTATGTTCTTTTTTCCTTTGGTTGTTCCCAGTAGCAAAGAACACACACATACACATGCTTTTCACTTGTTGTTTCAGAAGAGAAGAGGTAAATGGAAGGTCCCTAGCTGTAGGGCATGCCCCCTGAAATCTCATCCTTTGATGGGGGATGATAGGAACTATGTGGCAGGGAACTAGGAACCCATAAATCAGTGACCTGCAAGTTTCCAAGGGTACTGGGTCATCTTTTATCTAGCAGGGGAGTGGCACGGGAGGAAGCAGTATAATCATGGCTGAGGAGACTGTTGTTGCTCCATCTGCTTGCCCCAAGAGAAGGCACCAGGCAGCCTCTCATAACTAGGAGAGATGGTTCTTATCTTTCACCTCCAGGTGTGTCTGGCTGTTTCACTTTCTACTCTGTCACAACCAGACACTTACTCAAATGCAAACCAACACACAACCTTTATCCAAACTTTGCACAGAAATTAGAAAAAATAACCAGTCTGCCTAACCCATCTTCTTTTCAGAACTTTCTTACCCTGTTTATTTCCAGCCTTCTCAACAATGGAGGGCAGTATTGAATCTTAAAGAACATGTTCTGTTGTGAAGTGTTAGTGCATTCTGTCACTGTGTCATATGTCAGAAAGCACCATGAAATGCTGCTGCATGATAGTTGACCAGGTACTTTGACCAAGGTGGGGTTAACTCAACTATGTCTTGTCTCCCACAGGCCTTTCAGCTCCTGAGCACTGCATTCCTTCCTATTCTTTCCCTAATCCACTCAATGGCACACCTAGGGAGTCACTCGGCAGATCATAGTTTGCATTTGCTCAATATTAAATAATATGCCCCTTCTTTACATACGACTTCTTATGCATTAGGGGTGTATGTGGACATGCACGCTAATGTGTGTGCATGTGTGCATACAGCATACATCCCTTTTCTCCCTAAATTAGTTTGGAAGTTTGTTTTTGTTTTGTTTTGTTTTGTTTTTTTGAAACGGAGTCTCGCTCTGTCACCCAGGCTGGAGTGCAGTGGCACGATCTCGACTCACTGCAAACTCTGTAGTTTGGAAATTTATTTAACACAGAAAATCTTATTCTCTAATCTTGTTTTTCAGGGTGATGACAAATATATAAATATTGCCAGGGAGGTAGATCTATCCAGGGAATAAACCTAAATACTTATCTGGGGTTGCTTCCTTAGCTGTTTACCATTACCATTATTACTACTTTAATTAATTTTGAGTCAATATGTTATAACTTTCTTTAATTATTCGTTGTTTTCCAATGGTAAGTTTGATTTTTTTTGTTCTATCGATATGCACTCTCTGTAAGTCATCCTCATGCACAGAGCCTTAATTTGAACATAGCGTGAATGAACCACATCTACCTGCGTAGCCAAAATGTGTTCAGCATTCCAAATTAATAGCTTCCTATTTTAATTTTTTAAAAACAGTTTCTAGCTCTAGCTGGAATTGTGGCATCTCAACTCTCATTACAAACACGCAAAAGCCCACAGGAATCGCTGATGTGTACAGTAAGTTCCGCCCAGTGAAGCGGGTTTCTCCACTGAAACATCAGCCAGAGACTCTGGAGAACAATGAAAGTGATGACCAAAAGAACCAGAAAGTGGTTGAGTACCAGAAAGGGGGTGAGTCTGACCTGGGCCCCCAGCCTGAGGAGCTCAGCCCTGGAGATGGAGTGGGTGGCCCACCAGGTAAGAGCTCTGAGCCCAGCACATCGCTGGGCGAACTGGAGCACTACGACCTCGACATGGATGAGATTCTGGATGTGCCTTATATTAAATCCAGTCAGCAGCTTGCCTCTTTTACCAAGGTGACTTCAGAAAAAAGAATTTTGGGCTTATGCACAACCATCAATGGCCTTTCTGGCAAAGCCTGCTCTACAGGAAGTTCTGAGAGCTCATCATCCAACATGGCACCATTTTGTGTTCTTTCTCCTGTGAAAAGCCCTCACTTGAGAAAAGCATCAGCTGTCATCCGCGACCAGCACAAGCTGGCCACTGAAGAAACCGAGATCTCACCTCCTCTGGTTAAATGTGGCTCTGCATATGAGCCTGAAAACCAGAGTAAAGACTTCCTAAACAAGACATTTAGTGATCCTCATGGTCGAAAAGTTGAGAAGACAACACCAGACTGCCAGCTCAGGGCCTTCCACCTGCAATCCTCAGCAGCAGAATCCAAACCAGAAGAGCAGGTCAGTGGCCTGAACTGGACCAGCTCCCAAGGCCCAGAAGAAAGGAGTGAGTATCTGAAAAAAGTAAAAAGCATCTTGAACATTGTTAAAGAAGGACAGATCTCTCTCCTGGTAAGTATAATCTAATTCAGTATACATGTCAATAGACTGGAGACTCCTTTTTTATCAGCTGCATTCGTTAGTAACAGAACGATGCTGCATTTGTTTTGGTTCTTACTTAATCTTTACTTGTGGCTTTAGTTGGGAGATGTGACCTTTTGAGTTTTAAAATAAGAAGTTATGAGGTTAATACAGGGAAAACAAATGGCTAGAGAGTGAGTGTTATTTCATTTTAACTTTGCATGAATTCAACTGAAAAGAAGACTCAATCTCAAACAAAGAGAGCCCGGCACTTTCTTTAACTTGAATCTTAATGTCTTTCTTTTTGCTTTTCAAATGGTTCCCAATGCTCTCATGCAGTTATTTGTGGGGATGTCAATTCTTGGCTGATGGTGGACCTGCCGGATATGTAAACAGAGGGTCTTCTGTTTTGTCCTGATCATTATTCAGAAG
Source organism: Mandrillus leucophaeus (assembly GCF_000951045.1). NCBI lineage: Eukaryota > Metazoa > Chordata > Mammalia > Primates > Cercopithecidae > Mandrillus > Mandrillus leucophaeus. Next base: position 3,231,718 of record NW_012103321.1, on the reverse strand, counting down.
AGTTGGACAAGGTTGTTTGAAAAGCATTTGTAGATAGAAGCTTACCCAAGAGCTTCATTGCCCTCTGACCCAGGTGGAGTTTTTACTTACTTCCAGCTCTGCCTGTCTAGGGAGCATGAAGCTTTTCCAAAGACTCTAGAAACAGAGTAACATGATGTAAGAAAAGTCTGTTCTGCTTAGGCTCAGAGAGAGCTAAACTTAAATAGCACTCCATCTGCCTACATTGTTCTTTTCTGGCTTCCAGACTTGGATCAAACAGTAGCAAGCGTGGGCTCATACTATGATGCTAATTAAAGTCTCATTCAGGAAAATCATCACATCTTGGCAATGTGATTCTACTTACTGTAAAGCCATGCATACTTAAGTACAATATACTTGCTCTATTATCACAAATACTATTGTGATAGGGTGATATAATTGAATAATTTTATGAAATAAAGTAGTAGTAGTATTTTCTCCTGAAAATGTCTTTTCCATTTTCCTGGCTCTTCCCGCTAATTCTCTTTGGTTCATTCCTTTCTTTTGTCCTTCTTATGTTTTCATGTTTCCCAAATGCTAACAACACCTCTCAGTTCACCCAAAAATCTCTATCAACTAGTTCACAGTCAAGGGACAAAACTTCACTAGAGATGAGAAAACCGAAGCCATGTAGCCTCCAGATACCAGCAGTCATCAGGTAGTTTGCCAAAGCCAGTTCTCTACAATCCAAGGCAAAATAAGCAGGTAGAAACAAATAGCTCATTCATTCAACAAACCTAAAACAGGAAATAAAACCCAGCCCCAACCCTCAAGGACTTCACAATCAAGTAGGGGAGACAGACAAGGAACCTGACAATTACTGTAAATGTCATTATAGTTGTTTAGAAAGCCAGCTTGAAGCCTCCACACCTCATTGGCCCTAGCCCTGTTGCCATGTCTCATATGAAGATCTGTCTCTTGAGAACTCATGTTCTAAAGCATATTGTAACAAAGAATAATAGCAAGATACTCTGATTTATTAGATCCCCAAGGCTGCCACCAGAACTTCTATAAGCTCATTTCTTCTTTCCAGTGCCCAGAGAAAAACGCCCACAGGGTCTTGCTCTGATTTATTGACTTGGGTTTTCTAATCTTACTATTTATACAGCCACACCTAGCTGCAGACAATCTAGACAAAATTCACGATGAAAATGGAAACAATCTGTTACATATTGCGGCATCACAGGGACATGCAGAGTGTCTACAGCACCTCACTTCTTTGATGGGAGAAGACTGCCTCAATGAGCGCAACACTGAGAAGTTGACTCCAGCAGGCCTGGCGATTAAGGTGACTGGTTGGGGGCTGGAACCTCCACAGCTAGAAGTCGGATTTCTATTTTTTTAAGATTCCTTGTGAGCTAAAGTGTTAGAAGGGAGAGAAGAGAGTGATTTGTCAAGCAAAGAGTAAATGAACATACTGCATTTAAGAGAGTAATCATTTCAGTCACTGCTTTGAGATTTTGAGACTAAATTCCCAGTTTTTGTCAATCTGCTACTAAAGAGAAAGGAAAATGATATGTTGTGGTTCTAAGAACCTTTGTTATTCATAGGGATTGCAATTTAGCTTCTTAACCACAGCTGGATCTATCAGAGACTCTCATTTCTTCTTGAATAATGAGCAAGATAAATGTGGGGAAGGTGTATTTTTAAGGATGCTAGCACTCAGGAGTATTTCAGATCACAAAGTGGGCTCTTAATGGATCACATCTGAAGTTTAAGTGTCTTCAGTATCAAGAATTTTTTAGAGTATCAGTGCCGAGTTTGAGTTTAGCTCTTACAGAGCACAGTGTGCTGTCAAAAACTACACAAATTAATGTCGACTGGGATAGAGTTAAAACCTAGAAACTGTGAGACAAGAAAACATGGACTTTTATAGCACTGCAGCAAGTGCCTCTGCAAAATATAGTACATCACTAGAAGGTTAGCTATTCAACTAAAATTACCTAAAAGATCTTTGGCAAATAAATGTAGAATCCAATCGTATTTATTAAAAAGCCAGAAGTGACATTCAGGGAAATATAGTACATCTAGTACTTTTGCATATGTATTTTGCTTTACATAATAGTTGTGTCTTCTAAAAGCTGAATAATCATAATTTTTATAAATGAAGTTATATTGAAATTGATGAGGGGAATTTGTTAGAGAAACCTACATGTCACTAAAGAACATTACATTTAAAAAAATATCAACTGCTGTTCTACCTGAATATATTTTTTATGCAACCCTGATTTTTGTGTATTTTTAATTTGATGATTCAGCAAATGTTTATACATTAAAAATAATTTCCATTTTATTTAATTTTGCTCAGTTAAGCAAAGTAATTAATAAGGTATACTTCAAATCTAGTGTAGAAAATAATTTTTAAACAAAATAAATCTATGACCCTTGTGGGTATCATTTTCCTTTGGTTGTAAATGATATGATGTTGAATTAAGAACCAAACTGCAAGCAGCTATCATTAAGAAAGACAGAACTAAACTACAGGCAGCTATCATGAAGAAAGATAAGTCAAATGTAAAGTCAAGATTTAATATAGTTGAGCTTAACAAAGTGTAGCAAGTTTACCAGGTACTGTGTTTGGTGGCTAGCAATACAAAGTTGTGTAAGTCATTGTCCCTACTTTTAAGGAGCTAATAGCTAGTGGAGAAGACCGCTAAGTTATCAGTAACACAAGTACAGGATGGCAAATTTGGGACACAGTCCTGTGACAGAGTCCTGTAGGCATCAGTGAGTATGTGTCAGTGATGAATAAAATATTCTTGCAGTGCCAATGAGTGTTAAGATTTGCCGTCCTGTTTTAGTGTTTATAAAATGCAGTTCTCATTAGTCTTCCTAATGGTAGATTATTTATATAGGTAGATGACAAGAATTTTTTTAAATTTATATGCCCTAGGGCTTGTTTTGATAGATTAAAAATCTCTGAGTAGAAGGTACATAAGAAAGTTAGTGGTCATTACGCCAGTCTTCAGCGTAAACACCTTCTATGATATCCATATTAAGTGTTAATTCATTCTTATATTCCTACTGTCAACATAAGATCGCCATCATTCAGTCAGTGTGCAAACTTAAAGAGCAGTTTTGTTTTTCCTTTTAATCAAAAAGATTTCAAACCCATAAGACTCAAACACTTTTACAAGTTTGAGGTCTCAGGCTTTTCATACTTTACTTCCAGACAATGATTTGAATGTTCTATTCCTTTATTCTAGAATTTACAAAAGCAGTAAATACAAGTATTTTATAACAAGTGCTTCCCTCTTTAGAAATCTGTCCTGACACATATTTTGTCTCAGTCCATTCAGTGTATTTTGATGAACATTGATGACATTGAAAGAGTCCTAAAGAGTCATCATTTTGTTTTAGGACCTTGTTTTGAACACCAGTAACCAACTAGTGGTGTTTCACCTCATTAAGCACAGTTTTGAGGGCTCCATTTGTACCAACAAAGTTGGTACAAATGGACAGAAGCTGCTAAGATAATATGACTTGGCTGACAGGAAGCAGAGTCAGGGATAAGGTATCAAATAGAAAGATTACCTGAGAACAGGGGCTTTGAAGTCATATCAGGGCTTAAGAACATCTCCCTCACTATTAAACTCCTGGAATGGAACATAATAAATTCTGCCGGTTACGTGTGGAATTTATTGACTACTTCTAGGATACCCAAAAGTAGATACTGTAGGAGTTCAGGGTATTATTGAGTTTTCTTTAGAAATGATTAAGTAAAGTAATTGGAAAGAAATATTTCTAAAAGGTGAGAGCAGTCTGTTTTCTAAAACAGGAGAGAAGAAGAAGTTATTTTAAGACTTAAACAGTCTAGGAATGAAATAATCTTAATTCCCTTTTCACTTCTCATTCAGTCCTTTTGATTAAGCCAAAAAGCCAAGTGTCCATCTAGGAATAACATGACTTCAAACACATAACCTTACTGATACCCATACTGATCAGTATGGTTGCTATTCCTTTCTTCATTTAGAGGAATGAAGCACATTGTATTAGTGTGTTAGTAGTTTTTTGTTTTTAATCCTGGTAGGAAACATTTGGCATGTTCCAATTGTGAAATTTAAGGAAAGTGTGTAATTAATGGATTATATATAAAAGGATGGTTGAGGGTAAGGGAATTCGTAAAGGAAAGTGCAATACCATGGGGTCTTTATTTAGCAACCAGTACACGGTTACCTCCCCAAAACTGGGAAAGGGAGAGGAGTGGTTATAAGAACTTGAGGTAGAGAGGGCTGAGTACAAAGGACTAGCTTACTTTTGAGCTTTTTAAGGGACTCAGTTGGCCAATGGCAACCCCACAGAGAGGGCCTCAGATGCACTCTCCTTTCCTGATCTGCCACTGCTCTCCATCAGCCAGATCCAGCCAGAGGGGCAGGGAGCCAACTCATACAGACCAACCTCCCAGGGCAAATACCTCAAGAGAATAGAATCTGCATGTGAATGGTTGGGAGTCCTATTATCCAAATGGAATAAAATGAAGAATGAGCAGATTACCTCATTGTCCTCCTTTTAGAATAGATTTTTACCCTTGAGCAGTTAAATGATAGAATTCTAAAATAAAGAGAAAGTAATCCTATTCTACTAATTTAAATGCTACCCTTGGTGAAGCCTCCCCTGGCTCCCTGCCAACCATACCTCTTTTCTCCTGGGCTAAAATCCCACAAGCTGCAAACTAGGAAGGCAGTTGAATGTTTCATTTGTCTGACAGAGTTATTGTGAGATCTAAGAGAGCATTCTAATAGAAGGTAACAAGTATTTTCTGCTTAGTAAGTTTACGTGCTTTATCTCATTTAATCTTCATGGTAACTCTATGAGGTAGTTACTATTATCCCTGGTATTTCACTGTTTCACAGTTAAGAAAATTGAGTATCAGAGAGGTAAAGTAATTTGTGCATGGTCTTGTAACTAAGTGGCAGATTAAGATTTAAATCCATATCACAATCTGGGTTTTAATCACTAGGAGATATATATCTGGGTTTATATATCATACTGCTCTATAAGTGGTAGGGAACATTTTCTGCAGATATGTATGGACTATATTGTAGCTATTTACATGACTTGATTGTTTTTTGAGAGAGGTTTAAGTTTGTCAAAATTATGAGAAATTTTGAAAAAATTATGAGGGTAAAAAATCCTCATAAACGACTATAAGAAAATCCTCCTCTTTTTTTCTGCCTACTTTTACTTGACCCTAAAGGTCAAGAGGGTTGGTTTCCTTAAAAATGTAAAAGTTGAGAATATTTTACTTTCTGTGTCCATAGTTATATTATTTGTATATGATAAAAGATAATTTCCCTTTTTAAAATTGTTTAGTATTTTACTAATTAAGATATTTACCACATCCCTTAATGAAATTTTTAATTTCAAATATGAGTTTACTGATTTTTCATTAACAAATATGATTATTTGAGGATTGGAAAACAGTTGTGCATCTTATGAAGCTTAATCTAAGAATACTGATTAACTAACCATACCATGTGTTGGCTTAGTTTTGAAACAACTAGAATGCTCATATGATGCTGGTGGTGATGTCAAGTGGGCAATCACTTTAGAAACTAGTTTGATGGCTTTTTTTTAAGTCAAATATACAGCTACCATATGACTCAAAAATTCCATTATTTACCCAGGAGAAATAAAAGCATGTATTCACAAAAAATATTCATAGCAACTTTATTAATAATATCCCGTAAGTCGAAACAATCCACATGTCTATCGATAAGTTATTGGATAAATAAATTGTGGTATAATTCTACAATGAAATGCTTCTCAGCAAGAGAAAAGGAATAAATTACTGATACAAGCAGTAGCTTGAATGAGTCCCAAAGGCCTGCTATGTAAAAGAAGCCAGACACAAGAGTACATACACTAATCTATTGTGACAGAAATCTTATCAGTTGTCTAGGACGAAGGTGAGGAGGGTGAGAACCAAAGAATAACCAAAGAGTACTAGAACACTTCTAGGGGTAATGGAAATGTTCTTTGTCTTGATTGAAGTTATAGTTACAGGAGTATACATATTTGTCAAAATACATCAAACTATATACTTTAAAAGATTATGTTTTATAGTATACAAATATACCTTACTAAAGTGAATTTAAAATAACTGATTACAATTATGAAAATGAACTTAAATAAAAATTCTGCAATTGATTTCGAGCCAAATCCACAGATGAGGAATGTAATAAGTGATATCTTTATATCATAAATATATTAAGCCAGATATAAATGCCAAAATTTATATGATTTCTTTCCTTGATAAAATTACCATCTTCAATGTGTTTTTCAAACCTGAATTACCTTGAATTTCCATCTCTCTTTCTTTTTTAAAACCTAGAATGGTCAATTGGAGTGCGTACGCTGGATGGTGAGTGAAACAGAAGCCATCGCAGAACTGAGTTGTTCTAAGGATTTTCCAAGCCTTATTCATTACGCAGGTTGCTATGGCCAGGTATGAAGTTTTTTAAGTATCTTGCCTTTGTGAACCATATAATCTTCCTACTTTTTTATTATTAGTCCATCAAAATCCAAACGTAAGAAATCATAGAAAATGTATCCAAAGGTATATAACCAATGATATTTGTTGTTGTTTTCTTTTTAATGAAAAAAAAGTTTACAACAGCCTAAATAAATACTCTATGACAGATGATGGATAATGAAGCTGCAGCCATTGATGACATTTTATGGGAAAATGTTCATTATATAGTACTAAACAAATATGTATGATATAAAACTGGTCCTATAATTTAGCACCAACTTTGAATTTTGGAGATAAAGAGAAATAGAAAATAATACTAAAAAGAAATATATCACAACATGTTTATAGTAGTTATCACTCAGAGGAGAAGTACAAGTGGCTTCGATTTTCTATTTTTTTAAATTTTTCAGTATTTTCCAAATTTTTTACAATAAACACATTTAACATTTATCAAAAGGAACAATGATACATTTCTTGAACCCAAAGTTAAAAGGAAAATCTTTATAAGATATTAATCAAGGCAGTCTCACTCAATTAAAGATGAATAAGCACACTAACTAGATGGCTCTCCATTGCAATCAATTTTCGCATTAGGAAATCCCAACATTAATTTGTGTACACAGATCACAATCCAGTGTTTGCAGTTAAAAAGAAAAATTACTACCTCCCTTTGGAGAATGTGACTGTGAATTATCTGTTTTAAAAATTGGAACCACAAAATACCAATCTCAGTCTTAAAAATAATAGTACTGTGTTAAAATAGATTTAAATGTATTTGTGGCAAAGAAAATTGCTTCTCATGCATTTAACTGTATTCCCTTTGGCTTCATAAACTTTCCCAGTAGAAGTAAACTGTGGCATTGTCAACAAGAGATTATGCTTTTTCAAGTATGACAATCTCAAGTTCAAAAAGTAGACAACACTATTACCGTAGTCTTTCTTTAGCTGGAGTCATGCTTAGGGATAGTTTATTTTGTGCCGTGGTAACTTCTACTAACGTGTGTGTGTGTGTGTGTGTGTGTGTGTGTGTGTGTAATATATATTACATAAAAACATGTTTTTATATGTTATATATACACATGTAAAATGTTTCCTATGTGTGCCAGGCACCATGCCATTGGATTTTGTGTACGTTATCTAATTTATTCCTCAAAACAACCCTGTGAGAGCTTGTTGTGTTTATCCCCATTCCACAGATGAGGAGTCTGAAGAAAGAGAGTTACATGACTTGCACATGGTCTAATGGCTAGTAAGAGCAAAGACTAGATTTCAACTCAGGTTCTCTCACTTCAGGGCCAGATCCTGTTTTGTCCCCATTTGTATAGAAAATGTATGCAAATTGTTTGCAGAGGCACTGATACAGCTGAAGAAGACTTTTTTCTGCAGTTTTATCTAACAATACATTATAATATTTGGAGTACTTCAAACTACTCACTGAAGAAATTTGCAACTGTACCAAATTTATGAAATGGAGAAAGGAGCAGGCCCAACATTAAAATTTGTAAAAGTCACTGTCTTTGAAATATTATACTTTGTGTTCTTTGTGCATTGTACTCCCTAGTTCCCATCCACAGTGTCCTGAAAACAATGATTAGTGGTTAATAAGGCATGATGTAAGGATGCCATTTTTTGCTTATGCAGATGCTCCCCAACTTAAAATGGTTCAGCTTACGATTTTTCGACTTTACAGTGGTGTGAAAGAGCTATACAGTCAGTAGAAACCATACGTCAGGTTTGAATTTTGATCATTTCCCAGGTTAGTGATATACAGTATGATACTCTTGTGATGCTAGGCCATGGCAGCCACGCTCCCAATAGCCACGTGATCACAAGGGTAAACAACCAATACCCTACAGTGTATTAAATGTATTTTCTACTTAACAATATTTTCAACTTAGGATGGGTTTATCGGGTCATAACCCCATTGTAAGTCAAAGAACATCTATACTGGCAAAGAAGAGAATAGGATTTTCAAATGATCAGAAGAATTGGATCAATACTCATCTTCCTAATCATTTTGAGTCTAAAACAGAGTTTTATTTAATTGCGTGAAGAGTTATTTCATGTCCCTGATTTCATTTGCTTATATTAAAACCTAAAAAGGAATTTTAAGTATCAGTGGAAAGGCTGCCTACACTTTTGGTAGAGCTTGCCAAAGAAAAGGAGGAAAGAATTACATGGCCTTTCTGAGACTCTAAGTAAATAATTGGGCATTCGGCGTTCTTTGTCTTGGGAAATGTTGATTATATATGCCAGTTTCTTTATTCAGCTCTCACAGCAGGTTTCTCATAATTTTGAAGCTATTGGGACTGAACAAAATAAAGTGCCCTTTTTCTGGGACTGGTTGGGTCACAGTGTGACTTACTTGGTGGGACTAGAGGAAAATATGGAAATTGGTGACCTGTTTGAAGAGCTGTGTCAAACGTTTGCTTCACGATAGTATCAATACTCAGGTTGTTATTTCAAGATGATATGCATTTTTTATGACCTAAAGTACAGCTCTGAGGGGGGCAGTCCAGCAGTGCCCTTAGGAGATCATTCTTACCCAACTGAAAAATGTAGAAGCCCATTAGAACTGCAAATGCTGTCCAGCCATCCTACATCCGCCACAGCCACTTATGTAACAGATAACCTGTGGAGATGCTGAACTTGGAACCATTACAAGCCTAATATTTTCACAAGGAAGACTGTTATTGAACAGTTTTCTAATGGATTCAGCACATGCAAGTTTTTCTACATCCAGCAGGCATTTGAGTGTGTCCCGGCTTTGTTTCTTCAGTAAATGCCCCTGGAAAGGATAGCACAGAGGAAAATTCCTCTCTTGGTTTATTTTACTTGCTCTCTGCCCTTCATATAGATTCCTAAAGAATGGGCTCCACGTGACTCCCAATTTGTGTCCTTTTTCTTGTAAAAATTACCTTTAAAGACTCTAGTACCGCAGGGTAGCCAACAGTTTTTAGTGGTCTCCTGGAGTGATAGATCCCTGGGTGATAGGAATTGATTTTCTTCATCTTGACACATGAAGTCTCAGAGGGTGCAATTATTTCATTGCCTGACTGTACCTAGCAGAACTAGCCACAGGGAATGTGAAGGTGGAAGCCTCAGGGACACCCAAGAAACAAGCAGGGAGTGTCCTCAGATAGGCCTGCTTTGCTGGCCCTTGAGGAAGATGTTGCTGGCAAAACAATTGAGATGGAATTATCTCAATTCAAAGCTACTGCCTGTGTAACTTGGGCTGTTTTATTCAAACGTGAAGGTTCCGGTTTTCTCTTCTAGGCTCTTCCAGCACAGCTTCCTGCCCTCCACTGCTTGGGAGCCTCTGCCTACTCTGCGTTGGTCATTAGTCTAGTGGATTCTATATTACTTTCAACATCAAACTTGTGATTCCTTTTGTTTCTGAATCATTCATGTGACTTTTAGTCAGGAGATTCTTCCACAGAAACAATCTGCATCATGGTATTGAACATTTACTAAGAGCACCTTTGCCTACACTGTATTTATTATTCTGTACTTTAAATGTTTGCCCTAATCAGATTTTTTTTTAAGGGCACTTTTTGAAAAAAGAAAAGGCTCAGCAGTTCTTGCAAATGGTCATGAGCAGTGGTAGACATGCTGGTGATGGGGGTGTTCCCACAGGCTATGTTACTGTTGTTTTTCCACAATTTACTTTAAAAAGGAAAAATACTCCCCTGCCTTTATTGTTTTACTGTCATAGGGAAGTAAGTCGACAGTACTGAAAATGCTGCAATTGCAGATGAAAGCAAAATAGAAAAGTCTTTGATTAGCACTCATGCATCTGCTCTCCAAGTTCTGATCTTGACAAAGCATAACTGACAAGGAGCCCCACAAACCCACAGACTTGACAGGCAGTTAACTCTGATTTCTTTGACTCAAGGGGCACAAAGGGAGCACGTCCTTTACAGAGTCAGGGGTCATAAGGGAATGTGCAATTGTGGATATCCATACTCAAAAGACAGAAAACAGAGTCATGAAGAACATTGGTTCATATGGCAAACTCTCCATTGTCATCGTAACCTTACCACTTATACTAGTTCAATGGGTTAGATATTTTAGTTGTTTCTTTTGTGTTTTTTTTTAAGAGAGAAAATAAAAGAATAGACCTCCCTGGACCTCAGTTTCTTCATCTATAAAGCGGAAATAATAGAATCTTCCTCACAGTGTTAATCTGAGGACTAAGTGAGAAAAGCCACATTGCCCAATCCATACTAGGCACTAGATGAATGTCGGCTGTTATGACTATTGAATGTCCTCCAACTTATTGTTTTTATCCCTATCAGTATTATTTAGTTTACTTATTTTACCATTAGTAATGTATAGGAGAAACTTGCAAAGGAATTATTAAGGCCATAACTTATTTAATCAATTCTTAGATGGACTTTATTTCACATTTACCATCTTTTGATTCTACGTATATGTTACAATACATGATATTATAAAATTATTGCTGACCTTTATTTTTTACATTTTTACATCTCAAAAACTGGAATAAATCTTGTAATTGATGGCATATTAGATTTGATAATCTATGATCACAAAGCTAACTCCTTTAAAACATGGATTGCCACACACTATAGAGATTTTATTGATACCAGCAATAAACCTGTGACATACTTCTCAAGTACATTTTTTATTAGAATTTGTCCAGCAAATCTCATAAATCACATGAGATAATTGCCTCTTTAAACAACTTGCATTGCCCTTAGGAACACATAAAATACAACATTACAACAGGTTAGCAAAACAGCAGAAAATCCCCAGAAGAGGAAACTGCTGAGGAAAATTACATGAGAGGAGTTTTCAGTCAGTAGATGAAGGTTGAATGGATAGATGGATATGTGGGTGGACGATGAAATGTAAGTTGGAGAGGCATTCTGGGAAACAAATGATACAGAAATCTTCATCCATGTGACTTCATTAGATATTCTCTGAAAGCAATACTTACGGGAAAATGGAGGTCTGAAGTTACATCCATCCTTTAACATCTCCTGCATGTACATACACAGAGAGAACACACACTGAAGGGCTAAGAGGGGAGGGGGACACCATTACAAATGTATCTAATACACATTCACATTAACAAGCACCCTCTTAGCTGGAGAAAATAGCCATATTTGTTTTGCCCTTTTTAGGAGGTATTTTCAGATAGTCACTTTGAATTGTAGAACTGTGCATCTCCACAGGCATGGTCCCCAGAATCAGGGCAGGATTTGTCTGTGAGCAGATATTAAATATGCTTTTACCAAAACCAGAGACTCTAGCCATCTCCATGTTCCCCTCAAAAACCCTAAATTGTTTGTTGCTAGAAGACAAGGTATATAGTCAACCCATCATTTGGGGGAGTACTTCTCTGCATCGTATAATGGAAGATTTTGGTTTCCATATCATATCTCAGTGGATGGGCCAATTGCACTTCTTATTTTAAATTCTTATGCTTATTCTTAAATTGTCCAACATAAAACCCAAGACTGGATTGGAGGTGATTGGAGGTGCTAGGCAAAACCTGTCTTGTTCTGAACAATCAAATAATGGTTCTTTCTTTATGTAAGTCTTACATGTTGAATTGGTTAGAATCTTTCATTGTAAGGAAGAAGAGTTATCCATGCCTTCATAAGAAGAGAAGTCAGGCTATTGTAGCAATATAGGTTGAACCTGACTTGGAGACCCCTCAGGGGCCAAAGTAACTTTTGGCTCACACAGACCATATATGTCTTGTTCTCCCAGATTATCAAGTCCCTGAAAAGTCCAAGGTCTTAAACTCTCCCCCAGATTTCCACAATGGGAACATTCCCACTCTTATGAAGTGCAGTATTCCATTGCCTATAACCCCACTACTAAAACTAAAGCACTGTGATTTTAATAAAGGGCATGTTTTGTGCATGTGGAATAGACATACCCACCATAACATTGGGGCCTGAAAATATGGAATTACATCTAACAAGAAGATACATGTAAAACACTTCTCAATATCTTGAACTCCTCTGAGCTTTACTTGCTGAAGAAAGAAGTCTCTAGAATATCAAGGAATATAGCAGGTCCTTAAATTAACCTGATTTCTTTAAACATCATCTTCTTATAATGTTGATGAGAAGAAAAAGACAGTTCCCAGCCAGGGCCACTGTCTCTGTGGAGTTTGCTCATTCTCCACATTTCTGCGTGGGTTTTCTCCTGGTACTCCAGTTTCTCCTCACGTCCCAAAGATGTGCACGTTAGGTGAATTGGTGTGTCTCAGTTGTCCTAGCGTGAGGGAATGTGTGTGGGTGTGAGTGCACCCTGTGTTAGGATGGTGTCCTGTCCAGGAATAGTTCCCGCCTTGTGTTCTGAACTGCCAGGATGGACTCCAGCCACCCAAACCATGAACTGGAATGATCAGATAAATAATTATCTTACTTGTTTGTATTAGTCTTTCTTAAATGTATGTATAGCTCATATTTATTTCAGTGTTTCACTTTAGAAGTTTTTGGTCTTTATTTAGAAGTTTGGTGCTGTTTTTGTGACCAGAAATATGTCATAGGAACTAAAATGGTAAAATTAGTTTCATTATACTTCATTTTGCTTAAAGTCGCAATTTCCAAGAACTTATCCATGCCATCACATGAGGACTTGCTGTATATCATTATCCTCTCCCTCAGTTTTCTGACTTATAAAATAAGGCTTTTTGAATTGGATGATTCTTTAAAATCTCTCCCCTCCACATGTTTAGGAGTACGTGATTTACTATCATGAAGCAAACCAAATCATAAGTTTGAGAATGACCCATTGAAGAGAATTTCTTCTGCCCATGTAGGGCCATCTTTTTCACTGATAGAGGTACCTTAGCCTGTCCTCTTGCAGGCTCCATGTCTAGGCCATTAACCTCAACCAGCTGATTATGTATTTTATCCTGAGATACTTCCATTCATCCAGATATTTAAGGAGTTAAGATCGTATGGTATAATCATCTATGTCCAATTAAAAGTAATCCAGGGCCGGGCACGGTGGCTCACGCCTACAATCCCAGCACTTTGGGAGGCCGAGGCAGGCGGATCGCGAGGTCAGGAGATCGAGACCACGGTGAAACCCCATCTCTACTAAAAATACAAAAAATCAGCCAGGTGCGGTGGCGGGCGCCTGTAGTCCCAGCTACTCGGGAGGCTGAGGCAGGAGAATGGTGGGAACCGAGGAGGTGGAGCTTGCAGTGAGCCGAGATCGCGCCACTATACTCCAGCCTCGGCGACAGAGCGAGACTCCATCTCAAAAAAAAAAAAGTAATCCCGTATTTTTCCCCTACCTAATTAGAAAAAACAAAGGAACCGCTTTTACCTTATGCAAATGAAACATCACCTGCTCTGGTCCAAACATTAGCTCCAATTTTCTCTAGGTTTGCCTTTGAAGAAGAGGGCTAAGCATAGCAGCATATCCTTATCTAACTTCTAACTCCCGGCCGTAGCTCCAGGCTCTGCTTCTATCTCATTCTCTAGGGACCCTTGAGGGTTTCAGTTCCCACAAGGCCTGTGTGCTTTTGCAGTTAACACTCACCCTGTTTTCTGGGATGCCTTCTTAGAAGGTTGTAGACATAGATTACATTGTTCTCATCATGCTCTTTAGGGGTCTTACTCCCTGGGGCTCATTTAGAAAAAGTATGGTGCAAATGTTCAGTCTGTCCCTGATGTCAAGATACCTTCATAAACAGCGCCCTGTTCCCCCACATAAGGAGTGAAACATTAAAGGATTTGGCTGTTTTTATCCCAACATTCCTTTAGCAGATTAGTTGGCATGTTCAGAAGATGAAGGCAAATTTAATCCAGAAAAGTATAAAAGTTCATGACCAGTCCGAGCAAATAACTGGAAAAAAAATCCTTTAAAAGGCTAAGAAGAAAGAAATTCAAGGTTATTTCAAACACATGATCATCTTTTTAAATGTCAAATTCCACCCACTAAACTTCATGCTGTTGTTTTTACCACTCTCATATTTTTTTAACTTTATATTTAATTCTTCTATTTTAAAACAGTGAAATCCCATCCCCCTGCTTTCTCCAAAGGCCAAGCATAACATGAAAATACCACAAAACACTCAGTGGGTAAAATGCAAACAGATTATGACAACACATACTGTGATTGCTCTATGTCTTTGCTTTTGAAAGGTTTGTGTTCCAAGTTTTTGGTTCTCTTCCTTTAACATGAAAGAAGAGAAATCTTTACCTTAAGACACCACCAACACTTGGTCAGAAAATCAAGAGGGTCCTGGTTTTATTTCAATGAATTTATTTTACACTTGGCAACTTAAGGTATTACCTGTTTTTTATAAGCCCATTGATTGCAAGCGGTATGGATTACAAAGGCATGGTTGAAGAATTATAAACTTAAAAGTATAAGCTAGTTCTCAGTAGTTCAAGGTTTTATGGTAACATCTTGAAGCCTACAGGCCGTATAACACAGCAGCAAGAACATTGCCTTGGGAGCCTTGGAATCAAAAGACATGGATTCTAGTTCCAACTTTGGATCTGTCTAGTTGTGTGCCTTGGACGAGGCACTCAATCTTCCTGCAAACCTATTTTCCCATCTATAGAATAGATAAGTAAAAGAAGAGCACTCCCAAGGGAACTTCCTGCTCTTAAAATTCTCTATGTCATCCTCTTTCATTCATCTCAGTCAGAGATTCAAGGATTTTCAATTCACATCTGAATGAGAATTTTCTCTTGCTATGGTAAACTTGGTTTTACCCAAGCTTCACAAATTAGAGTATTGTTTTCCTCTGTCTTTTTATCTGACTTCTCTGCAAGATATTACATGAATTCCAACTGTCTTTGTGTTTATAGGAAAAGATTCTTCTATGGCTTCTTCAGTTTATGCAAGAACAGGGCATCTCGTTGGATGAAGTAGACCAGGATGGCAACAGCGCTGTTCACGTAGCCTCACAGCATGGCTACCTTGGATGCATACAGGTACACAGGCCCTGCTATTTTGCAAAGAGAATTGAGTATATCAAATATTAAACAAAACATTAAAATTCTGTTCACTAGGAGAATGTCTGAATTAATTCACCTTTTGTATGGTCATAGACAATAAGGAATTATTTTGAGAAGTCCACACAAATGTAGGCATAAATATCCCTAAGAGTTTCTCTTTCAGTGTCCCAGAGTGTTGAAAAGGACTTTTCCTGCTGCCATATCACTGCTCTAAAACCCCAGTGCTGAGGACAATAGACATTAAATTTCCCCGTGTTCTCAAGGCACCAGAGAAACCATTACCAGGCAGACATCTCTGTCTTTCACGTGGCAGGCTGCTTTTCCACTCACTAGTAAATTTCATCCTTCCAGGTATTTGAAGAATAAGACGGATTTTTCAGGAATGGATTAGAATTCTTTGTGGTAGGGAGTTGTAGACTAGAGAGACAATGCTGTGGTTCCCCCTTTCTCTGTAGTAGGACTGAGCTTCTCAAATGCATTCAAAAAGTCCAGAATTGGTGGGAGTGGATTCAGATATTGATCCTCTCAGCCCTTGGGCAGGCCACCTAGGGCATTGATTGCCCAACCACTGCACCCAACAGTGTCAAGTAGCCTTATCTTTTTACCCTAACTTACCTTCTAAATATTGTCATGTTCATTGTGTACAATGATGTCAAAAAGTTAGGGAGCTGAGCCACAGGAGAGGGGAAGGAGTCTCGTCCCCCTGCCCCGAGTCACATGAAGTGTGCCCCAAGGAAGCTCCCTAGAGAGTGTGGGATTCCTATGGGAAGAAGAGATGGCATCTCATCCCTCAGCTGAATGCAGAGCTGCATGAAGCTGGGCCAAACCTGGAGCTGCCGTCCAAGTAGTGCATGGCAGGAAAGCCCACCAGGGGTCTGTCTCCAGGTGTCTGGAGTATATGTGAACATAAGACCCAATAGATCTTTCCACCTAGAAAATGTTGAACGCCCTCAGTGACAGAGCAAAAAGAGGGGATAGCTGAAGGAGGAGTAGCAGGTGGAAGAGGCATGACAATGTGAGGAAAGGAAAGGCTTTGAATTGGAAACAAAGTCAAAGTTTAGACTTGGTCTAGAATATTATTTACAGACATAAATCATTATTACCAGAATCAGATCAATTATACCATTATTATCATTGAAAGTGACCCAAAATATGTGAATTTATTCCCATATCTATATGATATATAGGATAGGGAAATTGACAACATATAGTTGAAGGTCATGATTAGAGACAAGACTTTTACCTCATCAAGTTCATACCGTTGAAAATATGTTGTGTGTATATAACATTTAATACATTTTCTACCTTTAAGAAAGCAGCACTCTTTTGTTTTGTTTTGTTTTGTTTTGTTTTTTTGCTTACACGTGTGTTATTTTCCTATGTTGCAAACTCAGTGTGCTCAGTTATGCAACAGGTACTTACTGAGGCCCTCCTGAGTGCAACATAGATGGTATCCAAAACAGAAAACTGAGAGGTGAGAACTACTTACTCGGGAAGGTAGAGGAGACTTGGGAAATGACAGGAGAATATATGGGGAAAGTATAAATGTAAAAAGCAAGAGATTTATGGAAACAAAAGGCAGAGATAATAGCAGAAATCTCTCTAGAGTGCCTACTCACATGGAACTGCTGTTTGGAGAACTAACTTGATAGGAAATAGTCCAGATAGCTAAAGTTTTTCTATTATTGTTGGCAAAGCATATATCTTCTAATTTAAGGCATCAAGTTTTAAAAAGCGTGATATGAAATTGGAGAGTATAGGAGAGAAATTTAAATTCTTACCAGGTTCTGCAGAAATATTAAAGGAGTAGCATTTTTTGTAAAGGAAATATGATTGAATAACCATTGAAAAATATGCTTTTCTATTTAACAAAACACTCTTATATTTAATAGTCTTGAAACAAACTTTTAATCAGCTAAGAAATGACTAAAGCCAAAGAGAGCCAGCTGAATATCGCTATGTGAGATTTTACTTATTTTTCTTTTTAATATGTGAAGAGAGATAGTCTTTCCTTTTAGAGCATTCATCACTCCACTTACACACAAATGATATTTTTGGCACTGGATATCATGGAAGTGGAAACTTGGATAATCTTGGAAGGGGGTCTGTCCACTGGGTGTGAAATTTAAAGAAAAAAATGATAAGAGACTGAGAGTGAGCAAGGGACCCTATGAGGTGAGGGAGGGGACTGAGTAAGGAAAACAATGGAAAGAAAACTGCAGAGGTCAGGGTCAAAGGGGAGTAATAACACTGTGTGTTTGTATTGCATCTCTTCAAGAGCTCTGAGGGCTCAATACTGACATGGTCTTTGTGACACTCCTGTGAGGTAGGTGGCAATGGCTTTGTGGTGAGTTGACCTTTCATGGTGAGTGATCATAAACCAAAAGGAATATGAAGCTCCTTAATGACCTCCCAGTCTAAGTAGTCTAAAATTTTAAATACTACAACTATTGCTTAGGGGAACATACTGTCTACTACCCAAATTAATCCGGGTTTGCAATCTCATCATAATATTGTCAAAGAATCTATCAGATTGTAGTGGTTGATTAATATTGATGTAATAACTTTTTATGGAATCTAATAATATCACAGTATGGACACAAAACAGTTTGGATGTGGTTTTTTTTTGGAATTATTAATTTCAACCATGCTCCATCAAATTTCTGTCTCACCACAACTAATGGTACCTTGGCCAGATTCCATAACTTTGTCCTTTCTTATGACTCTTAAAATTTACTCCAAGTCACTTTAAAATCTCAGTCTTACTTCTGATTCAAAGCATTCTCCTTCCCACCCAGATTAGACTCAAGATTCAAGGGACTTGGAATGGGAGTGAGACATGCCTTTTTACACACCACTTTAGCTCCTATCCCCTTCTTTCTTCTGGGCTGTAGTGTCAAGGATAAGGAGGAGATATGAAGAGAAAAAGTCCAATGTCTATTTGCTTAACTGGGAAAGGCATGCAACCTCCCTGAAAGTTGTCCCTGCTTCTTTGGCTGGCTGTGGTCACTGATGCCCTCTGTGGCAACCTTCAGATGCTGACTCTCCAGTGAGTGCCATGGGTGGGGTCTTCAGAGGGCCCTCTGGAGCCTTTCCCTCCTCCCCCATACAGTTCTCTCCACCTCTGGGGTACCCTATTGCCAAACGTCGCCAGAGAACCCTCTCCTCATTAACAGGGTGATAAGAAGCTCACACAAAGCTTTCTTCTACAAAGCCTGCTCAATCCACAGACATGCCCTCACCATGGCGCATCATGGGAGGGTGGGGGTTACTTCACAGCCTCCCCACTCTCAGCCACGTCATTTCTCTCCCGTTCTTTTTGTTCCTGATCAGATGGGCTCAGCAACAAATAAACAGGTGTTATTCCAAAACCAATTACCAGAGACCAAATCCAATTACTAGAGCCCAAGCAAATAAGAACAGGTAAGATTCCAGTCTTCCCCTCTTACAGGCATCTCTGACTTTATGAGTGATTCTCTTGGAGCCCAACCATGGCAAGAGGCAGAACTCCCCACCACAAAGACTGTGCTGCATGTCTCATAAAGGAGAGCACACTATGGACAGCCTCCTCCTCTCTTTCCCAGCCCTCTCCTTATGTAGGCTGCAGGTGGGCATTGGTAGTGGTAGAACCGGCTCTGCTACGTCATTATAGACTCTGAAGGGAGGTGTGTGATATCGACTGCTGGAAAATCCCTAGAGGCTTTCTTCATACTATTCAACATTCTGTTACAGTCATTAAAAAATCATGTGTACAGAGATGCCCTGATACACATGTCTCTTCATTTTCTGACAGACCTTGGTTGAATATGGAGCAAATGTCACCATGCAGAACCACGCAGGGGAAAAGCCTTCCCAGAGCGCTGAGCGGCAGGGACACACCATGTGCTCCAGGTACCTGGTGGTGGTGGAGACCTGCATGTCGCTGGCCTCTCAGGTGGTGAAGTTAACCAAGCAGCTAAAGGAGTAAGTGGCCTGTTGGTTGCATGAGAACCAAGTCTAACTCATTATTGTTGTACTTAGGCTTCAGCCCAGTGCTGTGGTGAGCACTCTTCTTTCCAGTTGTACAGGGAATTCCTGCATTCTCCTCTTCTGTTCTTCTTCCATCTGAAGTCCTTACAGCCTGACTTCATGCTGAAGATGCCATCTCTGCAGAGGCAAAATGATGTCTAAACAGTAAAATGTACAGCAAGTTCCCAAAGCAGGGAATTTAAGCCAGTGGGCAAGGAGAGAGAGTCTCTCTTTGTGTTCACACATCAGGGCCAGATTACAGAGCACCGGAAGCACTCACAGGCATCATCTCCAAACTTTTGTCCTTAATATTTGAGGAAATCATAAAGAACATGAGAGAGAGGAAAAGGCTAGAGATGGACCAGTTTCCCAGTTTTCTCAAAAAGAAAAAGATGTAGGGGAAATTACAGATAAATAACTTGGTGACTATCACCAGCAAATTTCCTATAAAAATTAATCAGATGATTCATGAATCCTCAGAATAAAAACTACTGCTCAGTCAGCATGAAGTTACTTAAAATGCTCCATGACTAACTACAGTCAGTTCTTTCCTTGATAAGATTATTAAACTGGTACCAGGGCATGTCTGGATGTCAGGGGAGTATTTCTGGGAGATTGTCATAATATGCTTAGAGAAAGAGGTCCCAGATGAAAGGTCATCAGGTAGGTCTCCGGCAAGTTGAAGGACTAATGAGTTAGCACCTGCCTGAGGGGAACCAAGGTCAGCCCTTGAAAAGCTCACCCATTAAACATAGTTGCCAGATTGGGGAGGGTTTTCTGAAAATCAGTTAGTATTCAAAGTAATGTTGACAGATTAGGAGGGTAAATCTTAAAAATTAAATTTTAGAGGGAAAAGAGTCTTATCTTTAAGTTTTATACACACACACACACACACACACACACACACACACACACATTTTTTTTTCTGAATACAGTTCATTTGAAAAAAGCCTTGGTTGGGTGAAAGACCTCGATTAACTATGATCCATGCAAAAATATGACAAGGCCTTGGACCCTCTGCCTCTTCTCTAAGCTTGGGGAAATCTCCCTTCTCTCTCTTCTTCCACTCTTCTGCTTTCGAGCTACAAGTCTCTGTGGCCCTCTACCCCTCCCCCTGTCAATACTAGAATAATTTCTTTAATGAGTTTATTACTTCTAGAAAAAATAAAATAAAATTTGAAACTTGAAAAAATGGGGTTACTGCCAAGCATCCTTTGCCTAGTTACACAAAACTTCCCCAGGTTAGGTGAGCTAGGTAAACTTCAAGGTCTCAAATCACAGGGAAAATACACACAAATGAATAACTCAGTAAGCTATCTTCCCACAGTGAACACACTGTGCAAATGCCTTTATGAACATGTATAGATATTTCAAAAAACAAGTTCTTAGAAAAGGAATTGCTAGAGCAAAAGGCATACATATTTGAAATGTGGATAGATGTTAACTAATCTTTCCAAAAATGCTATACTAATGTCCACTCCCTCTAGTAAAGTATGGACATATCCGTAAAGAGGAACTTCAAAATGATCCAATGGAGTGTTTTTTCTAAAGGTTCATACTCAGAGAAGGGAACACAAAACATTCTCCTTCTTCTTCATAGCGTGGAATCTACAAAATTTTCATGAGCTACAATCACTGTTTTACTGGTGAACTGCTCAAAGTCAAAGTCTTGGCTGCTTTCTCAGTTGGTGATCCTGGGATAAAGTACACATATGTACTAGTAGACTGTAGTCCTTCAGTTGTCTCCAGAGCAGAATGCTGTGGACAGCTATAGTTGGGCCAATGACAAGATGAACTAAAGGAGGCTACATTGTATGCCCTAGTCTTTTACCTCCTATATATCTCAGTGAAGTTGGCAAAACTAGAAGTGAATGGAGAAATCAACTTGGTACAGCCACAGTACACTGTGCCCTTCGGGCTCCCAGACACCAATAACATAGACAAGGACAGGAGAGAGGATGGAAAACGCTAGTCTTCCCAGTCCAAAATTCTGGGGGAAGATAATCGAGTGCCTTTTCCAACCTTCAGCAACTCCTCAGAGTTAATAAACATAGTTAATACTTAGAAATGGCAACCTTCAGCTCTACTGAAGTGCTAAGCAACAAGTCTAGGTATTACGGGTGTCCCCCTCAAAAAAGTATGTTGGAATGTGACCTTATTTGGAGACAGCACCTTTACAGAAGTTACCAAGTTACAGTGAGTTCATTAGGATGAGTCCTACTTTGACTAGAGTCTTTATAATAGGAGAACATTTAGACACAGACATGCACACGGGGAGAATACCCGTAAACATGAAGGCAGGGATCAGGATGGTGCATCTGCAAGCCAAGGAATGCCAAAGACTGCCAGCAAACCATCAGAAGCTAGGAGAGAAGCAAGGAACAGCTTCTCCTCACAGCGTTCAGAGGGAGCCAGCCTGGCTGACACCATGATCTCAGACTTCCAGCCTCCAGAGCTGTGCGATAATAAACTTCTATTGTCTAAGCCACTCAGTTTGTGGTACTTCCTTACAGCAACCCTATCAAACTAATATAGTGGCCATATGCCCATATATTTTCTTTTCTTCAATTAGAGCTGATGAGTTCTTCCTGAGAGCTTTTATAGAATCCAGAGAGTAATCTTCCTTCTCCATTCATACCTGGGATTCAAGTTGTCAGTCAACCCAATTACCCCAAAATATTTTTCTTGACTGTGTCGTAATTCACTTTAAGACACATAATAAACCCTTTAAAAGCAAACTCTAATCTTTCTTCATCTGTTTTATCCCCTCAATAAATATTTTTCTTAAAAACATGTGACATGCAATACCAGCTGGCAGAGTGGGAAAAGTAGAATGTTTTTATGTATTTTTAGTTTTTATTTTTTTCATTAGACCAGAATCAGCAAATTACAGACTGTGGACCAAATCCAGCCCATCAGCTGTTTTCATAAATAAAATGTTATTGGAACACAGCCACTCACATTCATTTGTCTATCATGTAGGACTGATTTCATGCTGCAAAGGCAGAGCTGAGAAGTTGTGGTACAATTGTATCACAACTGTGTTTAGCTCACAGCCTAAAATATTTACTATTTGGCCCTTTAAGAAAAAGTTTGCTTGCAGGTTCCCACATTAGGCAATTACACATCAGTAGGTGAGTCTGGAAGAATGAATCAGATAAAATGAGTTCACAGACTTCTCTGGTCTTAGTGATGAAATGTTTGGACTAAAACTGACAACTTCTGAGAAAAACAAAGAAAGTGCTTGGGGCTTATATAAGGGTATTAGCAGAATCCCATCTCACAAAATTAGATTTAGGCAGCTAATGGT
>NW_012103321.1:3202418-3208806 GCF_000951045.1 Mandrillus leucophaeus | reverse complement strand
TATATTTATGTATTTATTTATTTTAAATATTTTAAATCAAATATTAAAATATTGATAATAATTAAATATTTAATATTTAATATTGTAAATATTTAATTCTTTTTCTATTGCTCTGTAACAAATTACCACAAGATTAGTGGCTTAAAACAGCATAAAATTTATCTTACAGGAATGTGGGTCAAGTCAAACTAGGCGGGACACACCTGTAGTGCCCGCTACTTGGGAAGCTGAAGCGGGAGGATCACTTGAGCCAGGGGTTCAAGTCCAGCCTGAGCAGCATAGCAAGACCCTATCTCCGAAATTTTTTTTAATTAAAAAAATCTTTAATTCAAACAATTTAGGAAAAGTAAATATAACATTTTGAAGTGTATCCTTCCATATTTTTATATATATATATATAAATATGCACATGTAGGAAATGGAGAGTTAGTTTTCTTAAAAATGAGGTTATAGATGCTCCTAAATTTACCATGGGTTTACATTCCCAATAAACATATCACAAATTGAAAATATCACAAAGTTAAAATGCATTTAATACACCTAAGCTGTAGAACATCATATCCTAGCCTAGCCTACCTTAAGTGTGCTCAGACCACTTACATTGGCCTACAGTTGAGCAAAATCATCTAACACAAATCGTACTTTATGATAATGTGTTGAATATCCCATGTAATGTATTGACTGCTGCACTGAAAGTGAGAAGGAATGGCTGTATGGATGCTCGAAGTACAGTTTCTACTGAATCCGTATCACTTTCTCATCATTGTAAATTTGAAAAATCACAAGTTAAAGTATAGTAAGTCAGAGATTGTATACTGCAAACAGTATTTTGTAATTTTCCTTTTTATTAAATGAAAGTAAAGTATACTTCATATATACATATTTATATATAACTATGCTTTATATCTACATTATATAGACATAAGTAGGAAAACTTTTTCTATGTCTATAGATACTCAAACATATTATCATTTTAATAGCTGTCATTGTAGAAACAATTATAATTTGTTAACTCAGACTTACTGATAAGCATTTAGGTTACTTACAGTTTTTCATTAATATTGGCAATAAATATCTTTTTGGGGTACTTTTGATTGTTTCCTTAGGAAAATTTCTGAACTGAAGATTATGCACATTTTAAGGCTTTTGTATTTATTGCAACTTACTGGAAATTATTAGGAAAAAAATTATACTCCCTAATTTATAGCAGTAGCCAGTATCAGAGACCTCATGTGTTTTGGTTGTTTTCCCAGACAAACAGTAGAACGTGTCACGCTGCAGAACCAACTCCAACAATTTCTAGAAGCCCAGAAATCAGAGGGCAAGTCACTCCCTTCTTCACCCAGGTAATACCAGCACATTGTTGTTTAGCATTCTTAAGTATCCTAAATTGTTAAGCCTTCTTCTGAACTTCCTTTAATATATTTTAAGAGGATGACAACAGAAAACATTTTCTTCTTATAAAGGGGAATAAAAATGAGAAATCACAATGAAAAAGGCACAGGACCTAGAGTCTGAAGACCTACTCTATTCTCTGATTCTGCTATTTTTCATTCCACAACTATAAACAGGTCACTTACTCTTTTGTGAGAATTGAATCTTTTAATTCTTCATCTGTGAAGTGGAAATAGGAGATATATAGATATACATATAGATATAGCTCGATAAGTTTGTTGAAAATGGAATTAGCTGAGAACATTTACGCAAAATTGATGTATAAACAGTAAAACAGACAAATTTAGTAGTCATAGTAGTTATAGCCAAAGGCATAAGGCACCTTATAGCTGATACTATGGAATATTTGCACATTTTTGTTTTGAAGAGACATTAAGTACTTATTTGTATTCTGTTCTTATTTACTTGTACATTATTAGTGGCAGTAAAGGCCATGTAGCAACTTGTGGCTGAATCATTTCAACCTAGTAGGAAATCATCTCATATGTCCTTCATCTTCTTTTTAGTTCACCATCCTCACCTGCCTGCAGAAAGTCCCAGTGGAAATCCCCAGATGCAGATGATGATTCTGTAGCCAAAAGCAAGCCAGGAGTCCAAGAGGGGATTCAGGTTCTTGGAAGCCTGTCAGCCTCCAGCCGGGCTAGACCCAAAGCAAAAGACGAAGATTCTGATAAAATCCTACGCCAGTTATTGGGAAAGGAAATCTCAGAAAATGTCTGCACCCAGGAAAAACTGTCCTTGGAATTCCAGGATGCTCAGGCTTCCTCTAGAAATTCTAAAAAGATCCCACTGGAGAAGAGGGAACTGAAGTTAGCCAGGCTGAGACAGCTGATGCAGAGGTCACTGAGTGAGTCTGACACGGACTCCAACAACTCTGAGGACCCCAAGAATACCCCAGTGAGGAAGGCTGACCGACCAAGGCCACAGCCCATTGTAGAAAGCGTACAGAGCATGGACAGCGCAGAAAGCCTGCACCTGATGATCAAGAAACACACCTTGGCATCAGGGGGACGCAGGTTTCCTTTCAGCATTAAGACCTCCAAATCCCTGGATGGCCATAGCCCATCGCCCACCTCAGAGAGCAGTGAACCAGACTTGGAATCCCAGTATCCAGGCTCAGGGAGTACTCCTCCAAACCAGCCCTCTGGTGACCCTCCACAGCCCAGCCCTGACAGCACTGCTGCCCAGAAAGTTGCCACAAGTCCCAAGAGTGCCCTCAAGTCTCCATCTTCCAAGCGCAGGACATCTCAGAACTTAAAACTGAGAGTCACCTTTGAGGAGCCTGTGGTGCAGATGGAGCAGCCTAGCCTTGAACTGAATGGAGAAAAAGACAAAGATAAGGGCAGGACTCTCCAGCGGACCTCCACAAGTAACGAATCAGGGGATCAACTGAAAAGGCCTTTTGGAGCCTTTCGATCTATCATGGAGACACTAAGTGGCAACCAAAACAATAATAATAACTACCAGGCAGCCAACCAGCTGAAAACCTCTACATTGCCCTTGACCTCACTTGGGAGAAAGACAACAGATACCAAGGGAAACCCTGCCAGCTCCACTAACAAAGGAAAGAATAAGGCAGTAAGTGCTATTTGGAGACTATTCTTTTTTTCTTCCTTCAAATGGATTATGTTGTTCCTAATACTACAGATTGTGGGCCCATGCTACCTTGAGGGAATCCCCAGAAAAAAAAATCCAAAGGGATGCATGGAAAGCCAAATTCATGTGTCTAATGAGACATGTCATGTTACATACATACTCCTTGCTCTTCTTTTGGAAAATATTCTAAGAGAGAAATGTTAAAAAAGAAATCATAAGAGATTATATTCTGGTCCCTAAATTTCCCTAAATGGCCTAATCTTTAGGTATTAGGGATCCTAGACTTGGAGGCATTTCTGCAAGATGAAACCACCAGTCAGTGCAAGTTTAGTCCTGCATTGGCACTGATTCTGTCCCAAGGAAGAGTTTGTTCTCTTCATGTGATGTGATAGTTTATTCTCAGGCTCAATTAAAAAGTACATAAATAGATGCTCTGTTTCTAAAGACTTAACTACAACTTTGGGATGACCTTTGAAATGAATACACCACAGGGACCTCCACATAGGTATTTTACAACACAGACTCCTAAGTGTTGACTGGAGCCTATAGGAACCTGAAGTGCTTGCCAGTCCACAGGGGATGGCAGAGTATGCCATGAACTACATTTTATAATTGCCTTCATTGGAAACCCATGCACTATAATCTGTGATTTATATCCAGTGGATAAGAGATATGAACATCTTTTTAGGCAATGTTTCCTGCAAGCTTTGCACTTGCCATGCCATTAAAAAATGGTATAGCAGCCAAAATGCAAAACTCTCTGTGGAATGGAATGACCTAGATCATTCTCCACGTGATCCAGATAAACCACCCAGTGGAGCTGTAGAATCTTTGTGATTTATCATTAGCTATAAATGTTAGAATCCCATTACAATGAGGTTTAAGAACTGTCCATATTCTTTTTGCAGTACCCAAATCAAGTTTTAGTGAGTATTTCTCTAATTAATTGAACACCAAATTTTAAATTATAAATCAATTTCGTCTGTAAATTGTCCTTATTATAGAAGACTACATCATGTGTTTGTTTCAGCTAGAAAAGGCATACTTGTGCCCAAAACACCAGACCTTTTGGGTCAAATGTGTTAAAACTTAAGTCACTCAAATAAAACTTTACCAGATAACTTACTGGGTTCTGCTACTCAGTAGTAAAAGAAGAATCATCTCAGTTGCCCATGCTCTTTAAAGTGCATACTAAGCCACTGTCCTCTAATCTGTCTTCCTGCATGCTTCATGTTTACTGGGCTTGTGCATGTGCTGAGCTTGTTGCATGTTTTCAGATGATTTTTAATTGCACCTCTCTAGGAAATGTACAGCAGCTGCATCAATCTTTCCTCTAACACGCTGATTGAAGAGCATCTGCATAACTACGCACGGTACGTGGTGCTAGATGTGTTGTGCAGCCTTGACATGCTTTGCTTTGAATTGCATGAGCTTTTAAATCATGGACTTGGAGCACCTTTCATCAGAGGATAACACCAAGGAAGAAGAAAACTACAACTATTCCCCCAAGTAGAAGCAGGCACTGATGTAATGGTAACTAGGTCTTAGGTCGCTAGTCCCCCTTGAAGGGCTTTATTCCAGTGTCAGCCAGAAGATTCTTCTCAGTTCACAAACTTTTGCTGTATTTCCTAGTTGACTTTGGCTTTCAATCTTTGTTTTAATGGAGTCAAGTATTAAGAAAGTATTGAAATTAAATTTCCTGTCATGGTGGAATGAGTCAGCCTCCAATCAGAATCGGAACTTTGAAACAGAGCTTGAATTTTATTTCAGTGTTGATTATGAACCAAAAGCTCCTTTCATCACCATTCTGCTGATCTCAGGAGAAGCAAGGCCTTGCCATTCTGAAATTTCTCTACATTAGCGTTATGAACACAATTTCAGTCTATGAGCCAGGTTTATGAGTGCCCATTAATAAAACAAGGACCTTTCTCAAATAAGACGTTTACAATTCAAAATGCATGGACTACATAACACAGAAAGGAGAGAATTGAGTCCCCAGTGGCTGGGCCACCTCCTTGGGCAAAGTCCTTCTGCAGCGTAGCCATCATCTCCCTGTGGGATGAAACCAGTATGCCTTAATTGGTTTACTTCAGAAAAGTTACATCCGTAAACCCATTTTAAAAGACTATCACTTTTTATTTTGAGACAGAGTCTCGCTCTGTCACCCCGGCTGGAGTGCGGTGGCGCTATCTTCGCCCACTGCAACCTCCGCCTCCCGGGTTCATGCCATTCTCCTGCCTCAGCCTCCTGAGTAGCTGGGATCACAGGCCTGTGCCACCACATCTGGCTAATTTTTGTAATTTTAGCAGAATGGTTTTTGCCATGTTGCTCAGGCTGGTCTCAAACTCCTGACCTCAAATAACCCACCAGCCTCAGCCTTCCAAAGTGCTGGGATTACAGGCATGAGCCACCGCACCCAGTCATAAAAGACTATCACTTTTAAAATATTTAAACAAATTGAAAAATTATGGTATGCCATTCAGCACTCTTCCAAAATCCTCCAAAGCATGTATGTGGCTAGATGGATGGGTGGGTGGTGGTGTGTGTGTATTTGTGTGCTGTGGGCATGAATTTTGGTTGAGAATACTAAGTTGTAAGGAAGTCACTCTGCTTTTTTCTCTCTCTAAATCAAATTTAATCTGCTCTAAGTCTTTATTCAGGCTAGAGGGAAATTAAATATCAGTCATTTTAGGGGATGCCCCTAGGGGGCTCATTAATTCAGTATGTTAAAGGAAGAACCTTGGAGCTTCAATATTTACTGGTCACCAGTGGTCTGCTTGGGTCAGGCTCACATGTTGCCAGAGTCCAGGTGTCTGAACTGCTTCCGGCCTCACCGAGGCAGGGAATCTTGGCCAGTGCTGAGAGCCGAATGCCTGGGGTGGGAAAGGAATAGAAAAAAAAAAAAAATGCTCATTGCCCTCCTAGACCTTGGTATTAGCCCACTTCTATTTCATTTCTCCTAACCTGGGTTCCTCACCCCTATGCCCTCTCTGTCCCCATCTTGGGAGGAATGTGTTTTCTGGTGCCTGGAAAATTCTGCTTTTGTCCTTAAACAGAAGCTACCAGCAACCCCCTGAGGCAAGAAAGCACAAAGAGTTGGCAAACTCCTTGGGAAGGGGAAGAATACCTCTTATTTCTTCCAGGCGCCTACAGCCACAGGGAGTAGGAGCAATTAGTATCACAATTAGTGATAAAGACAATTAGTATAAAAGACAATTAATATCACAGTAGATTCTCCTGCCAGAAACATTTCATTCTGTCTTTTTATAAGCAAGGGAACAAAGCTGAGACATCTGCTATAATAGGATTACAAAAGTCAGAGCACAAAATGAGGTTA